>NC_080768.1:0-314583 GCF_020826845.1 Diceros bicornis minor
ATCTTCCTCACACACACACACAAAAAATAGTTAAGATAGTAAGTATTATGTTAGGTGTATTTTACCACAGGAAAAAAGAAAAAAAAAACCCTATTTATAGTAAAATCAATACTGAAACTGATCGTTTATTTTGGAAATACTTAATATTTTGAGGATTGTAGAGTTTTACAGTTCTTAGGACATCAGCTAAATCTGCCTTGAAGAGACCTACACTGGATATACTTTTTCTTGCTTGGTAGTAAAACTGCATATTCCAGAACCCTGAAAAATATTTTTCTTGAATGTATATTTATTCACCACAGATATTTAATAGAGTCACACTGATGCCCACAGCCTGAGAATATGTTCATAGATTATAAATCTGCTTACAAATAAAGGTCAGGATAGATTCTCTTACTGCAGATTCTCTACAGTACTGCCCAGAACAACCAAAATCCATAAAACAGTGAAATCTCTGGGAAAAGGCATGAAGGTTGCTTTTGAGACTTTTAGAATAAGTGCAGAATTAAAAAGATATAATTTGTTGTCCTTACTTTCATCTACTTGATTTACCTAATGAGAAGGAAAATATTTCCTTAAATATCATTTCTTGATATATTTATTTTGATTGGAACCAAGTTAATCAGATTTGTCCTTTGGATTATGACACTGGAGAGCTTATCAACTGCATTAAAAGAGTTCACCATCAAAAATGATGCATTTTTCGAGAGAGAGAGAGAAACTCTGAACTCTGGAATGTTGTGGCAGCATCCTCAATAGGTATTTGGCTTCATTGTGGGTTCTGGTGAGTACTGGAGATCATTTTCACCGGGAGGGATAGACCTTTATTTTTTAAATAAATTTTTGTGAAGGGAAACATTAATTTTGGTAGGAGTTCGGTGAAGGGCTCTTGAGGAATTGAAATTCAAACTGAGATTGAAGGAAGTAAGTATGGGGTGGGAAATTGTGTTTGTGGATTTGGGAGGAAATGAAAGATGATAACAGTGAAGAGTGTAGAAGTGACAGCAATGCTAAGTTGTGTTTGTGATATTCTGAGAGAGCATACAAAATGTCAACCCTTGGATGTCTGGTGGAAACATTAAAAAGATTAGAGACTAGACAAAGAGTAATATTTGGGGGAGTGGGAGGTAATGGCCTGAGATATATTTCATTTCAAATGCATGTTAGTTTGCAAATAGAGGTGAGAGCTCAGAAATGCAATTCAGAGATAAATTTTGTCACTTTCAATTTGGAAAAATTAAAGCAACTGAATGACTGTGTGAGCGTACCAGGGCATATCAGTGTACGTAAGTGGGAAAGGATGAAGGAGTAGGATGGGGTCTTGAGATCTTCCAACAGTGTTGTTTGAGGGCCGGCCCCGTGGCTTAGCGGTTAAGTGTGCGCGCTCTGCTACTGGCGGCCCTGGTTCGGATCCCGGGCGCGCACCGACGCACTGCTTCTCTGGCCGTGCTGAGGCCACGTCCCCCATACAGCAACTAGAAGGATGTGCAGCTATGACATACAACTATCTAGTGGGGCTTGGGGGAAATAAATAAAATTAAATTAAAAAACAAAACAAAACAAAAAAAATACATTGAGAAGCTTTTGGCATGTGATAAGGAGTTGGAATGACAAGATTAGTTTGAAGACAGTCACTAGACTGAGATGTCAGAGGAATGTAGGAGAAAGTGTGTTCCCCAGAAGATGTCATGTTACTTATTGTTTAGTTTAGTTCAAAGTAAAAGCCTGAGGCACACATGTTGGATTTATTTATGCAAATATCATTGGCGATGTTAGTAAGTCAAATGTTGAGTGGGATGTGAGGATACAGCAACTGCACCTTCAGCTTTTAGTTTGATTGTAAACTCAGGAACAGGAGAGAAGGAATTTCAGAGGAAATGAGTTCAGGGGAGGTTTTAGTTTCAAGACGGAAGAGATTTAATGGGTTTAAATGATGAGAGGATGCACTGTGATGAGAGGAGAGGTTGCTAGTAAAGGAGATATACTTTTTAATCAATAATATAAAGTTCTTGACAAAACAGAAGAGAAAGTAGTTCACTTGGAGACAGTGGACTTAGGAGTAGAGATGAGTCTTCAATTTTACAGGAGAGAAGGAGTAATTAAAGGGTATAAAGGCAGGAATATTTGTACATTGTATGATGTTAAACTGAGGTAATTTGTCAAATCTACTTAGTAGGAAATATCTCATCTTTTGAAAGGGGAGAAGTGAGAATATATAACTTCAAAGACATAGAGAAGGTTTGAAATATTTATGGAGCATGGAAGATTAATTAACAAGACATAGTAGGGTTGCCAGATATGTTTTGAAGCCACTATGAGTTGTGACTCCATGTTTAGAGGAGGGTCGTCATCCTAGTCCTGTGCAGTCAGATGCAGTCATGAAACAGGGAGGTGTTGGAAGTCACCTTCTATTGGGGTCTTGATCAGCAGATGTGGTAAATAATCAGAAGGACATAGAAGAATGTTTGTCTTGGTAAATATCTATTAAAATGAGTAACTGAATTAAACTGGGCAGTGAAAATGAGGAGGGTTGAAAGCTGGTGTTTGGGAATTGGGGCAATGCAGTGGTTCCTGCGTGGTAGAGAACATGGGCGTGGGGAGTAATTTTGTGGAAAAGCAAGAAGGAGATGAGGTTGTAAAAATAGGGTGTGGCCTCTGTTTATTAGAGTTTCTATTCCAGGTAGAATCTAGGTGTGGTGTGTAACCCTTAAAGAACTTGAGCTTAGGAAGCAGGCAGAGGAAAATTGAAAGTGACCTGTGTCACTTTCTAGTGTATGCATATATGTACGTATATGCTTGTATGCATGTAATTTTGTCACATTACTTAAGTTTTCTGAATCTCTGATCATGTCATTTATTAAATTGATAAAGGAACCATAATCAACAGGGTTATTTTGAGGAATAAATAAGCAAATGTATGTAAATCTCCAAGCACAGAGTCACATTTAATAAAACTTGATTGCTTTCTTTTCTTGTCCTCTGTTATAAATGGTGAGTTAACCTCCTTCTGTTTATGACTCATTGTCAGTTGTCCATGAAATACACTTAATTATTTTTGATGTTTTAGGGGAGGATTTTCACTTTATAAATGATTTCACAGACACACACACACACACACACACACACACACAATGAAATAATGAAATTCAGGGAAGCTGCTGCTAATGATGACTGATAAAGGGCAGGATTTCAGCTACCACTTTTCTAAAATATCAGATGGAGCAAGTAAATTTTCTCCTAAATCGCTTAATTCTATAATTTCTGAGCCTACTGCTCTATGAGGATTGTTGGACGTGATACTAGTACTATAACCTATATACTCCTGCTATTTTCTGATGCAGGAGATTTTAAGGAGTAAATTTGCAAGATGGGTGCCATTGATCCCTCCAAATGGAATAAGTCACAGAATTGATTATCATAAAATATATTATTTTGTTGTTGTTGTTGTTAGGAAGATCAGCCCTGAGCTAACATCCATGCTAATCCTCCTCTTTTTGCTGAGGAAGACCGGCTCTGAGCTAACATCCATTGCCAATCCTTCTTCTTTTTTTTTTTTCCCCAAAGCCCTAGCAGATAGTTGTATGTCATAGTTGCACATCCTTCTAGTTGCTGTATGTGGGACACAGCCTCAGCATGGCTGGAGAAGCAGTGCGTTGGTGCGTGCCCGGGATCTGAACCCCGGCCTCCAGTAGCGAAGCGCGTGCACCTAACCGCTAAGCCACGGGGCCGGCGCATAAAATATATTCTTAATTCTCTTGGTTCGTAACCAAAAGCATGCAGAACAAATCTAAAAGTCAGTGTTGAGGGAGTGATATTGCTGGAAACCCCACTTGGAGGGGACAATGGTTCAGAATAAGTATATCCCGAGGGCCAGGGGCAGGGAAGAGTAGGAGTGGATTAAGGCACCAGATGGCTGGGATGGAGTTGGAGGAACTGCTAGTGTACACGCTAAGCATAATGAAACCTGAGAAATTACACAGTGGTTACTGGAGATGGACGCACATGTGGCAGGAGTCAGGGATTCCTGTTTTGGAATCAGGAGGAAACGGAACACTTCTGAACACCCTGGGTTAATTAGCATACAGAACTCAATGGTTTTCACATTTTTCTCTCTAAATTGAAAGTATTTGTATTTTCTTTACTAGCAACAATAGTCATAGCCTTCTTACTTTTGACTCTGGTAGAGAAGAGCTCTCCCCCTATTTCTCTTAGAGCCCATTGCATGTTTCTGTTGGTTGGGCTGGGTGCTACTTCCAGGTAAAGGATTGGGACTTCATGACAAGTGGGTCTGGAAATTGTCAACAACTAGAGTCTCATGGCTTCTTTCTCCTTCCTCAGCTTTGCCTCCTGTTGCTTGGACTGTGTGAGTGAAAACCCAGAAGACAGTTGGCAGCCAAGCTAGTGACAATGGAATCACAGGTGAGTAGGAAATTACTCTTTCTACTGAAATTGCATCTTTATTGCCAGTATATGGGCTGTTTCTCCTACAGGCATTCGTGTTCTGAGTACACTCAGGAGATTTTTCAAGGATCTGTGCTTCAGTTAAGTTTCCCCAAAACTCTGGAATGGTGATGTTGGCTCAAGGACTGGTCAAGTGGTAATCTCCTTCCCAACATTACACTAAGATATTCCAGCCTCTAATATCCAGCCTATTAAGATATTAATGCTGTGTATTCATGGAAGAGATGAGAGAGGTATTCTTTTTCTCATCCAGTCCATGGCCTAGTTGGCAAAAAAAAAAATTCACTCATTAACCATTTTATTGACTGTAATGGGCTTAGGATTGAGGTGAATGCAGGTGATAAAGATGAGTAGGGAGCAAAACATTACAGCCCAGGGGACAGCCCAGCGGCGCAAGCGGTTAAGTGCATGCATTCCCCTGTGGCAGCCCGGGGTTCACCAGTTCAGATCCCGGGCACGCACTGACACACCGCTTGGCAAGCCATGCTGTGGCGGTGTCCCATATAAAATGGAGGAATATGGGCACAGATGTTAGCCCAGGGCCAGTCTTCCTAAGCAAAAAAGAGGAGGATTGGCAGATGTTAGCACAGGGCTGATCTTCCTCACAAAAAAAAAAATTATAGCCCAAAGGGAGGAAGATATTTCCACAGATGAGCTCAATCAATCCAGTATTACAGGTGTTAGGGGGAGTACTGATTAGTATTGAGGGAAAACGAGTGGTGGTTATGCCAGAGAAGGCAACGAGGAGTCATTCATTTATTTTTTTCCCATTTTAAATCTCTTAAAGTTTTGAGACAATATATTTATGCTCTTTGAAAACTTCTAAAAAAGAAAACTAAAATTCTCATTATTACCGTGTCCCAAATCATGAATTTACCCTCTTTGTAATTTTACTTTGGTTCAAATTTGATAACTGGAAACAATGTATAGGAACTATTGTTTCCTTAATTTTGGCTGTGATTCAGGAGAAAGAAATTAGGAGGTAGGGTAAAACTTAAGGTTCTGTGAAAATTTTTGATGAACTGCAGAGGGAAGAATGATCAGGTGGCTTCATATATGCTTGAGTAGAGAGACAAGATGAAGAAACAAAAGGGACAATGATAACTGATATTTGGAGGTCCCAGAAAAATTGAGAAAGGGAGGCCTCTGACCAGAGGAAGGATCAGGATAATACTGTCCTTCAGTACAGAAGTCTCAGAGCCTCTGGCTTCTGATGCTGAACCATTTTTCATTAATGAACACCTGAGTTGTGTGGAGATGAAGGCTGCACCTGCTTATCCCAGTTCCTGTATGAATTCTGTTCAGTTTTGCAGAATTCTGGACATTGCTTCAATATTCTCTGCCATTTATTGGATAATAATCATAGAAGTTGTATTTAAGAACTCTTTGCTAGATAGTTAGCCCATTAGCTCATTGGATCTTTCAGAAATCGTAACACGTCATTAAACCATTTCATTGGTGAGGAAACTGAGGTCATAAAGGGGAGTAATCTAACCTTAGTCGTGATTAAGAAGTGCCAGATCATGGGTACTGCATCCTTTGTGATGAGTCTGTAGATTTACTTGAAATTAGTGGAGAAGAATGTCTTAGTTATAAATTTTCAAGTGAAAATTTTATGATCTGGAAGTCATAATTACAGGTTTATTGGGAAATCTCCAGGTTATATTATACCACACTTCATATGATATCTCTTTATAATGAAGTTTTATGTATTTAGAGTGTGTATATCTCTATGGGTATATCTGAAAGTCAGATGTCCAGGTCAGCACTGAGAATGATGTGACTGGAACCAAAATACTGTTTGAGCTTTCCGTACACTTAGCCACCACTTGCTTAGTACTATCACCTGTACCATCCTGCCCTGGAGACTGGCAAAGATGGTCCTATCTGAAACAATGTCTAATATGTTAGGAATCAGTGACCTTCGAGGATGTAGCTGTAGCCTTCACCCAAGAAGAGTGGGCCCTGCTGGACACATCCCAGAGGAAACTATTCAGAGATGTGATGCTGGAGAACATCAGTCATCTGGTCTCGATTGGTGAGTCTTCACTGTTTATTATGTGTGTATGTATTAATTCATTAATTCATTCAACAAGTATGTAGAAAAGCTTTCACATTCCTCACTCCGGACTCTGTCTTGATTCTTTCATAACTCTCACAACTACCTTAGAGCAATTTTCTTTACTTTTTACTTATATTTAGTTTGTCATTCCACTAGAATGTGCTCTTCCTGACACAATTTCATATCTTTCGTGCTACTCGATCTCCAACACTCAAAACAGTGATGGGAGCTCATTATTTTTGAATGAATAAGTAAACGTATTGGTATTTTTTAATAATTGTTTTCCTGCAGGGACTATGGTTAGATCAGACCACAGTATTAAAAATAACAGACATATTGTTTACCACATAAAACCTAAGTTTTTCTGGTGGCAGTTGTATTTACTGGATTCTTTTTGAGTATAATATTCAAATATTGTGAAAACTTGTATTTTCTCACTGAATGAAAATATTGAAGATTCTGCAGGCTGTCTTTGAACTAGGGCATGGGCATCAGCAATGATAGGTTCTTAATGTCTTTAGAGACCAGTTCAAGAGCTCTCCTTTTGCTGGTGAAGGACTATCCAAGTTGTTTTCAACATACTCTTCCCTGGGCTGACCTTCAGAGGTTATCTTATTCTTCCTCATTAGGTGGCCGTGTATTGATGATCATGCACTGTTGTGAGCACAGAACTCAAAATCCATTTATCTTTTTCCTACAAACAGGCAATCAGTTCTACAAATCAGATGTGATTTCCCATTTGGAGCAAGGAGAGCAACTTTCAAGAGAAGGGATATGTTTTCTGCAAGGCTGGAGTCCAGGTGAGCTCCAAGAAGCTGTACTTCAATAGGAGCAGGAGCCTGGTCAGTGAGTGAGTAGGCCCTAAGAATGATATCTGAGTTTAGTGATATTTGTCTAAATGTAGACGATGTCGTAGGGGAAAAAATCTTTGGATGTTGTCATTATCTCTTATAGATATACATTATAGGCATCAATTTCTATGAAAGTGTCTTTCTTTCATTGTCTTTGGCTTTAGGGAAGGTGATATTGATGTACTTATTGGAGTTAAACATTCACAAAATGTCCCTTTTCATGGTTCTATTCTGTGAAGATTTTCCCTCTCTTTTCCTCCTAAACTTGCTATCCTCATTTTATTTTTCTCATATTTCAGTTCTGAAAATGTCAGTTGTTGATGTCCTATAATATATTTTTTTCCTTTGAGTATTCCTCTATTTGACGTTCTTTCCCATCTGTGTGTCAGTATTTGAAACATACTCAAATGGACATTGGGTCTCTTCAATATTTTAATCCCCCTAATGCCACTCGAGCTATTTATTTTTTTCCAATCATTTCAGACATGGAAGATGATCTTAAAAAACAAGAAATGATATCCATGCAACATATCTGCAAGAAGGACACATCCTTAATTAGTGCAACGGTAAGCTTCATGGGTGTGGACCTGTTCTTCCAGATGAAGACCTGGGAATTGAATGAGTTAGGAATTTGGTACAATTACCTGATTGTAATTACAGTTGGGATCAAGAGTTCTCACAGCAGAAAGTTTGTTTAGTTTGGTTTTAGGTAAGAAATTAACCTGAAATCAAAACAATAAGCTGAGGTCTTGTAAACAGGCAATTATATAGTCATGGCTTATATGCCTAATCTTTGAAACATAATAATGTCTTAAAAATTAATTTGGAGTACTACAAAAGAGAACATCTCTGTGTTTGCAGGAGAGTAGTGCCCCATGTTTCTGTAACTAACATAGGAATGATTTTAAGTAGTCTATCACTGAATGATTACTTTAGAATTTATATGTAGAGAAGTTAATGAAGGAATGAGTGAGTGTGGCCAAACCTTTAACAGTCTTATTTACTTTCAAAAACCAGAGTTCTCACACTCAAGAGGATCCCTTTGAATGTAGTGATTTGGGAGAAAATTTTACTGAAATTTTAACATTGACTCGATGTGTGATACCTCAGATGGGAAAGAAACACTATATCAGCCAAGAATTTGGAAAAGCCATCAGTTACTTGTCATCCCTTAATCTACATAAGAAAATTCACACTAGAAGTAAATCATATGAATGTTGTCACCGTGGGAATGCCTTTATTCAAGGCTCTGCCCTTAGACATCACAATAATACTCAAACTGAAGAGAAAACACTTGAATGTCACATATGTGGGAAAGCCTTCAATAAAAGTTCTAACCTGAGACGACATGAGATGATTCACACTGGAGTGAAACGACATGGGTGTCATCTATGTGGAAAAGCCTTCACTCATTGTTCTGACCTTAGAAAACATGAGAGGATTCATACTGGAGAGAAATCATATGGATGTCATCTATGTGGGAAAACCTTCAGTAAAAGTTATAACCTTAGGAGACATGAGATAATTCACACCAGAGAGAAACCACATGAATGTCATCTCTGTGGGAAGGCCTTCACTCACTGTTCTGACCTTAACAAACATGAGAGAACTCACTTTGGAGAGAAACCATATGGATGCCATCTATGTGGAAAGACATTCAGTAAAACTTCTTACCTTAGGCAACATGAGAGAACTCACAATGGAGAGAAACCATATGAATGTCATCTATGTGGGAAGGCCTTCACTCATTGTTCTCACCTTAAAAAACATGAGAGAACTCACACTGGAGAGAAACCATATGAATGTCATCTATGTGGAAAAGCTTTTACTGAATCTTCTGTTCTTAGACGACATGAAAGAACTCACACTGGAGAGAAACCATATGAGTGTCATCTGTGTTGGAAAGCCTTCACTGATTCTTCTGTCCTTAAACGGCATAAGAGAACTCACACTGGAGAGAAACCATATGAATGTCACCTGTGTGGGAAAGCCTTCAATCACTCTTCTGTCCTTAGACGACATGAGAGAACTCACACTGGTGAAAAACCATATGAATGCAATATATGTGGTAAAGCCTTCAATAGAAGTTATAACTTTAGACTGCATAAGAGAATTCACACTGGAGAGAAACCATATAAATGTTGTCTATGTGGGAAAGCCTTCAGTAAATATTTTAACCTTCGACAACATGAGAGGACACACACTGTTAAGGTAATAAATGTGGAAGAGTCACCACCCATAGCTTCAAACTATAAACACTCTTGAGGACTTGCACATTGAAGAAATGCTATGTTTGTAATCAATGTAGAAGATCCGTTATTAATCCTTGTTACTTCACTCAATTGAAGTTAATTCAAAGTGGAGAGAATTCATGTGTATGTCATCTATATGACAAACCTTTAGACAGTGGACTGACTTGGGAGACAATTTATGACCTGGGAAAACTCAAACTGTAAATGGAATGAATGCGGAAGAATCTTCATCCACAGTTTTGTGAAACAAAATTGAGAAATCACGTCAGAGAAATTCTATGTACATAATCAATGTAGAAATACCTTCATTTATAATTTATCATCTAAATAAGTAAACTGCACAGGAAAGAAAATCTTGATTTGTAATCACTGTGCACTCTCTCTCAGCACCACTCATGGCATACACAAGAAAATTCAGTGTCAGGTAACTGCTAAAACAAATACATCAAATTCATTACTAGAAGGATGATAGAATTTTGTTGCCAAAGGGCTTTGTTCAACAAGAACAAAGTAGGACATGAAGACATTTAGAGTATCTCATTTTCAGAATGCCTAATATATTTACACTAATTTATGAAATGACAAATTACTGCCCCTCCTAGTGACAGACGGAAAATACTGTTTGGCAAAGCTAGGAGAGCAGAAAGAAGCCAAGAGAATCTGTGCTTGCTGATACTCCCCTGTCATAATAGCCATGAATCCACAAGTCACCAACTGGGAATGAGAGCCGTGGGTCCCAGCCCCTCCCATACACAAATGCAGAAGGCTAGGAGAGAAAAAGTTGGAGCTTCTCTTCTGCCAGGATAACAAGAGAAGGCTTGGTCCTTGGTACTCATTTGAACATGACTAATATCCCTGTTTCACAAGTGGCAAAACTGAGAAAATAGACACATATAGTTAACTTAGCCCATGATTTTCTGAGGGAGTGTACAATGCCCTTCCCACTGCTGTGCTTTTATTTAAATTTATATTATTGATATGTTTTCAAACTAATTTTGTTTTCTGTGTATGGAATCTATCAAACTCATTTGTTAACATCACCCACAGACCATAGTTTCCCAAACCCAACACTATTGAATTTCTCCATCTTTTCAAGTTTCTTTTAATTTTCTCTATTTTATGTAATATAATAATTACTATAAATTCTTTTTCTCCTAACTCCAATCTAACAATATATGAGGGTTTGTTCATCATGTGTCATTTTTCTTTATTTTTCCATCACTTTTCCTGCTTCTTTGCAAAGATATGCTTTTTTTTTTTTGTGAGGAGGACCAGCCCTGAGCTAACATCCAATGCCAATCCTCCTCTTTTTGCTGAGGAAGACTGGCCCTGGGCTAACATCCATGCCCATCTTCCTCTACTTTATATGGGACGCCGCCACAGCATGGCTTAACAAGCGGTGCATCGGTGCGCACCCAGGATCCGAACCGGCGAACCCCGGGCCGCCGCAGCGGAACGTGTGCACTTAACCGCTTGCGCCACCGGGCTGGCCCCCAAGATCTGCTTTTTTAAAAAAATTTTATGTCAGACATTTTCTAAAAAAAAGGAAGGGACTGAGATTGATGTTCTACTCAGAGATGTTGACTATTCTCTCTCTTACGAAGATAGAGTGAGGGTACTCACTTTTTCCATTAGGAATTGAAATATACTCAGACTGGGTTGTAGCTTTGATTTCAGTCAGTCTGACCTTCATGCCTTTCAGGTCATTTTTCTGAATTTATTGAAGGCATCTTCTAAAGTACCATAAACTGAGAGGATGTTACCCTGACTCTCTTGTCCTGTCCCCACCTAATAACCTCTGGGGAAAAGCAGCCTGGTATTGTAGGTTCTCTATATTTCAATCAGCCCACCCCAGTCTACGTGTCCATATATTCATTTGCTTATTTGTATTCTGTAGTAGTGTCTTTTTGCCTGTGATTTTCAGATTTGGGAAACAGATTCCCACAGGTGGGGAAATCAGATGATCTTACCTCTCCTAACAAGGACTCTTCCCTTTCTGGACTCTTAGTTCTTATGGTCCTTGCTGGTTCCACAACTCTCTGAATTTAAAACAATACACTTTTAAAATGAATCTTTGTTTTCTATTTACTGTCTTGCCTCTACTCACGCATCTTCCAGAAGCAGAAATCCCAATATTTTACTTAAACAAATTTCCAGCTTATTTCTCCTCAGTCCAGAAAGGCAACCTATTTCTTCTGGGACTATCCTCCCATAGTGTTAATTTTCCGATGCTTCAGGAGAAAAACTGGTATGGATGTGGTACTCACATCATTGTGTCTCAAGTTCTGTCTGAACAAGGTGCACTCCAGTACCTTTGAACAGTTGTTTTGTGTATTTTATTAAGGTTTTACTGTTGTTATTGGTTGGTTGGTCCAATAAGAACTACTGAGTCATGGCAGAAATGGAATGTTTTACCTTGAGGTATTTTAAACCAAAGAATGATTCATCTCTTATTTTAATGTATAAAATATTTAAATCAGAATTTTGAAAATAATAATGACTATTCATATGGGAAAAATTCTCCACAGTTGACAACTTGCAATCACATTAAAACCTTGATGCTTCCTTATGGGAAACTGGTTTAATTATCTGCACTTCGCTAATTTAGTTTTTGGTGATGCTTTTGTATCAAACAGCATATGCAGATCATTTGTCTGCACCTGTCTCTTTTACCGTATGGCATCATAGGCACCAGCTCTGCTGGGCTCTGAGGGAGGTCAGCACAAGTTTTGTTCCTCTTCCATGTGCTTCCCCCCATCCCCCAGCCTTGGGTTTCCATGTTGATGTCAAAGTGTGAAATGCCCCATTATCAGAGCACAAGTACAGGCACAGCCAGGTTTCCCTTTAATGACTGTGTTTGTGTCAGCAATTGTGTGGTCAGAGGGCACATGATGATTATGTGATCTGCATACAGGTGTGTTTCCTTTGTGTTTGTGTGACTTAGAGGATGTAGGTCATTGCATCTGTGACTGTCAGTGGTCAGTGTGGAAGGTCCACGTGTAGTTGTCAGAACATATACATGTGTTATCAGGTTTTATGTGTGCTCGTTTGGAGTGTGTGTGTGTGTTAGGGTTTGCATGGGTTAAGAGGATCTTGTGGTAACTGTGGGATCAGTGGGTGTGATCATTATTTCAGAGGGTGTTCGAGGTGAGAAGCATTGTCTACCTGGCCCCAGTTGAAGAGTCATCACCTCTGGAGCACCAGTGAGTCCAGCAAAGGCCCACAGGGCCCTCTGGGGAGCCCAGGAAAAGTGCAACTAGCAGTGGAGTCAGGCCTGTGGGATTTGCTGGGGCTATGGAGATGGGAGGGGCCAGATCCTGACCAGTGGGAAACTAGAATCCAGGGTCTGAACGGGTCTGAGATGCTGAGCTGTGGGCCTCAGTGACTGTGCCTCTGAGTAGGAGAGGGGGGAATGAGTTATGGAGATCTGTGGTGGAAATCCTGTAGGTTTGGGGACTGAGGATCCTAGGTTCTCCACCAGGGCGAAGGACCAAAACCACTGAGGCAGCAATCCCAAGGCAAAGATGTGAGGTGGTAAGTGGTGGTGGTGGAGGAAGAGCAGATGCAGAAACGCCTCGGGGTAGGGCAGAGGAGGCACGGGCCTGTCCACACTGGCCTTGCCTGTCTCGAGGCCCCGCCCCTGCCAGGCCACACCCCACCTGACTGAAGCCCGCTCTGCCTCTGCCCCTTCCTGGGCGAGGCCCCTCCTTGACCACACCCTTCTTGGACCAAGGCCCGCCTGCCCCCAGTTTCCCGCCGACGCGGAAGTGGATTTCCGAGCAAAGGTCCACTTGAGTGAGTGAGCTCCGGTCTTTGAGGTTCAAGCCTGCGCTCCGCATCCCCATCCTCCACACCCAGGGTCCGGGGGTCCCTGCGGACGTCACAGTCCATGCACCGGCCTGCCCCACTGGCAGGGAGGCCCGCCTAACTCGGAGACGCTCATGATGCCCGTGGTTCCGCTGCCAAGTCCCAGTTATTTCTGTTTCCGGTTAAAATTAATGGGAGGCGGTCCCTGCCTGCCTTTCTGCCTTTGGGCTTTTCGCTGTCTCCTGTCCCCACGGGTCAGGTTCCCATTCGGGAAGTAGATTATCGCCCTTTACCACCATCACCCTGTTGACCCCTAAGGGCAGCCCCCAGTCCTCTCTCTAACCTTCCTATGTCCTCCTCCTCCTGGGGGGCGGGCCCTGCTGCTCCTCAGGCCGTCACAGTCTGCCTGAGGGAGGTCCCTGAGCCCTGCGCTGGGGGAGGTTACCTGCCTTTGACCTGACATCCCTTGTCCTTCTGGTCCAAATTTCCTCTCCCTCACTGTACCTGACGGTGTGTTTACATTCCTGGTGTCTCACTGGAAAATGGGCCTCTTCACTCCCTTGGTGTGGATGTCTAGGTAGGGTATGGGGAGATGAGGGGGAGAGAGAAGCAAAGAGGGAGAACCAGGGACAGAATGAATCTGCGAGTGAAGGAGAGTAAGAGAGTAAAATGGAGGATGGGGAGCAGGTGGGTCTAATGGACTTGTAAAGATATGATAAGAAAGAGAGTGACCTGGGCAAAAATCAGTGGGATAAATGAAAATAGACAAAAATGGGATCAGTAGAGATGGAAGAGGACAGAAGAGGAGGAGGAGGCCTTGATTAACAGTGGCAGAGGGGCAAAAGAAGGGTAAATCCCACAATCATTACATTTTTTAAAAATTTCCAAATTACTTCCCCCTTAAAATTCATTGTGTCACATATGAGGCCTCAGTGTTTTTCAGTCTTTATTGTATACCAAAAATATTCTTTAGTGCTTGGTAAATAATTTTACATTATTTCAATTTGCACTTTGTAAGGACATTAGATTTTTTTATATTAATAAGCAAAACTTTGCTTAACCGGTCAGTCTAATATTCAACAGCATCTTTGCTTTCCTTATACGATCTTTTCACTTAGTAAGCAGTGAGCCCAAGAGTCCAGCTGTTCATGATGAATAAATTGCTCAGAGCCATTTCTACAGCAGAGCTTCTTTCATGTTTCCCAGTGCTAGTATCAGGTCGTCTTAATTTCACATGTTTTTATAATTTAATGTGATCCTCTGGACAAAAGGATTTAAATGCTTGAGATCAATGTGAGTAAAACCAGGAATGAGATATTCCTCTTGCTCAGGTATATGAAACATGATCTCGATTCTTTAGGGGCAGGGATGAGAAGGCTAACCCTGCCACTGTCCCATCCAGGCCGTGTCATTCCTGTGGGGCCAGAGCTGGTTACTCTCTACTAGTCCATTCTCACTCCTTATCTGCCCCAATATTTAATAGGAATTTTTCAGCTCCATTATCTTATGGGACCACTGACATACACATATCCGATGTTGACCGAAATGTCATGATGCGGTGCATGACTGTACCCAAATGTATGCTGCCTACAAAAGATTCACTTCAGCTTTAAGGACACATATGGACTCAATTTGAAGGGATGGAAAAATATATTCCATGTAAATGAAAAACATAAGAGAGCAGAGGTAGCTATACTTATATAAGACAAAATAGACTTTAACTCAAAAGCTATAACAAGAGACAAGATCATTTTATAATGATAAAGGGGTGAGTCTATCAAGAGAATATAACATTTGTAAATATATTAAACAACACAAAACCTGGACTAAAATGAACATTATATATATTTATATTTTGTGTGTGTGAGGAAGATCAGCCCTGAGCTAACATCTGTGCTAATCCTCCTCTTTTTGCTGAAGAAGACCGGCTCTGAGCTAACATCTATTGCCAATCCTCCTCCTCTTATTTTTTTTCCCCAAGGCCCCAGTAGATAGTTGTATGTCATAGTTGCACATCCTTCTAGTTGCTGTATGTGGGACGCAGCCTCAGCATGGCTGGAGAAGGTGTGTCGGTGCGCGCCCGGGATCTGAACCCGGGCCGCCAGTAGCAGAGCGTGTGCACTTAACCGCTAAGCCACGGGGCCGGCCCAACATTATATTTTGTAATGATGAAATAGGGGATGCCTCCCAAAATAAAACAGGAGACAGCATAAAAGAAAGATCTTTGTTTCACTGTATAAAAATTATAACTAAAATAGATCAAAGTGCACACGTGTATGTGTATGTGTATATGTGTATGCATGATAAAACTACAGAATATAAAATAGTATGTAAAATTACATGCAAAATGAGCCAACTATGAAAATTAATTTATATGTACATGTCTACAAAATAAAATTGTAATAATAATATTTATTCAGTAATCAGTGAAGTAGAAATAAAAACAATAGGGGCTGGCCCGGTGGCGCAAGCGGTTAAGTACATGCGCTCCGCTGTGGCAGCCTGGGGTTCGCCAGTTCGGATCCCGGGCACGCACCAACGCACCGCTTGGCAAGCCATGGTGTGGCGGCGTCCCATATAAAGTGGAGCAAGATGGGCATGGATGTTAGCCCATGGCCAGTCTTCCTCAGCAAAAAAAGGAGGATTGGTAGATGTTAGCTCAGGGCTGATCTGCCTCACAAAAAAAAAATAAACTAAAAAAAAAAAAAAGTGATTTCAATTAGAAACAAAGAAAAACAATAGCCGTTTTTCCATATCTATAAAAAATAAAGAATGTAGTATCAAGTCCTGTTTAAAGCTGGATAAAAAACCCACATTTTGTTGGTGGGTGAGGATATTGCAGCTTTAAGCAGGGGGTACCCTGCCAGAATCTATCAAATTACGAATGCACCATACTTTGAACCAGCAGTTGAACTCCAGCTTGCCCAAAGCATAGGAACACTGAGACATCTGCAGAGATGTCACAGTGCTCGGAGGCAGCCACTAAAAGATTCTTTACAAATCCAGGGACATCAAGGTCTCCTTGGGCTGGATGTGGTGTGAGCTATTTTAAAAACTCCTACTATTAGACATTTAGGTTTCTTCCAACTTTAAAAAGCAATATGGAATAAAACCCACCCCATGTGGATGAAATGCAACTTTAATTTTCACTGTTATTAGTTTCTGAATTCTCCATTTTATTCCAAATCATATTTTATTAATTCACACTGATTCCCTTTGTTAAGGTTGGAAAGCATTATAAAGTCAGGTAGATCAAGTTTTCCATTATCAATCTTCTTTTCCTGGATTTTCCAGCTTTTCCTGCACATTAATAAACAACTTATCTGTGCTGTTTCTTTAATCCTTATCCATAGAGAATTAACAGTGTATCCAGATGTGGTCCCTATGAAATCCCTCCTACCTTACCTCATTGGAACCATAGTGTTCACTCCCCAACTTCAATCCATGTCTGAACATGAAGTCCTTACCATGATTATTGCCCAAACAGAGCCACTTCACAAGTGTCATGTCAGTGGTTCATGGTGAGATGGAATCTATCTAGAGATGGAAGAGAGCTCAGGGAAGGCCATGAGTGACTGTGAGCAAATGTGTTAGGTAGGATACATGAGAGTTAGAGATTAGCAGGTCCTGAAATGCTTTCCTGAAAAAAAAAATTTCAGGAAAGAGGACATAACAATAGAGAATATGATTTTTCTTCCTAAGAGTTATTCTGGACTCCTACTCATCTTCCTTCTCATGTGAGCTTCTTTCTGAGGCAAGATCAGTCTTAAGAAGTCACTCCTGACTGTCAAGAATATGCCTTTGAGGACCTGGAATCAACTTACCCCTTTTCTGTGCCACAACCATGCACATAGGGAGGAATTCACCATGTGAATATAACAGTCCTCTGCTGTCCACTGAAACATTGAGAATTCAGGTTCAATAAACTTCGACAAGGAGACCCACAGTTTGGTTTCTCTGTTCCTTTCTTCTGAAAGTCCTCCTATCCTAGTGAAACCCACATGTTACTTGACAGCAGAGAGGGACTGACCTTCCTTTGAAGTCAGAGATGCTGAAGACACTTCTAGTACCTGCTGAGCATAGGATCTTGAGGTGAGGATGGGCAGAGATTTTCATTTCTCCTATTTCTGAGCTTCCCAATCCCCCACCCATTCCTGGTTCCTTAATCCCCTACAGCATTCTTCTTTTCCTTCTCCAAGCTCACTGCACACAGCCAAGTGCCCCCTCTACATGGGAGAGACACTTATGTTCCATGCTTAGTTTAAAAAGTCCTGGTCCTCCCCTACCCAGCTGCCTTGGAACTCTGTTCATGTGTATTGGGACAGGCAAGGTCAGGAGGAGAAGCCAGCAGAATGTACCCACCACTAGCCTCACAGGAATAACGTAGCCTGAATGGGAGAGGGGCAGGGTTCCCCTTTCACTCCTATGTCTAAAGATTACAGACCATATTTCATACCCGTGAGCAAGAGCAACTTCTCTTTCATGGATTTCATCATAATGATCTCTAGTATTTAATTTCTCTTTTCTGGAACATCACATTAAACTATCAGAAAATACAAAATTAAGAACTAATTACTAGAACTGGAAATCAGGAGAAAGCCAGCTATGTAAATAGCTCTGTGCAGCGTATTCATCCTGAACAGATGGACTTGAACAAAATACAGGTACAATTCAGCCCATCCTTGAACATTTGGAAAGAAAGGATAATGGGAGCACATGCTTAGTTGGAAACTTTAGTTCTCAGCCCACTAAGTTAAAAGATCCCATAAGGGAATAAGGGGAATTCTTTATTATTAGACAAACTGGTTAAACAAGATTTTGACTGTTAATATATTAAAAAATTGTCAATATCCTTACCAAGTGCACACTGAAATAATGTAAAATCATTTACTAACCTCCAAAGAATATGAAATACATTTAAAAGAGAAAAAAACTGTAATGAATTTTAAACTTATCCGTGTTTCACTCTTCCTATCGTTAGTCAAAACCCCCCCTTCCTATTCTGTCATACTGCATCTCTCTCCTGATACGCTTTCTGTCCTTCATTTAACCCACTGCTTCCTGCCCAAGTCACTCTTGCACTCTTCTTGTGTTTTTCCAAGTTCAGCAGACCAGCCTGCTCCTCCATCTTCTATGCTACCCTGTCGTTTCCTCCCTCACTCTGTCGGCCTGGCTCTCGCTCTCCTTCTTTCCTACTCATCTCCCCTCCCCACCTCCACATTCACAGGATGAAATAAAGATGCCCTTGTGGAGGAAGAGTTCATCGGGACCGTGGACGCCCGGCAGGACAGCGGCGGGCGGGATCTGGGGCAGAGAACAGGGGGCGTCGCAGGGCAGGGGCGGACACCCCCAGCCCAGCGCGGGGCTCAGACCCTCCCTGAGGCGGTGACCGCGAGGGGAGCCCCGGGAGCCGCAGGGGGACGTGGACCGGGAGGGTCTCCGGAGAGGGCCGGGTCTGCAGAGTCCAGGGCCGGGGGAGGGCGCGGCGTCCCGGGCTGCCCCGAGGCCGAGGGGGCGACGGGGCGAGAACGCACGTCCCGGGGGGACGGGACACGGCGCGGGGCGGGACGCGGCCGAGAGAGCGGCGCAGACAGGCGGGCGGGGCGGCCGCGGAGCGACTTCAACCGGAAACGGACGCGGCCCCGGCAGCGGCGCGACCGGCCCCGGGCGTCTCCGGGCGACGCGGTGACCCCGCGGGCGGGGCCTGGGACGTCCGCTGGGGCCCGGGCCGGGCGTGGAGGACGGGGCGGGAGAGGACGCGACGAGCGCGCTTGAGCCACGACGACCGCAGCACATTCACCGAGTAAGAGTTGCGCCACAGTATTTCCGCTTCCGGGTCGGCAGGCAGCTGCGTGGGCGGGGCCGACGTCCGGGCAGTTCCCGGACTTCCTTCCTCCAGCCCCGGGGCGTTTCCGAGGCTTTTTTCCTCCCACGGAACTTGGGTCTACGCTTTGCATCCACGTAGATGTGTGTCCAGTGGAGCCTGGCTGCTTCCGTTCTACTTCACGTTGAATGTTGCAAAGACACTTGAAGGTAAAAGCTGAGCGTTTTGAGGACACACAATGAATGCTGAGATGTTTCCTTCTCAACCACTTGAAAATGGTGTATGTCAAAATACCTTTCCTGTGAACATTTTGTGAGTGTCCATCCGGGGACCTGGGTTGTGGCAGCCCGGACCTTGGTGCGGGTCGATGTGGGCCGCGGTTGGATCTGGAACTTCTGAGGCTCCAGCAATTAAAACGGGTGCTTTACGATGAAAGCTAGAATGTGAACCGCCAAACTGCCTGTGCAATTTCACACCAGGGCCGAAGAATGTCATTTCCATTTCTACTCCACGTTCACGTAGGAGGCGGTGACAAGCCCTGGGCTCAGTTCCCGGTACTTCACGTGTCCAGAACCTGGACTATGATGAAGGGCTGAGGAGTTGCATTAAAAAGGATGAAATTATATACATATTTATTCCTTTCTCCTTTGCATTTAATTTGTTCTATTTCAAACTTCTTGAGATGATTTATAAATTCAGATACCTTTGAGATAGAAAAGAATGGTATTCCATAATTGTCATTTTCTGAATAAATTTTAATTTCACTTTTTTCATTATTTTTGTTCCCGTTGTGTAGGGCATGGGCCCTTGGTTGCTCAGGAAGAGCCCACAAGCCCATTGCAACTAGGTGTCCTTCTGGCTCCCTTCTAGGCAGGATGCCCAGCTGCTGGGATTTGTAGCAATCCAGGGCCTGGCCAGCCTGATCTTACGTTATCTCACCGAGGAACATCACGTCTTAAAGGGACACAGAGCCCACAGTGCGCTCCTGTTCCTGGGAATGCGGGTGGTACCAGGGCCAGCCCCTCTTGACAAGCATATAGCCTTTGTATCCCCTGCCTATATAAGCAACCCTGTCCCTGCCCACGGTAGCAGGTGCACATTGCTGTCCAGCTGGACGCCACTGGACATCCCTGTAAGTAACTCCCAATAAACCCATATGTCTTGTTCGCTGTGTCCGGGTCTTTTCTTAGGTCTCGCTGAAACCTATCCTGCATTTCTCACCCAACTTTGCGTGTGGCCAGACACACTGCAATCTGAAAGAGCATTTTTAATTTGAAAAATATAAGATCGTTTAATCTATGTTTTTGTTTTCTGTTTCTGAATATTTTGAGTCTAGTATGGATAATGAAACTTTTAAAATGTGTATTTTTCGGGAAATACATCTTTTTTTGTGTGTGTGAGGAAGATGAGCCCTGAGCTAACATCTGTTGCCAATCTTTCTCTTTTTGCTGAAGAAGATTGGCCCTGGGCTAAAATCCTGTGCCCATCTTCCTCTACTTTATATGTGGGACAGCTGCCACAGCATGGCTTGATAAGCAGTGCATATCTCTGCGCCTGGGATCCAAACTTGCAAACCTTGGGCCACCACCTAAGCACAGCATGGAACTTAACCACTCATTTTTATTTTTTTTATTTTTTTTTAAGAATTTATTTATTTTTTATTTTATTATTTTGTGTGTGTGTGAGGAAGATCAGCCCTGAGCTAACATCCATGCTAATCCTCCTCTTTTTGCTGAGGAAGACCGGCTCTGAGCTAACATCTATTGCCATTCCTCCTTTTTTTTTCCCCAAGGCCCCAGTAGATAGTTGTATGTCATAGTTGCACATCCTTCTAGTTGCTGTATGTGGAATGCGGCCTCAGCATGGCTGGAGAAGCGGTGCGTTGGTGCACACCCGGGATTCGAACCCAGGCCACCAGTAGCGGAGCGCGAGCACTTAACCACTAAGCCATGGAGCCAGCCCCATTAACCACTCATTTTTAAATGAGTATTGCCATGTTTACATTTTCTCATGACCAAATAATGACCTTAATTTTTGTCTTTAATTAGGTTCAGCTTACTAACGTGATTGGCAGGACCTCACTCTGAATGGAGCGGTTAAAAAAAATAAATGAACCAAGGCCATTTTCATGTGTTTTGTAAGATCGCTAAATAAAATTCATGAATCAGTTTTAGGATATGAAAACACAATGGTGACTCTGTTTTTAAGAACTATTGCGTGCTCTCTAAAATCATTTAAGATGAGATATCTACAGGACTACAATCCCCAGAGTGTCTATGAGCCACGACATATGTAAGGGCCTCTTATCTGTCAGGAAGAGGTCTTTGTGACACCCGAGACCATGGGATGTCATTGGTGTCCACTCGGCCAGATCAGGCCTGCGCCTAGATCATCTGTGATGGGGACCTGGTCAGTTTAATGACTGGGCCCTCTGAATAAATCCTGACTTTCTACTCAATTTTAACATTATAGAAAAAAATGTATGTGTAGTAGAGGCCCTGTCTAGAGGCCACCATTCCAGGTTATCTACCTCTAGCCTTACTATGCCTGTGACCTCTTCTACAACCCTTGAAAGTTTCAGGTCACTGATAAAATACATAACGTCTTGTCTAGTAGAGATTCAGTTGTCTCTCCTCTCACACTAATATAACCAGTGTTCCTTCCATTTACATATTCATTTCAATATTTTTGGTCAATATTCCTATGTCTACTCTTTATTTTTTGAACTGGCTATAGTATCTGCTGACTTAAGTAAAATATTTTAACGTGTTCATACATGTAAGACTGTCATGATTTCACCCTTTTTTGAAAATTATCTTTTAATTATTGAAAAGTTCAAACCAATAGGCCCACTTGGTCATCTACTAGTGCCAGGTAAATGTTTATGACACAGAAGTGCACAACATGAATGGTTAAAGCCAGGGCATCTTTTCTTGGCTCTCCTAAGTGAATCCAAAGCACCAAAGAACTTTTTAACTCTGCATCATTTCTAAGTTCAATTTTTCTCTTTACTAATTGAGTATTTCTGTACTTTGTGTGTGTGTGTGTGTGTGTGTGTGTGTGTGTGCGCGCGGGCATTTACAGCCAGTAAGTTATTCCTCATTATTGGCAACAGTGGTTTGTAATTTTTTAAAATTTATTTTATTGAGATAAAATTCATATTAGTCACCATTTTTACCATTTTAAAGTGTACAATTCATTGGTTTTTGGTATATTTACAATGTTGTAAATTGTAAATTGAATTTGATTTGATTGCCACTAATCAAATTCCAGACAACTTCATCACCCCAAAAAGAAACTTGACATTCATTAAGCAGTCACTTCCCATTCCTCTACCTCACAGTCCTTGGCAACCACTAATGTACTTTCTGTATCTATGAATTTGTCTGTTCTGGACTTTTAAACAGATGGAATCATACATTATATGACCTTTTTTTCTGGCTTTTTGCACTGAGCATTATATTTTCAGTGTTTATTTTGTAGCACATATGAGTACTTAATATTTTCTATGTCTGAATAATATTCCATTGTATGGATAAACTAAATTTCCTTTAGTCATTCATCCACTGATAGGCATTCGAGTTGTTTACACTTTTGGCTATTAAGAATAATGCTATGAACATTTGTGTACAAGTTTTTGGGTGGACAGAGGTTTCATTTCTCTTGGGTGTATACCTAGGCAGGGAATAATAGGTCACATGGTAACTCTACATTTAACCTTTTGAGGAACTGCCAAAGTGTTTTCCAAAGTTGCTGCAACATTTTATATTCTCACCAGCACAGTATGAGTGTTCCAATTTCTCCAAATCGTCAACAACACGTGTTATTATCTTCTTTTTGAATATAGCTATCCTAGTTGCCATGAAGTGATTGGATTTGCATTTGCCTAATGAGTAAGGATATTGAGTATTTTCATGTGCTCATTGACCATTTGTATCATTTATTCCTATATCTTGATATGTTGTGATCACTAATAATTGAAATGTTCTTTGACAGTGTTTTTCCTAAGATAAGTCACTTATAAAAATTAACAAAGCTATAAAATAATGTACTCAGTGAATATGGTTGTCTTCTTTAGTTTTAAAGTTTGATGATATGTGTTGATTCTCCTATTGGGATGCCCTGCATTCCTGAAATAAACTCTTTTTGATCATTTTTAATATTTCATATACTGATTTTATATCAAATTTCATAGCTTATATTATTTTACTTTCAAGGTTGTGGTATAACGTATAGACGGTCCCTGACTTAACGATGGTTCAACTTAGGATTTTTCAACTTTACGATGCAAAAGTGATATGCATTCAGTAGAAAGCATACTTCAAATTTTGAATTTTGATCTTTCTGGGTTACTGATATACAGTGTGATGCTCTTTCCTGATGCTGGGCAGCAGCACCCAGCCACAGCTCCCAGTCAGCCACGTGATCACGAGGGTAAACGACAGATGCACTTAGCAACCATTCTGTACCCATACAGCTATTTTGTTTTTCATTTTCAGTACAGTATTCAATAAATTACATGAGCTATTCAACACTTTATTATAAAATAGGCTTTGTGTTAAATGACTTTGCCCAACTGTAGGCTAATGTAAGTGTTCTGAGTACGTTTAAGGTAAGCTACATGAAGCTATGATGTTTCACAGGTTAGGTGTATTAAATGCAGCTTTGACTTACAATATTTTCAACTTATGATGGGTTTATCAGGATGTAACCCCATTGTAAGTTGAGAAAGATCTGTATGTAACAGTCACAAAATCTTTCCACAGCTTTCTTTTCCTGCTTTTTAAATAGATTTAAAAGAAAGAGGGATCCCCAAACCTTAAAAGTATGGGGAAATGGTCCTTAAGACAATCAAAACTATTGATTAATGTTTCCAAGTATTTAACTTCTGTTTTTCTGAGTTTTTAACTCTTCCTAATTCTGCCTTGGTATTCTGTGTTGTTTTACAGAAATCATTTTTCCTCTCAGTTTTTAAATTTATTAGAATAAGGTTGTTTGTATTAGTGTGTAGAGATTTAAAAAATATATTATCCATAGTTTTATCTACTATTTATTCTTACTATTAAGTATGTCTTTTAACATTTTTTCTCAACACTGCAGTAGCTCTATTTTATCATTTTATTCAGTTTTTATTATAACCAATGTAATACTCTAAATATTATTACATACATTACACAATGTTACTTACATTCATCCTATGTTTCCTTCTTATAAATTACAGAATTTGACATGTATCAGACGTATTGCCAGGCATCGTCTATTCTAGTATAAGAATTATAGCTATCTCATTTCTTCTACATACCCTTTTTTTTTTTTTTGAGGAAGATCGGCCCTGAGCTAACATCTGCCAATCCTCCTCTTTTTGCTGAGGAAGACTGGCCCTGGGCTAACATCCATGCCCATCTTCCTCCACTTTATATGGGACGCCGCCACAGCAGCATGGCTTGACAAGCGGTGCATCAGTGCGCACCCGGGATCCGAACTGGCGAAGCCCGGGCCACCGCAGCGGAGCGCACACACTTAACCACTTGCACCACCGGGCCAGCCCCTTCTACATAATCTTAAACAAGTGTACAACTTTGATATGAAGAATTTTCATTGTCTTTGAGTGTAATAAACTTTATTCATTAGAAATAAAATTTCTAGTTTTTAATTTAAAATATGTATAAAATTAGTTTTACTCAGTTTTTTAAAGTTTTTAAATATTTTTAAGTCCCTTAATGTACTATTTCACAAATATTATTACTTAATGGATAGCAAAGTTAATCTGATTAAATATTTTATATTTGTTAAAACTTTCCTTTAGATCAAATTATCAAACTATTCCATATATACTGAAAATATGTGATTTAAAACAGGGTGAATCCATGCATCTGTGATCAACTGGTCTTTGATAAGGGTGCAAAGAACATACAATGGGGAAAGGATAGTCTCTTCAATAAATGATGTTGGGAAAACTGAATGTCCCCTTGCAAAGAATGAAACTGGTTCTCACACCATATACAAAAATCAACTCAAAATGGATTAAAGACTTAAATGTAACACCTGAAACCATAAAGCCACTAGAAGAAAACAGGGGAATAGCTCCTTGACATTGGTCTATGCAATGAATTTTTTTGGATATGATACCAAAAGCACAGGCAGCAAAACCAAAAACAGACAAATGGGATTGTATTAAACTAAAAAGCTTCCACACAACAAAGAAAACAATCAGTAGAGTGAAAAGGCAACCTAAGAAATGGGAGAAAATATTTGCAAACCATATATCTCATAAGGGGTTAATATCCAAGATATTTAAAACCTGTGCAACTCTAGCAAAAAAAATAACCCAATTTAGAAAATGGACAAAGGATCTAAATAGACATTTTTCCAAAAAAGACATACAAATGGCCAACAGGTATATGAAAAAAATGTTCAACTTCACTAATTTTCAGGGAAATGCAAATCAAAATAGCAATGAGACATTGTTTCACACCTTTTTGGTTATAATCAGCAGAATGAAAGATAAGTGTTGGAGGGGCTTTGGGGAAAAAAAGAGAACCCTTGTACACTGGTGGTGGGATGTAAATTGGTACACCCATTATGGAAAACAGTATGGAGTTTCCTTAAAAAATTAAAAATAGAACTACTTTATGAATCAGCAATCCCACTTCTGAGTACATAGCCACAGAAAATGAAATCAGTATCTCAATGAGATATCTGCATGCCCATGGTCATTGCAGCATTATTCACAATAGCCAAAATATGGAAACAATCTAAATGTCCATTGATGAATGAATGGATAAAGAAAATGTGAGAGAGATATATATCTACACATACACAATGGAACATTATTCAGCCTTAAAAAAGAAGGAAATCTTGCCATTTGGGACAACATGGATGAACCTGGAGGACATTATGCTAACTGAAATAAGCCAGATGCACAAAGATAAATACTGCACATTCTCACTTACATGTGGAATCTAAAAATGTCAAACTCATAGAAATAGAGAATAGAATGGTGGTTACCAAGGGCTGAGGGGAGGGCCATATAGGGAGATGTTGGTCAAGCAGTACCAAGTTTCAATTATGCAAGATAGATAACTTCTGGAGATCTAATGTACAATGATGTGATTATAGTTAACAACATTGTGTTGATACTAGAAATTCACTAAAAGGGTAGATCTTGTGTTCTTAGCACCAAAGGAAAAAAAAAAGTAACTGTGTGAGGTGATGGGTATGCTAATTAGCTAAATTTTAGTAAATATCTCAGACTATCTTAGTATATGTATATCAAGTTATCAAGTTGTACAGCTTTTATATAATTTTTAATTGTCAACTATAATTCAATAAAGTTGGAAAAAATATAGGATCAATATATACCCATTAGGTCAAGTTTGTTCATTTCATTGTTCAAATTTTTGAATCCTTCATAAATTTTATTTGCTTTATTTAACAATTATCACAAAAGATCTGTTGATATTTTTTCACTATGATCAAGGAATTACCCAGTTTATATTATTTTGTCAAGTTTGCTCCCTGAGATATTTCAAAGAAGCAGTAACCCCCCTATAAAATGGAATCATGAATGTCATCCCTGCATGCCTTATCTTCAGCTCCTCTATGATGAATGATTTCACCATAGATTCATTTCCAAAGTTCAGAATACAGGGTCCACATTAATGCATCTTTCTATCCAACAGGCCAATTACAATCATTGCTCAATACAGAATAATCTACCTTCTAAGGGCTCCAAAAACCAGTTGGTTTAATTTACAACACTCATATTTATAGGTCCAAACTGAATTCAAATTAAAACCTAATTTGCTTCTTATGCTCACTTTGCCCCACTCAGGTCATTCTGTCCATTTCTACAAGAAAATATTAAAATATGCAACTCCCCCAAAGCATTATATATTTCAAGTGATGAACTTTCTTCTTAGCTTTTAAAGTAAAATGGAAAATATGTGTCTGTTACATTATTTCCTTCAAGCTTCATCCCAGGACACCTGCTGCAGAGTCACTATTTTTTACTTATCACTTTTTTGATTGATCATCACTCAGGTTTTTCTATTTCATTAAATATTTCTCACACTTCTTTGCCTGGTTAATTCTTGGGAAATTTAAATTTATTGATATAAAGTTAGATACATAAATTTCCATTTTCTCCAAATTGTCAGAGGCCCTATTTTTATGAATTCTTAAACTAAAAGAGTTTAAACTCTAAATTTCTAAATGTTCTCCATTGCAACATTTAATAAAACAGAAATTAAAATATTTTGAAAAAGATTAATTCTGTAGCTGCCATTCCTACTACATTATAAATCCTATAAAGACTCAGTTGTTCATGATCTCTCTGTTATATGACCATTAAAGAACAAAATTCAACTGAGTAAATTTTAAAGATTTTATTGGTTTTATTCAGCAATTCATGAATCAGGCAGCATCCAACCTAGCAGATAAAAACGAACTCTGAAGAGCTATACAAAGCAAGAGATTTTATAGGCAGAAGGGAGCAATAAGGAAGTTATACTAGGCAAAAAAGCTGATTGGGTTGGTTTTTGCAGTTACTTTCCTTACAGGGGATGCCAGGGGTTTATCAGGCAGATTACCTAACTAATGCTGATCAGGCAGTTTCTGATTGCCTGCTTTAAGATTTTGGCTCTCTGGGAGAGCCAAAAATATAACTAGTTAAGTTTTGGTTTGGTGATATGAGGCTTAGCATAAGCAACTCCATTTTGGGCCTCTTATCTTTAACATGACTGATCATTGTGGTGCTTAAACGACTGCACTGTTAAAAAAAAAAAAAAAAAAAAACAAAATTTAGAGCTGTCTGACCACTTTTGGGAATTATCCCTCCATAATAGGCAGATCCCAGCCTGGACATACTGGGTTTGCAGTTAAAGAAAACAAAGGAGATGATTGTAGAAAAATAAACAGTGCTTACTGCAGAGGTGCTCATCTCCCAGCCACCAACTAGGATTATTAAAAAGAGCCCAATAAAATGACAACATTGAAGAATCAAAATCAAAACAAAGGAAATACTTAGGGATTACTTTAACCAAAGAGATTAAGGACTTGTACAATGAAAACTACAAAACATTGCTGAAAGAAAGACACAAATAAATGGAAGCACATCACATGTTCATGAATTAGAAAGCTTAGTATTATTAAGATGACAGTACTACCCAAAGCAATCTACAGATTCAATACAATCCATATAAAAATCACAATGATTTTCTTTTTGCAAAAACAGAATAATATTTCCTAAAATTCATATAGAATCTCATGGGACCCTGGATAGCCAAAACAATCTTGAAAAAGAAGAACAAAGCTGGAGGACTGACACTTCCTGATTTACTACAAAGCTATAGTAATCAAAACAGTGTGGTACTGGCATAAAGAAAGACATATAGACTAATGGAAGAGAATACAGAGCCCAGATACAAACCCTCAAATATATGGTGAATTGATTTATGAGAAAAGTAACAAAACTATTCAATGGGGAAAGGACAGTCTTTTCGACAATGGTGCTGGGAAAACTGGATATCCATATGCAAAAGAATGAAGTCGGATCTTACCTAACAGCATATACAAAAATTAACTCAAAATGGATCAAAGACTTAAATGTAAGACCTAAAGCTATAAAACTTAGAAAAAAGCTTAGGGCAAAAGCTTCACAATATTGGGTTTGGCAATCATTTCTTGGGTATGACATGAAAGGCACAGGCAACAAAACAAAAAATAGACAAAATGAACTTCATGAACGTTTTTAAAAAGTATACATCAAAAGACACTATCAACTGAGAAAAAGGGAAGCCACAGAATGGGAAAACTATCTGCAAATTATATATTGGATGAGGGATCAATATCCAGAATATATAGAGAACCCCTAAAACTCAACAACAGAAAAACAAACAACCCAATTCAAAAATGGGCAAAGGCTTCAATAGATAGTTCTCCAAAGATATACAAATGAACAATAAGCATATGAAAAGATGCTAAACATCACTAATCATTAGGGAAATGCAAATCAAAATTACAATGAGATATTACCTCACACCCATTAGGATGGCTATCACTGTGAAGAAAAAAAAAGAACAGAAAATAGCAAGTGTTGTGAGGATAGGGAGAAATTGGAACACTTGTGCACTTTTGGTGGGAATGTAAAATGATACAGCCACTGTGGAAAACAGTATGGTGCTGCCTCAAAAAATTAAAAATATATTTACCATATGATCCAGCAATTCACTTTTGGGTACATACCCAAAAGAATTGAAGGCAGGGCCTTGAAGAGAGATTTGTACACCCATGTTCATAGCAGCATTATTCACAGTAACTGAAAAGTGGAAGCAACTCAAGTGTGCATCAACAGATGACTGAAGGAGCAAAATATGGTATATACATACAATGGAATATTACTTAAAAAGGAAATTCTGACACGTTACAACCTGGATGAATCTTGATGACAATATACTAAGTGAAATTAGCCAGTCAGACAAAAAAGCAAATATAGTATGGTTCCACTTATGAAGTACTTAGAGTAGTCAAAATCATAGAAAGTAGAATGGTGTTTGCCAGGGGATGAGGGAATAGGGAGTTATTGTTTAATGGGTATAAAGTTTCAGTTCTAAAAATGAAAAGAGTTATGGAGATGGATGGTAGTGATTGCTGCACAACATTATGAATGTATTTAATACCACTGAACTGTACACTTAAAAATGGATAAGATGGTAAATTTTATATTATGTGTATTTTAAGACAATAAAAAAATGAAAATACATTGAGAAGATGTAGGAGAGAGTGTGAAAAGATGCAAAGGTACTCAACAATGCAAAGATGCCTTGGGTTGCTCTGGACTCAGTGGAGGATCTAGGGGAGAGGTTGGTCCTATGAATGTGTTGTATCCACTGCTTGTGTCTGTAGAGGATGAAAACCACGGAGTCACTGGCCCACGCCATAAGTCCTAAACACAAAACATCATAGGAGGATAACAATCCTGCATATAGTAATCATGTAGTTTTGTTATTAACTCCTCCAGAACAGTATCCCCAATCTTTTTTCTTTGTGATGTTTTTGGTGTTCCACTCGCCAGATACATACATAAGAAAAACGGTATTTACTAGCATGTTGAGGATCCAGCACAGGTTATGGCATGGCCCAATGTGTTGGGGGACTTATAGTTTAAGCTCTGCACACCTGGTGTTGCTGGGGCTGATTTTGACGGACTGGAAGGCACTTAAAGGGCAGATGGTGCCAATGCACACACTCATGGCCACTCTGTGAACATAGAAAAGAAGTTTGTGGAGAAAACAGTTTGTTTATCATTTCAAAGAAACAGCTCTTAGTTTCATTGGTCTTTTCAGGCTCTATTTCATTTATTTCTGCTGTGATACTTGTTACTTCCTTTCTTCTAGTAACTTAGGGCTTTGTTTGTTCTTCTTTTTCTGGTTCCTTAAGATATAAAATTAGATTGTCTATTTGAGAGTTTTATGGTTTCTTGATGTAGGCATTTATTGCTGTGAAGTTCTTAGAACTGCTTTCGCTGCATTCCATGAGTTTTGGTATGCTGTATTTCCATTTTCATTTGTCTCAAGGGTTTTTTTGGGTGAAGAAGATTGGCCCTGAGCTAAGATCTGTTGCCAATCTTCCTCTTTTTGCTTGAGGAAGATTGTCTCCGAGCTAACACTTGTGCCAGTCTTTCTCTGTTTTGTATGTGGGATGCCGCTACAGCATGGCTTGATGAGAGGTGTGTAGGTCCATGCCTGGGATCCAAACCCAAAAGCCCTGGGCTGCCAAAGCAGAGTGTGTGAACTTAACCACTATGCAACTGGGCTGGCCCCTGTCTCAAAGTACTTTTTGATTTCTCTTTGGATTTCTGCTTTGATCCATTAGTTGTTCAGTTCCATTTGTTTAATCTCCACATTTGTGAAATTTCCAGTTCTTATAATTGATTTCTAGTTTCTCATACCATTGTGATCAGAAAAAAAAACTGCTTGATATGACTTCAATCTTCTTTAATTTATTAAGACTTGTTTTGTGGCCTAACATATGATCTCTCCTGGAGAATGTTCCATGTGTGCTTGAGAAGAATGTGTATCCTGTTGCTTTTGGATGGAATGTTCTGTATATATCTGTTAAATCCATCTGGTCTAACATGTTATTTAAGGCTGATGTTTACTGATTGATTTTTTGTCTGGATGATGTATCCATTGATGAAAGTGGAGTATTAAAATCTCCTACTATCATTGTGTTTCTGTCTATTTCTCCCTTTAAGTCTGTTAATATTTGCTTTATTTATTTAGGTGCTCCTATGTTGGGTATATTTTATAGATATTATATCATCTTGTTGAATTGACCCTTTATCATTATATACCTGCTTTGTCTCAATCATGGTATTTTTTTTTCAATTTATTTTTCCCCCCAAAGCCCCAGTAGATAGTTGTATGTCATAGCTGCACATCCTTCTAGTTGCTGTATGTGGGACACAGCCTCAGTATGGCCAGAGAAGCGGTGCGTTGGTGCATGCCCGGGATCTGAACCCGGGCCGCCAGCAGCGGAGCACGTGCACTTAACCACTAAGCCATGGGGCCGGCCCATCAATCGTGGCATTTTAAAAGAAAAATTTATGCACCAGCAGACTTCACTCACAAATTATCTACTTATCAACCTTTAATTCATCTTTGTAATATACATACATGTTAACAGTATACATAGTAATGACACATCATCTTGTGTTCTACATTTTTCAGTTAATATTCGAAGTTACTTTCTGGTTGAACCCAATCATCATAATTATGATTATTGATGCATGAAAAATTTATGCTGACCAACACAATAGATTTTTCAGCAACAACTTTGCTTCATATATATTTCTAAGCACTACTTCATCAAAAAGAAATCATTGCTTGTTACAAAATTCTGCATTCAGAATTTCCAGATGATGCCTCAATCCTACATTTTTATCCTACATTTTTGTAATAATAGGCCATTAGACAGAATTATAAATTAATGTCTAAATTGTGTGGTAAAACATTCTGGATAGGTATTTTTCCCAGCCAGGGATTTCTGATTCAAACTCCAACTTTTTGTTTGATTTTAGCATTCATATATACACAGTGTGAGAAATTGAATGTTGACTAAGGAACTAAAAATCACTGAAGACTTCCCTTCATTCATTACACTTCAAGTATTTTATACATAGTGTGAAACCTCATGTCTACAATAGTTTCTCTATGAGTAAAAGTTTTTTCCATGCATATTACACTGAATAAATTCTCCAGACAATTTTCTGTTATTTCCCTAGAGTAACCCCCTCCTGATAAAGACCTTCCTGTCTAATTTCCCATTTCAGTGAAATTAGATTATTATTCATACTGAGTTTTCTTGTGCACTCCATGACTAGAGATCAGCTAAAGTCTCTTCCACCTTGGGGGCCGGCCCGGTGGCACAAGCAGTTAAGTGCACATGCTCTGCTGCGGTGGCCCGGGGTTCACCGGTTCGGATCCGGGGCATGTACCAACGCACTGCTTGGCAAGCCATGCTGCTGTGGCGGCGTCCCATATAAAGTGGAGGAAGATGGGCATGGATGTTAGCCCAGGGCCAGTCTTCCTCAGCAAAAAAAAAAAAGAGGAGGATTGGCAGATGTTAGCACAGGGCTGATCTCCTCACAAAAATAAATAAATAAATAAATAATCAAAAATAAAGTCTCTTCCACTTTGATTATAAGTACAGAGTTCACCCAAGTGGAGTTCACTCGTGTTGTTAAAAGATAAATTACAAATGAAGGTATTTCCATAATGAATATAGTCATGGAATTTCTCCCCTGAATGAGTTCTCTGATTTGTTTCAGATTAAACCTGTGGCTGACGACTCTTCCATGTTCATTACATTTATAGAGTGAGTTCTCTCATGTCTTGTAAGGCAAGAGCTTTGAACAAAGGCTTTCCCACATAGATGACATTCATATGGCTTCTCTCCAGTGTGAATTTGCTTATGTCTAGCTAAGGATGAAGAATGACTGAAGGCCCTTCCACGTTGATTACAGACATATAGATTCTCTCCTATGTGAGTTATTTTGTGGAAATTAAAGTGAGCTTTCTGGCTGAAGTGTTTTCCACATACATCACATTTATAGGGTTTCTCTCCCATGTGAGTTCTCTGGTATCTGTAAAGTTTCCTTCTACAATTGAAGTATTTCCCACATTCATTACACCTATAGGGTTTCTCTCCCATGTGAATTCTCTGGTGTCTATAAAGGTTCCTTCTACAACTGAAGTGTTTCTCACATCCATTAAATTTATAGGGTTTCTCTCTGGTGTGAATTAAGACATGTTGAGTCAATGTGTAAGTGAGAGTGAAAATATCATCATAGCCAGTATGTTCAAAGAGGTCCTCTCCAGAGTAATATCTCTGGTGTTGGGAGAGAGACAAGAGACTGTTAAAGGACTGCTCACATATATTCACTCGTTCATTTTCTACATATGAATTCTAGGCTGATCATTCAGTGATAATCTCCAATTAAAATCTTCTCCATGTTACTTACGTACACATGGTGTGTTAATCTTCTGTATGCAACAAAGTTTTTTACCTTTTGTAGCATCTTTACTGGAAGGCTGAGTAATTTTGAAGATTTCATTATGTTTCATGCAAATAAACCATGATTATGCAATTATCCTTTTATCAGAAGTTACAGTTTAAATCCAGGTTACTTTCTTCTCCAAATTGAAATTTTCAATCATGTTCTGTGAAATGTACTTATGCCACATTTGAACTATTGTTATGTGATTCTTCCGAATTGATAACTTGTCCCATTCCCAGGTCTTTAATATGGATGATCAAGGTTTACCCCTAAGAAACTTACTTTTGTCTTGCAGTTAGATAGGTCCTTCCTGCAAATATCTTACATGGGTATTATTTCTTGTTTTTTATGGCTGTTTTCCATGCCTGATATAATTGAAGAAAATAAGAAATAAACCTAAGAAATATCTTGAGTGGAATTAGGGGAATTAAATTGTTGAGAAGCACGCAAGGCCCATGTAAGTATGTTTCAAACACTGAGCACTGCATGACGAAATAATGTAAAATTGAAGAATATACCAGCACGTTTTAGAGTAATATCACTTAAAAAAAAACTTCAATGTTTAAGTTAAAGAAAAATAAAATAATGATGGGCTGTTGCAGAGGATATGAGAGTGGAAATAATTAAAAGGAAGAATCCAGAGACCGTGACAAAGACCACAATGCGAAATTTTACCTACAGTAAGGACAGGAGCATTGCTTCTCTGAGGTCAAATATAAGTATAGGAGGATACATGAGAAATTGATAACTGTGACAAATATTGACACAATCTGAAGAATATTGTCTCAATGGCCACTCATACTTTTCTGAATCTATCAATTCACTCAAGGAAATCTGCAGCCGACCTCAGTGAGGTGCTATTCACCCATTGACTAGCCATCTCCTCACACTGAGCACACGTGCCTGGAGCTCATCTGGCCTCAGGCCTCGGGGAAGTACTCTTTCTTCCCTCCACCACTCCTCTCCTAGCTCCAACTGGGAAACCACATCGAATATGAAGAATTGATACCCTATATTTGGGAGAATGGTACATGGATTTACAATTCTGTGCTGAGAACAGTGGATGATATTCAAGTCCAGTACAGGCTACTGAGGAAGAACAATGTGAGCACTGAAGGGTTGCCCAGAGAACAACACCTTAACCATTGAAAACATTCAAGGTTCTCACCCTAACGCTGCACCCAAAGACAGCAAAGACTTCTGGTTGCTGATGCTTCTGCCCAAGTGGAAAGACAGTGCAGAATGCTCAGTGTTTGCATCCAGAAAGGAATTACATGTTTATACAGTGGGTTGACATTATTTTCAAAGGGACACCATAAAGATAAACTCCACCAGAATATTCTGTGGAGTTTTATGTGGAAAGTAATACAAGATGTTATATTTACTACTGTGCTCAAGCCTCATCATGGTGCCCAGAGCAGAAAATATGTTAGATATTTATTTATTCATTCAAAAATAATCATTGAAGGGCTGGCCTGGTGGTGTAGCAGTTAAGTTTGCATGCTCTGCTTCAGTGGCTCAGGGTTTGCCGGTTTGGATCCTGGACACAGACCTACGCACCACTTATCAAGCCATGCTGAGGCAGCATCCCACATAGAAGAACTAGAAGGACCTACAACTAGGATATATAGCTATGTTCTGGGGCTTTGGGGAGGAAAAAAGGAAAAAAAAAAAAAAGAGGAAGTTTGGCAACAGAAGTTAGCTTAGGGCCAACCATCCTAAAAAAAATAATAATAATAATCATTGTATTCCCAGCCTTGTTCTGAGTCTTGGAGACAGCATGGTAGAAAGATATAAAATTGTGGCCAGAAAGAGTATATTCAAATTGTGTAGTACATTTGATGAAAGTAAAGAGAGTAACAGATTTCATTCAGGTAGTTGTAAGTGCTACAAAAGAATATGAGTCAGGGCAGACAGCAGAGTGGCATATGTGGAAGCTGCTCTGGGTACATGTTTTATAAATGAATGAACAAATAAATGTTGACAGACTCACCCACGGAGGCCAGATGACTGAGGTTCTCCAGCATCGCATCTCTGAACAGCTTTCTCTGGGGCGTGTCCAGCAGGCCCCTCTTCTCGCGTCACGTCGACAGCCACATCTTTGAAGGTCACAAGTTCCTGAAATATCATAGATATTCTGGCTCAATCAGGGCCATCCCTAGCAATCTCCAGGGAAGGATGGTCAACACAATAGTGCTGGCAAAGGAGGTGCTGTATGTACAGAAAGCTAAAACTCCATTTGTAGTTCAAATCAAGTGTTACTCTGTGATCTTTCACACATACTCAAGAAGAAATACACACACACAGTGAGCACATAATTACTTCATTATAAAGGAATTTCAAATGTGGGATTAACCGGGCAATTTTCCAATAAACTGGTAATTTTACAGCAAACACAATACAAACAAGTGATGTCTACTAATATTAAAAGGTAGAGAATCATAAAGAAATGCCCAGCATTCTGCAGGAGGAACAGATTTCATGGAGAACTTGGGTCAGCAAGTGGCTCCTTTCATCTCACAAAACTCACTTGTTCTTTACAAGATATGAGGGCGGACAGGTCCCAAAGTACAGTTAAGGGCTCCTGAGATTGTTGTCTGGAGGACGGTCCTAAAGTGATCCCTCCTGTGGTGAGCCCTCCATTCATATCATCAATTATCAATTATCATTGTGTCAGTCTCCTGTACATTAATCTTGTTTTTCTGTTCAAAGGCAATAGAAGCCTCTTGATTAGTTCTGGCCTCTCCTAGTCCTTCAAAACTTGCAACAGGATTCTAAATTTTACTCTAACTTCTACACACATTCTGCTAAAATGCACAGCCAATTAAAAAATTACTCCCTATGCATTGTTTTCAGATTTCCAATTTTAACAAATTTTAATAACAAAAAAGGAAAGTGGGTGATTAGGGATTAAGTGTTGTAAAGGGGATTTTAGTCATCTTTGGAAGTTTCCAAATTATTCAAATATCTCCTATAAAAACTTTAGTAAGTTTAAAATTGAGGAAAAAAATCAGATTTCTCATTGCATTCTCTTACATAAACGTGTCTTGTGTTCTCTTGAAAATTGAACAGCCCTCAGTCCTCTATCTGTCCCCATGTCAACACTGGGTTGACTAAACTCACCTGCTGAAACAACTACCTCCTTAGTGGACTGTAAACTTCTGCTCTTACTCATCTCCACCACCTACCACCACATGGCTAAGCCCGTTGCAATCACTAATATGGTTAATGATTACATTATTTCCCAACTAAGACCATGGGATGGGTGAGAAAAAGCTGCAAAGACATCCTTAATGGAAAATGAGATAAATTAGCATAAATGTTGGAAATGAAATTATTTCTTGATCAGTCCCCAACCAACCAAAAGCACCCCTGAGTCCTGGGAAAACTTAACTAGAGCTCAGATCCTTGAATACTACCTGGATGCTCTTAGAAGATTCAGGCCAAGAGAAGCCTTTCCATCCATTGGCAACAGAGGTGTCATTCAGGAGAAAGAACAAATCTCTGCTCCTCTATGGTTGCATTCTCAAGAATTCAGCCACCACCTCTCTTCCTCTGGATTCGCACTCACAGATAGTGCAAACAGTAAGCAGGAAAAGCTGAGCAAGGGGAAAGAAGCCATGAGACTCCAATCTTATCCACAATTCCCAGACACACTGGTCATGAATCCCTGATACATCACCTGAGTGCAACCCCCCACCTCAGTCTACGAGAACGTGCAGCGTGCTCTGATACAAATGGAGGGGCTCTCACGTCTACTTGGATCAGAAGTGAGAAGACTTTGGCTACTGTTGCTAATAAATAAGAATACTCTTTTCTATTTTCAGACAAGGAAATGAAAAGCATTGAGTTTATAAGTTAATGAGCCCAAGTTTTTCATAGGGTTATTCAATTCCCTCCCTGAATCCCAAACCTAGGAGTCCCTGACTTAGAAAATGTAGAATGCAGGGGTTTTATGAGGAAATATATTTGTCCTATCTGATATTTTAGTAAAGTTGTAGCTAGAATACTGTCCTATATTAATCATCACCACTGACAACACCCCAGCATTTCATAAACTATACATTTGAAAGTATTGGTAAACTTTAAATTCTCACCAAAATTTTGTTGGTAATTTGATGTATTTCATGGAAAAATGATGACATTATATCACAAACAAAAGTAGATTTAACTCACCTCCTTGTACCTAAAGTCCAGGAAATAAGGAAAACAAAAGTTTTATTAACTATAACTCTCTGCTTGGAGATTTAAATATATTTGTTTAATTAATCCTCACAAAAACTCTGCTGATTTTGGTATATTTACTGTTATGGACTGAATGCCTGTGTGCTGCCCACACCCCAAATTCATATGTTGAATCCCTAATCCCCAAGGTGAGGCCTTTGGGAGGTAGTTCGGTATAGATGAGGTCATGAGAATGGGTTCCCCATGAAGGTATTATTGTCATTATAAGAGGCAGAGACCAGAGCTCTCTCTTTCTACCTTGTTGGGACAGTGAGAAGGCAGCTTTCTGCAAGCCAGGAAGTGGCCCATCACCAGGAATCAAATTGGCTGACACCTTGATCTTGGACTTTCCAGCCTCCAAAACTGTGAGAAATAGATGTGTGTTGTGTAAGCCACCAGGTCTGTGACATTTTATCATAGCCCACAATGACTAAGACATTTACCTGTTTAACAAATGACATGAACATGGTTTCAGAAAGCTTTAGTAATATGACAAAATTACAGGGCCACAGAATGACACAGCTAGTATTTTAATTTTGCTGTAATTGTTTGCCAAACTCAGGTTGCTAAACATAGTCCTCTTGAAGGGTGCAAACCATACCTGGATTTTACCAAGAATATCCCGAGATCAATAATCACAGACCACAGCCAGTGATCACAGCCTTCTCTCCTTTCAGCTTGTTCACAGAATCACTCCCCGAGCTCAGTTCTCCTACCTCCTGGGAACCTGTAGTCCATTGACCCTACTTTGAGTCTATCTGCCCCCAGCTTCATCATTTTTACTGACCAGTTCAATCCCCATTTACTCCTTTCTACTTGCATCCAGGACAAAAAGTGCTGTTTTGTTCCAACTGCATATGCAGCACCTGGTTACACAGCTCATGCTCAGTAATATCTGAGAAAAAATAATCCCATTTTGTTAGTTCTGCCTTCTTATCTCCCTTATACATTCATTTCCTCCACCCATTTCACTACCAACACCCCATAACAGACAACAGTCATGTATTTCTCAAAACTCAACAATGCGTGTATGTAGTTTTTTCCACGCCAGCAACCAATTATCTGACACCAACTGGGTGTCCAAAGATTCAGTTCAGTTCTGATACTATCCACTTAGAGTTAGTGTCAGATCCCACAAGTTAAAGGGCTCACCCCACAAGACATCCCCCACTTCAGATGCCAGCCACAAATGGAGCACCCAGGCTATCCACACTTCTGCCCAGCCAATTACAAATTCGGGGGTTCCCATAACCTCTCAAATTAGGTTTGGTAATTTTCTAGAAAGACTCATAGAACTCAGGAAAACACATTACTTAGGTTTATTGGTTTATTATACAGGATAGAAATGAACAGTCAAATGAAGAGGTATGTAGGGTGGGGTCCAGAAGCGTCCCTAGGGCAGGACCCTCTGTCCCCATGGAGGTGGGGCATGCTACCCTCTAGAACATGGAAACTTTCACCAACCTGTAACATCCCCCAAACTTGTTCCTCCAGAGTGTTTATAGAGCTCAACCTCCAGCAAACTCTCCCCTCCCCAGAAGCTGCTGGGTGGGGCTGAAAGTTCCAACTCTCTAATCTGAGTCTTTCTGATGACAAGCCCCATCCTGAGGCTATTTAGGGGCCACACCCTAAGTCACCTCATTAGCATAAACTCAGGTGTGAACCAGAGAAGCTCCTTATGAATAATTAAAGCCACACCTATCACTCAGGAAATTCCAAGGGTTTTAGGAGCTCTGTGCCAAGAACTGGGGACAGAGACCAAATATATTGCTTATTATACCATGATGCCCTTCTTAATTACTTTATTTCACTCCATTTTGAAGCAAAAGGCTCATTTACAAACACAAACCTATTCATATCACTCTCAGCTTTAATTTCCTCTGGCTTTCCCACTAGCCTGAGAAGAAGGACCTTCAGACCTTCCATGACCTTCAGGCCCTGAAATCCACTAGGCTACTGCCCTGGCCAGTCCATACCACCCCACTCGCCTGCCTCCAATCTGCAGTCTCAGCCCCTAGGACACAGAAGTTTCTGTTTGTCTCAGCTATTTTACACAAGTTCTGTCACCATGAAAAAGAAATCTCTAAAATTATTCCTATCTTGACAAGTATTTCTAAGACTGCTCAAATAAACTTTTAAGAAATTAACTATCTTCTGAGAAATTTTTCCTCAAGGATGTAATATCCTTCAGGATAATCCTTTAGGATTATGTACACAACGTATTTTTTCTTAATTTCTTTAAATTTTCTCTTTTAAACTAGCCTTTAAACTCCACAGGATCTGACAGTTTGTCCTTTTTATTTTCCAGTGTAACACTACTCCCTGTCTGGCACAGGCTTAGTTCAGAGTCTCCTACCACATAATACCGGCTCAATACAAAGTTGACATAAGGGAAGGCATACTGTAGAGGGGAAACCGTATTGTGACTTGGAATGACCTCTGACTAACTCTGGACTTTATGGCCCCTCCCAGCTGCTATAAGTTGATAACTTTGTTCTTTTGAGTTCCTTAGGAATGTGACTGACCCCTGGGCAGAGAGTCTATGCTGACAGCCATCATCAATGACAACTGAAAGATCAGGGTAGAGGGCGGTGCTCCAGTCTCTGATGCATATCAAGTAAAACAAAGGACTGCCAGGAACTAAGACCAGATGCCTCCACCCAGTGATCAGATGGATGCCCTCATCCTGAGACTAGATGCCTCCACCCAGTAACCAGATGGATGCCCCCACCCTGAGACCAGATGCCGCCCCCACTCAGAGACCAGCCCTCTATATATCTGGCCTGTAGTCTTTGTTCTGTAAGATGGCTCTTTGAGTCAGCCATCTTCCCCCTTGTTAGCAAGCTGTAATAAATTGCCCTTTCTTTTCCACCATCTTGCCTCTTGACGATTTGCTTTTGTCTGGTGGCCAGCAGATCATGCCCTTTATGCAGTAATACACATGCACGCATCGCCTCAAGAACGCTGCACTGTAACCAGGCTGGAAAGACAGGAACACAAGAGAACCAGGGAAATCGAGTACTTGATTTCCTAAAATGCTTGCTATAAAAATAATACAGACTCACTTCTGTATTGATATCGTTCACTAAAAGACAAAATATTCTTTATGGAATCAAATGCCTGTGCCTAAAATGAATATAAACTGTCTGATTTTTCTTCAGAAATAATAAGATATGCCCTTAGATTTACAAACTTTTTAATATCATTCGAAAAGAAAAAAGTCAAAACACATCCTATGTACAGGAAAATCAATATTAAAACTATGTAATTTAATCTTGGAATCTGTAATATTTTGAAGTTTGTAGAGTATTACAGTCATTAGGATTTCAACTAAATCTGACTTAAAGAGACATACATTGGATGGTTTTTCTCTTGCTTGGTAATAAAATATGGACACTCCAGAACCCTAAAAAATATTTTCCCTGAATATATATTTTCAACACCAGTATTTCTACTTACATGGTCACGCTGATGCCCACAGCCTGATATTACATGTCCTCTTAAAAATAAAAAGCAGTAAGAATTCTCTTGCTGTAGATTCTCTAAGGTACTGACCATAACAACAAAAATCCATAAAACAGGCCTCTGGGAAAAGACAGGAAGTTTGCTTTTAAGACTTCTAGAAGAAGTACAGAGTTAAAGGACATAATCAGTGTCCCTTAATTTTACCTACATGATTTACCTAATTAGAGGAAAAATGTTTTCTTCAAGAAGCATGCTTGATTAGATTTATCTTGACTGGCATCCAAGTTATTCAGGATGTGTCCTTTGGATTATAAAGCTGATGAGGTTATATGATTGATGAGGCTATCAACCGTATAAAAAGAGAGCTCATCATCAAAATGGCACTCTGTCTGGAGAGAGAAATAACCTCTGAGCTCTGGAGTGTGATGGCAGTGACCTCATTGAAGACTTGCTTCATTGTGTTTTCCATCTATTGGATTTCTGGTTAGTGCTGGAGAGAATTTTCACCAGGATAGACAGACTTCATTAATTTTGTAAATGAATTTAATTGGAAAATGATTGTTTAGTCTGACTGCAGGCATTTCCTGGCAGGCTCTCTGAAGGTAGGTAGTTATTGTGGACATAGATTTTCTATGGATTTATAATTCAAACATAAAAGTTAAAGGGAACCTTGCCTAATCTTAGCACTCAAGGAATAATTTTCTGCAGTTAGATCAGCAGAGGTTACGGTACACAGACAGATAAATGTATAATGACAAATGAAGTGAATGGCCTGAAGGAATAGTAGAGTTTTAATTAAGGAAGCAGGGAGGGGAAGAAGAAAGCTAACAGAGGTTGGGATTCAGTGAAGGGATTTCTGAGGAGTTGACATTTAAAGTAAGACTGAAAGAGAATGATCATGGGGTGAGAATGTGTGTGCTTGTGGACGGGGGTTTGTGTGGATGAAGGATGGTAGAGCTCAGCGCAGAAATAAGAGCAGTGCTTAATTGTGTTCACGTGGTTCTCAGAGGGCACGGAAAAGATCATTCTCCGGATGCCTGGTAGAGCCATTACCTGACATTGGAGACCAGAGAAGGTGTATTTTTATATTGTGGGGAAATTAATTTCCTGAGACACATTTCATTTTAGGTGCATGTAACCATGCAAGTAGAGATGATAGCTCAGAAATAGAATCAAGACAAGTGTTCTGTCCCTGTCAACTGACAGGTAGAAGACATTTACTTAATAGAATAAATGTGTAAGAATGCCAGGACAGGGTGAAAAAGAGGAGAGAATAGGGGTTGGGATGGAATCTTTAGACATGCTGCCAGTGTTGAGTGTTCTTTGCTGAGGACATGGGGAAGAAATGACCACAGAGCAGTTTGAAAACAATCGGAGCCTGAGGCATCACAGAAAAACAAAATTCCCAAAGGGAGATCACAGTCCAGTTTTCTTTTGTTCCAAATAAAAGACCGAGACACACCCATTATATATTTTATAGGAAGAATATTGGTGGTGCGAGCAAGATAAATGTGTGGGGAGATCATTGGTGATCTTAGTAAGTCAAAGGGTGAGGAAATGTAAGGAAATAGTAACTACATTTTCAACTTTCAGTTTGATTGAGAAGGAACAGGAGCAGAAACCAGAGAGAAAATAGGTTCAGACAAAGATTTTGACTCAAAACGGAAGTCGTAATAGTTTAATATTGAGTAGACAGATCAAAAAGAGTAGGACATGTATCTGGTAAATTAGATTTAATAGAAGTGTGGGAGATCAAGATTGGCCACTCTGAAATCTATCTCTTTACCTTGGTTGTTTTCTCTGAGGACATTTGACCTCCCCCACTAACTGCCTAAAGAATTTGACATGGTGGCTCCTTCCTGGAACAGATCTATCATGATGGCTGTAAAGATAATGTAGGATAAATGTTACAATAGGAAAGGCACCAACAAGCCCATCTTATCAGAAGTTCTGTCTCTCTGGCCACATCCTCTGGATGGCCCTTCGAGGAGTTGCCAGATAATCATTTACATTTATAAGGGAAATCTCCATTTGTAAAGGTATCTCCCTCTCTGTTTTGAGAAGAGAGGGGGATGGCCTCATTTCTAGAGGCTTATCAATGTGGAAGTTGAGGCCTTAAAGCTGCATAATAACCTTACTCTTGTTTACCGTGCTTTAGTGGTAATCTCCTGTAACTGACTCCCCCCACCCCCAAAGTCCTCCTTTGTCATTGGCTGAACATGGTATTTAAGACGAGAATTTCTGCTATTGTGTTGAGAAACGCAGTGTCCCTGCTTTCTCCCATGTATACATGTTATTAAACTTGGTATTATTTTCTCCTGCTAACCTGTCTTGTTAATTATTTGGCCAGCCATAAGAACCTTAAGGGAAAGGGCAGAAGGAGATTCTCCCTCTTCCCCTGACAGAAGCAATAATACAAAGTTCCTAAGATAGCAGGAGAGAAAGGGATTTAATTGGAGAAACTGGACATGTGCAAGGTTAGAGAGGACTCTTCAGTTTACAGGAGAGACATGGTTCTGGAGGGATGTGAATGTGGAGATAACTGTAGACTTCATGGAAGTCCTCTGAGGTTTGACAAACAATTTCTCCAACAATCTAGTTCATCAGTGTCGTACGAGGCAATCCCTTCTGTGGAAACTGATGAGAAAGGTGAGTATGTGTGTGATGCAACAGGCATGGAAAAGGTCTGAAGTATTTATGGAGGTAGAAGGATAATTTTGTAAGCAGGATTTCCAGTCATATTTGGAAGTTACTAGGAGTTGGCTATATTTTAACCAGGACCAATATTCTAGTCATAGGCCTTGTCAGATGCAAGCCACTGAGTAGTGAGAAATATGGAGTCACCAGGCAACAGAGGTGGTAAAAGCTCAAATGGACATAAGAATTGTCTGTTTTGGAAAATTATATTTAAAACTTAAATAAATTACTATTAAATTACAAACTGTGTTAGTATATGAAGTTAAAGTATAAGATACTGGAAGAGAACTTTATATTTTGTTGAAGACAGCATAGAAAAAGCTTGTCTGAGGAAGCATTATCTAAAAATTACTAGATTGATGACCAGTAGGAATTAGCCTGTAAAGCAGTGCTGAGTCATAAAGGAGTAGAGGGAGAAGGAGAAGAACTTTTTAGATAGACAGAACAGCCCTCATTGATAAATTGATTAAACTGATGATTATCAGGAGGTGCTAAGCATGGGAAGAGGGAGAGGTCTGCGCCATGCATTGCTCCAAGTTTGCTTTTCTGATGCCTGGGTCCTTCCCCCATAGGTACAAATTTACTGTGCTTTTGGGAGGTTGGCATAGGGATTGTTTAACACTCTCTAGATAATTCTAACGTGCAGCAAAGTTTGAGAACCATTGGAGGTGGTGGGCAAAAATAGCATACCACTCATGCAATCTACATTCTCTAACTTTGGAGATAACTCCAACTAGGATCAAGAAAAGGAGGATGGCTCGGTAGGAGGAAGGATTTTCTTAGAAAGAGCACATGTATTCACCTCCCTCCTGCTGAGCACCTGTCTTGGTAGAGCTTCCTTGTTTCTCCAGGACTCTGTCCTTTCAGTGCAGGCTGCCTCCTGGTTGAGTGTTCAAGGTCTAGGGACAGGTAAGGGAACTTAAAGGAGCTGCAGGTTGGACCACCCACCATAAGAGTCCACCACAGCCTCAGAAATGATCCAGTCTCCATGTGACCTGGGTCAGAGGCTGTTCCTTTTGCCCCTAGGCCCTCATCTCATGGCCTAAATCCAGCTCAATTACTGTCACATAGATTCTAACAAAAATGAGGTAGCCTGACAAAAACGCTTCATTTCTGGCAAACCAAAGGATCAGGAGAAGCATAGAAACATTTTCTCTTGCCTGGACTCTCTAAAGGATCATAGGAATCAATGACTATAAGGGTCTAACATACATGGTGACCTTAGATTTGAATTATGGGGGTTGGGCTAAATCTTTTTTGAGCTGCAAATACAGGGATCGAGGGATCAGGATGCATGAAGTTTCCCCATGGATCCATCTCTCCCCATCCCACTTGGCTGACCAGAGTGTAGGTCTGTCTCGGGCTCTCAGGGATCTGGGCATGGACATATCTCTGACGGTCGGTCAGTGATGGGGGTCTGGGCCTCTTGTTTCTGGGGCTAACGGAGGAAAAGGAAGGGTCTGCTCAAAGTAAAGATTGCATTTGCCTGCCTGGAGATGAGGAGGAGGGGTATTGAGGGCAATGGCCTTGGCTTAGAAGGATACAGAACTTGTTCCCCTCCTGGTCTTAACTATTCTTTATTTTTCCTTTTTTCATTTGCTAAAATCTGGGGGCTTGTGGAAGAAATAGTCTGAATAAAATTGCTCAGTGCTATGTTTAAAGTTTAGGAATACTGATCATCCAAATTCTATAAAAGTAACTTCTAAACCTCGGTATCTATTCTGCAGGTTGGGGGCAATGACGTTGAGCTTGTTTATTTTTTGTGAGGGTTTAGTAAAGTAATTTCCAGAAGCTTAGCATAGAGCACATGATATAATTAATCAATCCAAAAAATATCAATACCCAATCTGTGGAAAGATGTCAAAAGGAAATTTGGGATGTGAAATAGTTACACTGCTCACAATGTGGCCCTCAAATCACAGAGAATGCCAGTGGTCATGGGGTCACAGACATATGGACTCAAGCCCCCTCACTTTGATAAATTATAGAGGAATAAAAGCTTACAAGACTCTATAGGAAGAAAATTCAAAGATAGATATAGGAGTTTCCCTTTAAATTGCAGGCACAGTTCTAAATACGAAATAATTGACTAAATCTTCAAAATATTTGTTGCTAGGAAAGAAGAGGTGTTTTAAAAACATATGTTCAGGAAGTGTGGCTCTGAAAAAATGAAATTTGTGTAGAGATTGAAAAGAAATGATAGTGGCAGTCATTCATGATGAGACCTGGGCAAAGTCCAATGTGGAGCCGGACAGAGCAAGTGCAGACACCCTGACGTGCAAGAAGCCTGGTGGGACGGAGAGTCAGCAAGTGGGTCTGTGCACTGGAACAGGGAATCACAACACCCCTGCTGTCAGTTAATAACCTGCACTTCAATATTTATCTCAGTTCTATTTTTATCGCTTGCAAATGAAGCCCTATTAAAACCAGTTTGTACATTTCTCAGGCAAACAAAAAAGTCTATATGGAAGCTTCTTCATGAAAGGAAAATGGATAGCAGCATTAAGATATAATTACTGAGGCACAGTTCCTTACATTTATCCCAACTCAGTTATATCTGAGAGGCAGAGAGAGGTGAAAAGGGAGATAATGATCTTAAAGTAAAAAAGTTAAAGATATTTAAATTGAGTCTGAGATAGCTGGCTTCCTACTGCTGGTTCCTTATATCCTTTAAGGTAGCAATCCAGGAAAATTAGTGTTTATCAGACATGGGATTTCCTCAGTCAACATAGTTTAATTATTAAGTAGTGTTCATTTCAAATAAAACAAGAAAATATCAAATCTCTATGCTCTCCCCTGTTGGCATACAATTCCCAAAGACTTCCCAGCGTATCCTCGTCCTTACGTTGTGATTTTCTGTGCATCTTCGATTTCTACAGGGCTTCTAACTGGAAAAAGGGAGTGAAAAACCCCTATGATGGAAGCTCAACTAGACGGCTGAGATACAGCTAGTGTGCCTGGGTGCCTGGAGGAGGGAGAGTGACTCAAGGTTCGGGGTGGGGTGGGTAGTATTCGAAGTTCTGGCATTCTGACATTTGTCTCAGTTATCTCTTCTCAGTGCCAACATTCACTGAGATGATGGCCCACAGGACAACGACCATTCAAATAAGAGAGGAAACACCATTTTCAACCCATTAGGTTCAGTCATTCCTTAGTCTGCCCAGAGCACCAGTGTGTTCTGTCATTAGTTGAGTCTGCTCACATCATTCATCACTATTCTCCTTGCCATGAAATCAATAATCCCCAGTCCTGACCAGCTGTTATATTTTAACAAATTCTGCTGGGGTTCCGCATGTTTTGTAGACATTTGTCCACAGAGCTCTTTCTTCAGACTTTTAGATAATGTTCAAAGATTCACCTACAAAAATGGCCCATGTGTAAGTTAAAATCCACGATTATGTGGAAATAATTTATTAACTCAGCGAAGAGTGGTTTAGGAAGAATGATCATTAAAATAAACATTGCTTATGTAGCGTTGTATTTTCTCCTGAAAATGGGACTAGTTATTTAGTGAGGAAGTTTTTCTAAGGAGTGCCTGGAAACTCTTTTTAAAATAGTAATAATGATAATGAAAACATAAAGTGAAAAAGCTATATTTCAATGCACTGTCACTTCTTTTTACTTCTCAGCTTTCCTCAGATCTAATCCCCAGCCAAGGAAACAGACTCAGAGACACAGTATACAGACTTGGGTTCACTCAGACAACCACCTTAGGGGCTCAGCTTCTCATAGGGAGATGTGCATCCCACATGGACCCAAGAGGAATCACCCCAGGCTATGTGGAGTCTCCCAAGCACATATTATGTATAAACCTAAACGTAGAAGATTTGATGGAGGAGGTAGTTTGGGGCTGGGTGGGTTACACAGGCAGAATTATATCACTTGACTCCTATGTAAGCAGAGAGGGCCTGAAGAAAAACTAAATGGAGAGTAAAAATGGCAAGACCACTTGACCCCAAATGGTATAAAGTCCTGGCTCCTTAATCAGAGTCCACTTCCCAGCAGGCCAGAGCCAAGTTAGCTCAGCCCAGGGGACGTGAACTCAGCCTTGGAGAGCTGGAGGAGCAGTGGGCAGGGCTGCTGCTCCTTCTCTACATGACCTCCAGGGTGGTTTGTTTTATTGCCCAAAAGAAAGATAGCTTCCAAATTTTAAATTGATTTGAGTTCAAATATTAATATTAAATGTACTTAAAAGTTTTGAGAAAATCAGATGGGTGTCCTCTGGTAAATAATCTTTGCGAAATTTCTGCAGCATGAATAGCTGGTATCTGGTATTGCCAAATGCCAGCCAGCGTGAACTTCAGAATTTTCAAAAGAAATTTAAAAAAAGAGATATTAACTTACATTTTACACACTAAAATTTATTAAAGCGGGCCTGCCAGGTGGTGTAATGGTTAAGTGCGCGTGCTCCGCTGCAGCGGCCCAGGGTTCTATGTGGGCGCACCTGACGCACTGCTTGTCAAGCCACGCTGTGGTGGCATGCCACATAAAGTGGAGGAAGATGGGCACAGATGTTAGCCCAGGGCCAGTCTTCCTCAGCAAAAAGAGGAGGATTGGCGACAGATGTTAGCTCAGGGCTAATCTTCCTCAAAAAAAAAAAATTATTAAAGGTATAAATGAAGCTACTAAAATGCGAAAATCCAATTTTACTATTGTATTTTAATGTTCATGAGCCTAACCATCCCTATCAAATGTCCCCGGACGCTGAAAAATTAATTTTTCATTAGTTTAAAAGAAAAATCCCCGTATTTCCTAAACAGTATCCATTTTATAAGCCTGATTATCCTAATTTGACAAAACATTCAGAAATAGAAAACAAAAGCAGATTAAAATATCTTATATTTTTCAATTAAATAAATATCTTCAGATAGCTCTGTGAATAAAGAAAAAGAAAAATGTGAAATTACAATATACTTAGAAATTAATGACTTGAGGTCTTGAATTTACAAATCATCTCAAGAAGTATGAAACAGAACAAGTTCAATGTAAAGCAGAAAAGAATTTACGTCTACAGCAGCAGTCAATGTTGTTCTTTCTGTTTTTTTTTGCTTAGAAAGATTAGCCCTGAGCTAACACCTGTGCCAATCTTCCTCTATTTTGTATGTGGGTCCCTGCCACAGCCTGGCCGCTTACTCCACCCCAGGGAACACAACCCCAGCTGCCAAAGCGGAGCACACCCAACTTAACCACTAGGCCATCGGCTGGCCCCAATGTTGCTCTTCCCAAGAAATCATCAGCCCTGCACCCTCACCTCCGTTTTGGCCCCTGGTGTCCCTGCCTCTCCCGTGACCAGATGAGGACAGCGAGGTCGGGGCACAGTCCTGCCCGTCGCGTCCCGGTTCCATCACCCGCACACACAACCCAGTCCTGGCCGGATGAAATCACCCACTCTCCGTGCACAGGCCGTCGGGGCCCACCGGCGCCCACCTGGACCGCGGGGTCCCGCCGAGGCTGAGTCCCGCCGGGCGCTCGCAGGACACGTGTCTCAGACCACGGACAGGGACTTGACTTCACCCGTTTCCATTTGCTAACAGGGAAACCTCTCAGTGCTCACTACAGTGGCCTCAACTTCCAGCTCTTACACTGGGCTGTCTGAAACATGACCCTGAAGTACGGAGGACGCAGCCGGGATCCCGGAACCCCAAAGCCACGCAAACGAAGCCAGAAGTGGAAGCTGGAGGCGTGTTGAGAGCAACGCGGGGCAGATCTGGAAAGGGTCTGCGGGCGTGGCGGGAGGCTCAGGCCCCGCCCACGCCGGGCCCGCCCACGCCGGCCCCGCCTTCTCGAGGACACGCCCCCACTCTGGCCCCCGCCCTCTCGGGAAACACGCCCCACGCTGGCCCTGCCTTCTGGGGGGACACGCCCCACATCGCCCCCTGAGGACACTCCCCATGCTGGTCCCTCCCACTCCTGGGACACGCCCCACGCTGGCCCCGCCCTCTCAGGGGACACGCCCCCACGCCGGGCCCGCCTTCCCGAGGACTCGCCCCACGCCAGCGCTCCCTCCCGCTCTGACTCCACCTCTAGAGGCCCCGCCCCAACCCTCGCCGACCGCGCGTCTCTAGCCCCGCCCTCTCCTGGCCGAGGCCGCGCCTCATCCTCCGTAACGTCTTGTCGACGCAGACGCGGGGCTCCCGGAGCGGAAGTCCCACTCCTGCAACTGACCCGCGGGCTTCGCGGCTCAAGCGCGCTCGTCGCGTCCTCTCCCGCCCCGTCCTCCACGCCCGGCCCGGGCCCCAGCGGACGTCCCAGGCCCCGCCCGCGGGGTCACCGCGTCGCCCGGAGACGCCCGGGGCCGGTCGCGCCGCTGCCGCTGCCGCGTCCGTTTCCGGTTGAAGTCGCTCCGCGGCCGCCCCGCCCGCCTGTCTGCGCCGCTCTCTCGGCCGCGTCCCGCCCCGCGCCGTGTCCCGTCCCCCCGGGACGTGCGTTCTCGCCCCGTCGCCCCCTCGGCCTCGGGGCAGCCCGGGACGCCGCGCCCTCCCCCGGCCCTGGACTCTGCAGACCCGGCCCTCTCCGGAGACCCTCCCGGTCCACGTCCCCCTGCGGCTCCCGGGGCTCCCCTCGCGGTCACCGCCTCAGGGAGGGTCTGAGCCCCGCGCTGGGCTGGGGGTGTCCGCCCCTGCCCTGCGACGCCCCCTGTTCTCTGCCCCAGATCCCGCCCGCCGCTGTCCTGCCGGGCGTCCACGGTCCCGATGTCCCGCTGCCAAGTGCGCTCTTGTGATCGGAGGGCGCTGTCTTCCGTTCCTGTGGGCATCGGGGTGTGGCGGGGGGATGAGGAGAACAGAGACAGAGCGAGGAGACCGAAGAAGTGAGGGAGAGTGAGGGCTTAAAAAAGGGTTAGGTGGACAGTGGGAGGTGGGTGGGTGCAGTGGACTTGGTAAGACGTAGTACTAGAAAGAAAGTGACCAGGAGAGGAAGCAGTGGGATACGTGAAAACAGACAGAAAGGAGGTGAACAAGGATAGAACAGGTGAGGGGACCTGACCAAGAGTAGCAGTTGGGGCAATAGAAGGGTAGGTTCCAAATTCATTAGATGGTGTCGGGGGAAGAGGGAGAATCTCCCTCTGCCCTTTCCCTTAAGGTTCTTCTGGCTGGCCAAATAATCAACAAGACAGGTTAGCAAGAGAAAATAATACCAAGTTTAATAACGTATACATGGGAGAAAACAGGGACACTGCGTTTCTCCACACAGTAGCAGAAATTCTCGTCTTAAATATCATTTTCAGCCAATGACAAAGGAGGATTTTGGGGGTGGGGGGAGTCAGTTACAGGAGATTACCACTAAAGCACAGTAAACAAGAGTAAGGTTTATTATACAGCCCCAAGGCCTCATCTTCCACATTGATAAGTTACTAGAAATGAGCTCACCCCCCCTTTTTCTCAATACAGAGAGGGAGATACCTTTACAAATGGAGACTTCCCTTGTAAATGATTGTCTGACAACTACTCACAGGGCCATCCAAAGAATGTGGCCAGAGAGACAGGACTCCCGATAAGATGGGCTTGTTGGTGCCTTTTCTATTGTAACCTCTATCCTAAATTATCTTTTATAGCAGTCATGATAATAACCCCTTCCTAAAACAGATTTTTTGGTTTTAAATTTTTTAGGCAGTTTGGGAGGGGAAACTCAAATATTTTTCCTGAGCTCTCTGAGTCCTTATTGTCTTCAGCTCGAAATAATCCGCATACCAGAGTGGTGCTTCCTGGGGCAGCTTGCCCTGAGCACCATCAATGGCTTTCTAGTTTCCACATTACTTTCCGTTTCAAATTTATTGGGTCGGGTTCAGATTAGAGGCCTCAAGCTTTTCCAGTCTTCATTACGTGTTGAAAATATTACGTGATACTTAGTAATTTTACACTTTTAATGTGCGCTTAAGGATACTGATAATTTTATATATTAACACTCAAGCCTAACTTAATCAGTCTAGTATTTAACAGCTTCCTTTCTTCACTTACATCATCTTTTGAATTAGCTGGCTGTGAGCTAAGATTTCCAACTAAGTGTGTGTTCTCTTCAGGTTCCTTTTGTCCTTTCTTTACAGACATTCAAGGATGGGCTGGATTATCGAGTTGTCCTTGTTGCCGCCAGCCCTCGGGGGGACATGTACAAGTCATTCCCCGGGGCCCCTGATGATGTAGGAAGTTTGTCGTTTCTCAGTGTGTGCCTCACCTTCCCACCGCCTTCCAGTCCAGCACCAGCCTTCCCTGGGCATCCCAGGGGACTTAGAACATTTCTAGGAAGGCCTAGAGAGCTTTCCATGGGGCTCCATTTTGGGCAGTGGCATCTCCTAGGCTCCTGAACTGACCTAGGAAATTCTACAGAGGGATTAACTGGCATAGATACTCTCTCCAACCTTTCCAGACACTAGTGGCTGTTGAGTCCCCAGGGCCACTTAGAAAATGTTGAAGACCGTCAGGCAGGGCATAGTTGAAGTTTACTGGTGTTCCATGTTAAGAAAAGCGGTTCCTGGCTTGACTTAAACTTTTTTATGTTTCTTTTTGTGGCTCTCGTAGGTCAAAATATCCTGACTGGTGTTTTTACTTTTCCCATATTCCACTCGAAAGAGAGGTTAAAATAGAGGAAGAGGGTGGTCTGATGGACTTGGAAAGACAAAATAAGAGTGAAAGAGAGTGAATGAGTATCATATTTTGGTATTTAATTTTTGCTAGAGATAGGCAATATCCACTTTTCCTCTTCAAATTTTTTTCATATGGTACTATTTCACTGAGCTTGTTTTAGTGTTTTTAGGATAGAAATAAAAACATGAAATTTATAAGGCTTCTCTTCAAGAAATGACATCTGAGAATTCCATAATATTTTATCTGAGATTGTGCAAAACCAACAGGGCGAAGACTTAAGTTCATACTGTGTAATGAGTCATGGAAACCTTATTAGACAATATTCATATCTTGTTTAGCAGCATACCTGAGAAATGGGTGCATTTAGTAGCAGCAGGAACTCACTTTCATGGAGCTCCTGGTTTCTGTCTACTAGGCCAAGTGATGCATGGAAACTGTCAAATTTATTGTTGAAAACTAGTCGTATGGATTTTGTTTAATTGAGATATGGTTTCCAAATGGTTCATTATACGTTCATTGTAAGTTTTGCTTATATCAAGAAGGATGTCCTTAGACTAGGTGGTCATATTGATTTCTTGTGTAATCCAACTCATGTCACAGGAGTAATATTCCTTTTTCTTCTTTCTTTTAAAAAAATTAGAGTGCTAGTTATATGTGTTCATTGTTCCAAAATACTGAAATAGAAATTAGCAAAAAATGATAGGCCATGAAAAGTCATCTGGAAAACAGTGTGTTGTTCAGGGACAGCTCTTATTGTGGTTCCTTTAAATGTGTTTGTGTGCTCCAGGGAAGCCGAACTCAGGATCTCTCCTTGCCTCCCTCCAAAACTCCACCCACACCAAGCGTTAGGACACAGCCCTCGCTCGGCCGTGACCCCCTTGCTGCGCATTCTCCTGGCCTCCTTCAGGTCTGGATGTTTGGGTTTGTGCTCTCTGTCTGGGGCTGTTGATGGGCCATGAGATTGGTCCCTGGGCATTCTCCTCAGAGTTCCCCAGCTGCTAGGGAGTGACCTGGGGCAGCATCAATGGTTCCCAGGTTCTGGAGTGTACTGACAAAATTCTGCACAGGCTCCAACAGGTGGGGACTTCTCTCAAGACTTCTTGACTTGTGCTGGTGGGTTATGGGCTGTGAGGGGTCTTAGGAAATTTGAAGTGACTCTGGTGCGAGGATGCCTTCCCAGTCCCTTCAGGCAGCCATGAGCCCTTGCTGGACCCCAGGTAACTTAGAATATTTTCCAGGGGCTAGGGCAGGACAAGACGCCCTCCTCAAGCCTTCCCTGTAGAAATGGCAGGTCTGGGCGTCTGGAGGGGGACTTGAAAATTTCCAGGCACTCATCAGGGGAAATGTCATCGGGAGGTACCCTGGTGGCGCAGGAGCACCTGTGTGTTTGTACATGTTGGGAATACTCAGTCATCCTCTCTGGTAAATCAGACCTTGATTGGATGAGAAATGTTATTTAATGTTTTATAACAACCACAGCAATGATAAATAATAATAATAGCGGTAATAATTACAACAATGGTGATGAACATCAACAATGATGATTATGCTCTTTATGATGATGATGACGGTGATAACCATAAGAAGAATCCTAAGGTGATGGGAAAATAGAGTACACACCTCCCTGAGTGAGTGACAGAGTACTCAGATCAGGAGTTATGGAGTGGTTTGAGTCAGAGTCCTAGTTCTGTACCTTGAAACGCCTTCCATGAAGGTTAAGGACAAGAAGCAGAAGGGAAAAGCAAACTACCAGAAGTACAGCAGAGGTGTGGTCAGGGGATTCCTGGGTGGACACTGGGGGGATGACAAGAGCCCACCCGTCGTCCCACAAGGCTCCCTGCTGGGAAGGCGGGACTCCTGATCCACGCCCACATCCCTGCAGTGCGGCAGCTGTCTGCCGTGAATATTGAGCCCCCAGCAGTATGTCATCCCTCACCACCCTGCTGCCTTCTGTTCTTCCCAGGCCAGAAGGTCCAGACATCTCTGTTTGCATATTCCCTCTCAGAGCCATTGGAGGGCATTGACCTCAGTGATCTAAAGCCAGGAGATGGGACACAGGCTGGTCTTTGTCCATCAGCAACCTCTGGACTTCACATCTTCCCTCACCATCACTTAACCACCATCATATATACCCCATTCACCTTTCATAGGTTACCCCTGGAGAAATCTTTATTTTCTGTCTCTTTGAGATCTGCTTTCTGGTAAGTGACTGAGAGCTATTGGATAAAATAACACCAAATTTTATATTGTGATACCATAAGCTTGAAACTAATAAAGTTAACTTCAACTAATGGTCATCCCAGAAACTGCATGGAGATCGTTCACTAATTCCTCATCAATGTGGTGAGTGTCTTCTTTTATAGTTAGAATACGTAAGTGTGAAAAATAGGCTAATTCCCTGCTTCTTGGTGCTCGCATCCAGATCTGTTCTGTAGCCAAACTTTTTCCATAAATGGTGAGATATTAAATATTTTATGCTTTGCAGGTCTTCAGTCTCTGTGACAACTGCTCACTTTTTCCATTATTGTGCAAAATTAGCCATCAACCATATATAAATGAGTGTGGTTATATTCCAGTGGACAAGGACCTTGGAAAAGGACATTAGAGTTTCATATTTTTATGCACCATGAAATGTGCTTCTTGTGATATTTTTCAAAATTGAAAAATGTGAACACGCTTCTTAACTAGCACACTGTTAAAAACAGGCAGCAGGCCGGATTCGGCACATGGTCTGTAGTTTAGGACCCCTGACTTACACCGTTGTTTCCATAGCCAACTCTTTCATCATTAACAACATTATTTCAAATATTCTCCACTTCACCCAACTTCTACCCCAACTCACTCAACAGTTGTTCTGGACCCCACTTCATAAAGAAAGTAAACCCATCTCTTTGGAACTTCCCTTCACCAAATCTTAAAAAAATAAAATCCGTTTTGTCGCTGACTTCCTTTCCTCCTTCCATCCTATTATAATAAAGAATGTGTCCTTCTAAGAGTCTTCCTTGACCTTTCCAAGCTGAGGAAGTTGCTTTCAGTTCCTCAGACTTTGCACTCTGTTGTATGTTTGGGTTTAATACTCCGTCTAAGGACATGTTTATCTCACTTGGAATCTCCCTTTCTTCCCCTTCTACTTCGATCCAGAGAAAGCTGCTTTTAATGGCTGTTTTGATTAGATCAGGTCTAGGTGCATGATCTCACAAGTTCAATTGATAGCGGCCTTCATTACATCTGCCGAATCTCTTTTGCCACGTAACATGCCATAATCATGAGGGTAACATGAAGGGTCAGATTTCCTGGGGGCACTTTTGGCCTAAAGCAATTACTTGAAAATGAGCAGTCTGCTGGTGTCCACCCCAGACCAGAGGAATGACTGGTGAGTGATCTTTTACATTTCTGCATTCCCCAAGGGATTCCTGGCCTAGGAGGATTGTGGTTGGTGTGAGACAGGAGCCCCGAAGGTCTGGGACTGCTGCTGGGCTCATCTTGTTTCCTTTCTGTTGTGTTCTGGCTGCTTTAATTGTGCCCAACAGATTGTATCAGGGGATTTTCAGCACATTTTCTCTAGAATATAAGGCGACCTTTGATTTGCATTGCTTTCTCTATCCTAACAGTTTGTTGTTATTCTCTGGCACAAGTTCTGTGGATGATCCATCTAGTCAAGAGAGTAAGCCAGATTCAAATAGAGAGATTCCCCCAGAAGACACAGATGTAAAGAAATGGTCTAAGGTAGCCGTGGGAGATTGGCTCACAGTGTATCCACCACGCCTTGAACTCGTGCCCTTCTGCTCACGTACCAGCTGCAAACTGCCATGATTTCCCCAGATGCAAATAGGAACAGCTATGACTCATAGTTTTTCAGGTTTTAGCACTTTACACTCACAAAACCATTTCTACCCCTCAACAACCCTGTGAAGACGAAGGGCCATCCCTCCATCTGTGCATCACCCAGTACGTGAGGGAGCCTGGCTGGAATCCAGGCAGGCCGAGTCCAGACTTTGAGCCCTTGACCCCTGAGCCGTCTGGCCCCAGGAGGAGCTAGTTCAGTATTCTTCTGGCCATGGGGCCACTCTCACGCTATGATGATGATGATGCTATGGATGGTGAAGATGCCAGTGCAGGTTATGTGGATGATGGTAGTAAGGACAGCTACCGACATTGATTGAGACAACGTGGGCATGTTTTAGATGAATGAAATCATTAATCTCCACACAGCATCCTCTAAGTCAAGGACTACCAGTATCTTCATTTTCTTGTCCGTTGTCAGAGCACTCACAAGGGACACTGACTTAGTGCAGCAGCTGAGAGCTTAGACCCTGGAGTCAGCTCCCAGCTCTACATCCGAGAACTCTCACTAGCTGTGGAAGCTCACACAAGTATTTGGCCTCTGTGCCTCTGTGGCCACATCTGTGATACATGGAAATATTGGCCCCTCCCTGGGAGGAATGTGGTGGGGAATTACATGAGTCAGTATAGTACCTGGTAACTATAAAAAAATGAGAAACGGGCCGGCCCTGTGGCTTAGCAGTTAAGTGCGCACGCTCCGCTACTGGCGGCCCGGGTTCGGATCCCAGGCACGCACCAGTTCACTGCTTATCTGGCCGTGCTGAGGTGGTGTCCCACATACAGCAACTGGAAGAATGTGCAACTATGACATACAACTATCTACCGGGGCTTTGGGGAGAAAAAGGGAAAAAAAGGAGGAGGATTGGCAATAGATGTTAGCTCAGGGCCGGTCTTCCTCAGCAAAAAGAGGAGGATTGGCATGGATGTTAGCTCAGGGCTGATCTTCCTCAAAAAAAAAAAGAGAGAGAGAGAAACCTTCCCTTACCTCTGGATAACCCATGCATCTGCTTCCTCATCTGCCACATTTTTGTTAATCAAGGCTGAACTGCTAAAGCATGTTGGAAGCAAGGTCCTCTGACCTAAAACCCATTCTTCTTTCCAGAGCGGTGGGGAAATGGTTGCCTTGACTGGTGGGTATGATGCTGACGAAGGGTGGAGAAAGCAACATATAATTTGTTGTTGGTGCCGTCAAGTGGATTCCAACTCCTAGTGACCCTGTGTACAGCTGAGTGGAACCCTGCCCAGTCTTTCTGCACCATCTCTCACCTTCCCATGCTGTATCAGCCAGTGCTCCACTGCTGTTCACAGGGTTTCCATGGACAATTTTTTTCAGAAGTTGGGGGCGATGTCCTTCTCTTAGCATGTCTTAGTCTGGAAGCTCTGCTGAAACTTCTCTGCCATGGGTGACCCAGCTGGTATTTGAAATACTGGTGGCATAGCTTTTAACAATACAGCAACACGCAACCACCACAGTATGACAGATGGGTGGTGTGGTTCCCTGACTGGGAAGTGAACCCAGGCCAGAGAGGTGAGAGCAGATATTCTTAACCTCTAGACCACCAGGGCCAGCTAATATATGATTGCAATGGGCTAAATGTTTGCATCCTCCCCAATTAGCATGTTTAGGCCTAACCCCCAATGTGATGGTATTAAGAGGTGGGGTCATTGGGAGGTGATTAGGTCATGAGGATGGAGTCTTCATGAATAGGATTAGTGCCTTTATAAACGGGATCCCAGAGAGCCCCCTCACCCCTCCCACCATGTGAGGACACAGAGAGAAGATATCGTCTATGAACCAGGAAGAGGGCCTCACCAGACACTGAATCTGCTGGCACCTTGATCTTGGACTTCCAGACTCTAGAACTATGAAAAATAAATATCTGTTATGCCCCCCAGTATGTGATATTCTGTTATAGAAGCCCAAACTGACTAAGACAATTGTGATTAGTCCTTGCCTTAAATTAGCACTTTACCAAGGAACCACTCTTCCAGATTAAGTGATCTATTCATTTATTTATCCTTTTACTATTTCTCAGAAACCTCAAAGCCAACATGATACCAAGCAGTGGGCTCACTCTGCTGGCTGTAATCTGAGCCAATTAATCACAACAAGTTAAGGATCAAGAAGGCAGGTTTTAATTCAATTAGCTAGCATAATGGAGAAGATGGCAGACCAGTGTCTCAAAAAAACATCTTCAAAGATTATAGAATCTTGAGACAGTCATGTAGGGAAAATGGGCAGTGAGGAGGGGGTCCAGGGATGTTGGTCTCCAGGGATGACGGGCTTCAGGCATCACATTGTTGCCTTCTGTTAGCTGTGATGGATTCCTTGTAGGTGTGTTTCCCACCTGCGGTTAGCCTATTCCTGGAGAGAAACTCATAGAACAAAGTTTTAATTTATCAAGCTATTGGGTGGGGGTGGTACATACGTAAGCAGAGGCCATAAGTCAAGAGAGCATGTGAATGTTTTAGCGTAAGTGCAGAGCATCGAGTGGTCACACAGAGGAGGGGCTGGGGCCATTTAGCATAGCAAGATGACCTCACTTTTGCTCACTTACAAACCTATACACTACCCCTTTATTATAAATTATATAGTCAACAAACGTGAATTTATTATTTTAGGCCACTCTGATAAAGGTAAATTTACTAAATCATAAAATTGAAACAGCTTGGGTTAGAATACCTTTAAAAGATTTTGGTGCCAATTTTTTCCCCATTACTACTCTCATATCCTCTTTGAGATAATTTTTCTTTCAGTGTATAGGCTGCAACTCAATTTAGTTTCCAAAGGAGTTAATGGAAAAAGTACTAAAATTTTTCAGGGCATTGAATTATTTTAAAAAATAAAAAGGACACCAAGGAGATGGATTTGATTTTAGAGAAGTAAGTACTCAAAACTATTTAAGTGACCTTTTGGTCATCCATATGCTTGCAGACATCCAGGCAGGTCTTTCTGTGGTTTTATTAACCTTTGCATGGGGCTGTGGGAGCGCTCTAGTAAACACAGGTCACAGTGCTTCTCAGACGTCACCTTCAAAGGAAAGAGGCCAGAGAGAGGGGCAAAAAGCAAAAGTGTTACGAGCTTTGGTATGAGCAGCCATGCAAGGTGGCTTCAGGGTTGGTTCTGCTGCTGCTGGTGGGAGCCGCTGCACATCCCCCCCACCCCCCCACCCCCCCACCCCGCCCGCTCGCTCTAGTCGACAATGTAGAACAACTCTTTTCTAAGCCTGGGAGGATATTCTTTCTCAATGCTCTTTTCCTCGGGTCATCCTTTCTTGCCTCTTGTAGTCATCAACAACTCAAGGACCAGGTTCAGGAGAGAGGCCACTCTGACTTGATTCTAGACCAAAAGATAAGAGGAGTATGTGAACCTGCAGGGTCCCCACTGAGTGCAGCAGGATGAAAGAGGAGCTGCATAGGCCAGGACACTTCACTCTGCAGATCTTGTCTCCATCCCACAAATGCAGTGGGCTCCATGCAAGGTTCCAGGGTTAGGATCTAAGACAAAAGTGTCTCTACCCTGAAGATGTAAATGACAGAGTGATCACAGAAGTGCTCTAAAAGACGACCAGTGGAGGCCAGAGCATCTGGCCCAAAAAGCTAGTGCAGGAATTTTGGGCGTTTTGTAGTCATGGACACCGTGGGAAGTCTGATGAAAATTGTGAATGTTTTTTCTGAGGAAAAAAAAGAACAATTAGATGTGCACACAAAACTGTAACATTTCAGAGTAGCCCTGAGTTCCCTCTGCGACTGCTCTAGGGAGCTAAGTATCTTGAAGTTTCCCTGATCTACTGGGAGCCCAGGTAGGGGAGGCGTTCAGCTAACATTCACAAAATGCTGACTGTCAGGCACTGAGCTCAACTACCCATCTGCCCTATAAACCAGGTCCCAGCTAACTGCCAGTTCCCTTCCTGTTCTTGAACCATCTTGGAGGGAGCGCTTACCTAGGACCCTAAGAGATACCAGCCTGCTGCTCAGGCCCTCCTCCCACAAAGTCCATCCCCCCAGGCCTACTTCCCAGATGGAGAGCCGCTTGTCCTGCTGACAGTTCACACTTCCGCCAACTAGGCAGGGTGTGCTTGCATTCCAGCTACATGTAACAGCGTTTTTCTGCCTGGCGGAGCCATTCCCTGCTGGCCAGTCTCCTCTCAGGGAAGGGCTGGAAAGCTGCAGGTCCGGAGCTGCGGGGTGTCCTGTTCACTGGTTGGCAGTTTCTTCCTCAACAGGCCTGAGGGAGGGGCCAATCCGGGAAAGAATAAATTTAAGAGATGCTTCTGCATCCAGCCAAGCCCGCTGTGAAGAAAACATGCTTCCCACAACATTATGCTACTTGTTGCTTCGTGAAAGCTGGAATTTGAGAGAAATAGGGTCAGCCATCTCACAGCCTCTGCCGCAGAGCAAATACAAGGCTGGGAAGAGGGAATCCTCACAGTCACCACTCAGAAAGCGTTCTTTTCACAACGTTGGGCTGAACTTACTGGAAAAGGCCATCTTATGCATCTTCCCTGAAAAATAGAAATGCAATTAATGCATTCTGAAAGACCGATCCACACTACCCCTTGTCAAATAAAATCAGGTTATGCAAAGGGAAAGACACGTTTTTTCACACGCAGAGTTACTTGAAAATAAGCACCTTTGGAAACTTGATAAGCTCTTGGGAGCTTACAGACTCTTTCTGGGTGGCTTACCCCTACACAGTGCTAACTGGTGCTGTCCACATGAGTTCCAAAGTTTTTTCACACATGCACGCAAAGGTTGTGCCTCAAGACTTGCATTAATGAATAAAAAGTCTTTAGCTCACATTTTATTTTTTACTATCGACTTGTAAAATATACAGTGGCTGCCCAATGGACCAATGTCAATATAATAGAAAACTTGCCAGGTAATCTTAGAAAGAGTTATTATTTATTGAATTATCTATATCACATTTGTAACAAAAGGAATTTAAGGCAGTTAATGATCGTAATTTACATGGGAGATCTCCAAGGTTGCCTAATTTCCTTTCTCCCTGGAACTCCCCACGCTCAATATTCCCAGCTTCACAAGATCTCATTCTGCCGGCTGGTGTTCCAGATCTGTTCCGTGAAGATTTACCATGAAGCAGCTACAGGAGGAGGCTGCAGAAATGACCAGAGGGTCTGATTTCATTGGAGAGACAAAGCAGCAAGTACCCCAGGGAGTGCCATGCAAGTGATGATTCTCGTACAGATGACTAACAGGGTCTTCAATCACAAAAGCTCAGACAGCACTCCACAGTTTGCTCGGCATTGCTTTGGTTCTGAAACCAGTTTCCCTCGACCCCAGGATTGGATTGTTTGGGACATTTTGTTGTGCCATTGATTTCTCTCTCTGCCCTTTTAGTTTTTATGCTGTGAAAGCATCAATACTTCATGCCAGCAGTGCACACGAAGGAGAAAAATACTGTTGTATGCACTTTTTTTATTAATAAAATTTTGTTATATATGCTTTATTTGTGTGTGTGTGTGTGTGTGTGTGTGTGTGTGTGTGAGAGGAAGATCAGCTCTGAGCTAATATCCATGCCAATCCTCCTCTTTTTGCTGAGGAAGACTGGCCCTGAGCTAACATCTGTGCCCATCTTCCTCCACTTTATATGGGACGCTGCCACAGTATGGCTTAACAAGCGGTGCGTCAACACGTTCCCGGGATCCGAACCGGGGCCGCCAGCAGCAGAGCGTGCACACTTAACTGCTATGCCACGGGGCCGGCCCCACGTTGTATTCACTTTCAAACAATATCCAGCGAAGAGATTTTTAAATCTAAGTAAGTTGTTCTTCTGAGGGAAAAGTCCCCTCCCCGCCCCAATTCCTGAGGCACAGCCACATGTGGCAGAGAGAACCGGCAGTGAGAACTCGACAGGCGGCTTCATCTCTGATCCCAAAGGAAACGTTAGCATCTCACCAGTGTTACCCTGTCCACGAGTCCTGCCAAAAGCCTGGCCTCTCAGTTCTTTGACCAACAACCTTTGACCTTGCCCTCCACTCCACTGGCACACCTCTGACCCCACCTCTTGCTTCCCCACCCTTTCTAGCACCCCAATTCCTTTAACTCTTTGATCCTAACAGGATTGATCCTATTCACTTTCACCCTTCCCCTCACGTCTCACATCCTCTCTTCCCTCCTTATAAAGCTTAGATTTCATGGCCAAGAAATTTACCCATTTGTTTGCATTTGTCTGCAACTCCCTTGTCCGTCTCTCCTTCCATCACGTTTGGTAGGCCAACCCCAACCTTGTTTAAGCTCTGGCCATGCCGCCTGCCTGCTCCTGAATAGCTGAATGTGGCTTGGAAAACCCTTCATCCCTTGCCGATGGGACTTGTTTTAAATACCCACCTGCTTCCAAAGCCCTTTGTGGTGATCCTGCGGCATTTCTGCCGCTCTTTTATCTCTCTCACGCACCTAGGTGACAATATTACACCTTCTCCTCTCCTCTTTTTAGTTCATTGACTGAATAGAGGCCATCAGAAGAGAACTCCCGCAGGCTCTCACAGCCTCCTTGACCAACGTCTGGGCTTCTCTCCTTGCGCACAGCTCCCCTCCTGTTACCTGGATGAGCTGCTGGGCTCTGGTCCAGAGCCCATTCATGCATCTCATTCTTTCTCACCACTCTCAGAGCTCCAAACGTGGAGCCCTTTCTCGGCAGGAGGCACCATTCACACTGTACTGTACTTTTCTCTCCTTATTAGGTCATTCCACTCAACGTACACATATGTCACATCACCCAGTAAAAAACAAACACAGCAGAAGCCCTCCATTGATCCCATGTCCCCTGCCTGCCTGTTCCATTTGCATTTTCAGCTGGATCCCATGGAAGAGTTGTTTGTACTTGGTGTCTCCGTTTCCTCTTTCCTCGTTCTCTTCTGAATCCACTTGAATCAGGACTACCACTTCCACAGAAAAGTCTTCCCAGGGCCACCAGTGATCTCCGCATCCGATGGGCACAGAATCTCATGGTCAGTCCTCAGTCCTTTCTTCCTATTGGACCTATCGCCTGCACTTGACACAGGCAGTCTCTTCATCATTTGTTGAAATGCCTTCTTTACTTGGTCTTAAGAACATCACCTTTTTTGGGTTCTCTGCTTTAGCAGCTGTCTGTTCTCAGCCTTCTTTGCTGCTTCCTCCTCATCTCCCTGACCCCAAATTGTTGAGCTTCCCTTGTTCTCATCTCCGCTCACTTCCTAGGTGATCCCGTCCAGTTCCATGGATTTAGGAACCATCTCTATGCCAGTACCTCCCAAGTTACTCCCACATAGTCCCTGAACTCTGGATCTGCGTGTCAACTGCCTACTCGGTACCTCAACCTGGAGGTCTGGTGGACAGCAAAGTAACGTGAATCCAAGCTCCTCATTTTTAATCCCAAATTTGCTTTTCCCACAGCTTTCCCTGTCTCAGTAAGTGGAAACTCCAGCTTTCGATAGTGCTGACCAAAAACCTTGGAGTTCTCCTGGGCTTCTTTCTTCCTCTTCAAACTCCTCTTCAGTTTATAAGCAAAATTTATCAGCTCTGTCAATATATATCCAGAATCTGAGCACTGCTCGCCACGTCCTCCACCCCCACCACGGACTAAGCACCATCTGCTCTCACCTAGATTTTCAGAATATCCTCCTAACTGTTTCCTCGATCCCACCCTTTGCCCTCTGTGATCTCGTATCGACATGGCAACCAGAGTGGCTCTTTAAAAACCAGGTCCCACTATGTCTCTCCTTTACTCAGCAGTCTCCAGTGGCTCCCAATTCACTCAGAATAAAAGCCTCCAGGAAGCAAATGGGCCCAGGATTTGCACCCCTGCTATCTTTCTGACTTGACTTGTGACCACCCCTACTCACTCTGCTTCAGCCCCACCCGTCCTCTTGCCAGTTTTCAAGCAGGTGAAGCATACTCGGGACATTTTCACATGCTGTCTCCTGGGATGCTCTTCCCACAAAGATCCTCAGGGCTCACACCTGCTTCCTCCAGGTCTGCTGACCACCTAATAGGAGCCTTTTCCCGCTCCAGCCCACGACAACGCTCTTTATTGCTTTCCTTTTCTCTCTGGCTCTTATAATCATATGACTCATTATATATTTATTTCTAATAGTCTGTCTCCTTGTCCTCAGCCTGGGCCCCATGGGGCTCTTCTTGAGACAAAGCAGACCCTGAGACGAAGGCTTGTGTGAAGACAGTTTGATACGTGATCCCAGAAAGCAAAAGTGAGGGATGCGAGGAGAAAGATAGGAGGGAAAAACCAGCACACAGATGAAGGGTCTGGTTGGCCTCTGCCGTGACTGGCTGGTGCTCAGTCTCACTGGGACCTTTGAGGAGCCAACAAAAGGTGCCTCAAAGCTGCATACTCAGGGAGAAAGGAGAAGGCTGGGTGCCCATGCCCGTTAGTCAGGAAGATGCCCACCCAGTTAATGGCCCCGTACTTCTGGGTTGCCCGTAAGTGAGCTGGAGAGGATGTCGCAGTGTGGGCTTGGGCAGTGACACCCCCAATAAGCTGACTGAAACCTGCTTGGGCGGGGTGCTGTGGCAGTGTTGCGTGAGTCAGGCTGTTCCAAAGAAACAGAACCAGTAGGCTATATAGAGATATGGAGAAAGATCTACTATGAGGGATTGGCTCACGTGATTATGGAGGCTGAGAACCTGCCATCTGCAAGCTGGAGACCCAGGAAAGCGGGTGGTGTAGTTCAGTCCAAGCCCAGAGGCCTGAGAAGTGGGAGCCAATGTCTGAGGGCAGGAGAAGATGGATGTCCCAACTCATGCGGTGAGCAAAGTCTCCCTTCTTCTGCCTTTTTGCTCTATTCAGGCCCTCAACAGATCGGATGAGGCCAGATCCTGTTCTAGTCATTGAAACATATTAACGCATTTAACCCTCACCACACCCCAAGGCTGGTACTGTCCTGGTCTCCAATCTGCAGGAAAGAACACAGGTGCGTTAAGTGACTTGCTCAAAATCATTCAGCTCATCAGTGTTGGAAACAAAATTTGAACTCTCTCAGTCTGGTTCTAAAATCTGTGCTTTCACCATAGGACACTGTTGATGCCAAATAACTATTAGTCAAATGAATGAACCTCATGGGCGCTCTCGCCTCTAACATTCTTTGCTTTGGGTTCTAAATTGGGCCCGACCCAAAATGGATGAATATTCTTTGAACAATATAAAGTCTTTCTGTCCTTGAGCAGAACTCACCACCATAGAATGTGTTCCTGAGCTCACTAATTCCACAGGTGTTCTGAGCAGACGCAACTTTCCAAGCGTTATACAGACGTTAGAAACTTGTGATGGTAACTTCATGCAGCTGAGAGTCTCCTCAGAGAAACAGACTGTTTGTGGAATCCCTAATGCCACTGGGGACAAGGACCCACGGGAGCCCAGAGCAGGGAGTGGTGGTCTCTGCTGGACCAGGATGCCAGAAAGTTCCCAGAGGAAGTGGCAGCTGAAGAACCTCTGTATCCCCAGTGACCCATGGGGGTGGACGGTCTGACGGGAAAGAGAAAATTCCAAGCAAAGCAGCCAGTAACCAGTCTGTGAGAGGACAGCAAGTAGGCGGTCACTTCTGAACCTGCAGCATGAAGGGGCAGTCACGAGAACGGAGAAGAGAGAGGTTCCCGGGCAGATCGTGGAGAAGTTTGTGTGCTGAAGAGAGTGGTGCTCGTTGTGTAGGTGAGCCACAAAGTGTCTTTATCAGGAGGGTGACATGGTGACGCATTTAAAAAATATCTCTTGGGTGGCTGGGGAGTGTCTGTGTGAAGGCAGGGACAGGTCGGAAAGGGATGACAGTAACCCTCAGGGCCAGTACCCTGAGGTCCTTGGAGGAAGGAAAGCCTATCATCGGAGGAAGGACATTTGGAAAATGAGTGTAGGACTTTAGAGGATGGTGTGGCATAGCTTTTGGTTTAAGGTTTCAGAGTGCTTCCATCTGGAAGTTGATGAATATGGCCGTCAGAGAGAGTGCCGCACCCAGACCTGGAGTCGCCCGACGGCACATCACCACCAACAGCTGTCGCGGCAGACGCAGGAGCCCATAACCTCTGTCTCCAAGGCTGCTGGAGAGCTTGGCTGGGAGTGCCTGGCAGATGATCACTGAGCGGGATGCCTCCTCGCCCAGCTCAGGTGCGATGCCTGGACACAAAGTGCTGCCCATGGGCGTGGCTGTCTTCCCAGGATCCGGCGGGAGGATAGCCCTCATCATCCTCTGTCTCCCACAGCCACCACTCATAGTCAGGGCAGTCGGATGAACTAGAATGAGAGCAATGATCCCAGCATGCCCAGAAGATGATACAATAGCCACGTGATTTCCCCGAATCGATAGGGTTCCCCTAAGTGGTCCTTGCCGAACTGTATTCCATGAGATGGAGGTACCAGGTAATTTTGCCACTAATAGGAATTTATTATTGGGTAGTCTTACCCGTCTGCTCCATTAACAAGGAAAAACAATCTGTTTTCTGCGTGTACCTTATCTAGTGTTGGTTAAGGCTGCAACAACAAATGAAAATAAAGCAACTGGTAGCCCTGGTGATGGTGCGCTCTGGCACGACTGGACTGGAGAACCAGGGAGACTGTAAAGGAAGAGAAGGAGGTCAAATAAATTTTTAGAAATGTTTGCTACAAAACATTTAGTGTAAAACAAACATTTTTCCACAAACGTGTTAACGTGAAACAAGAGTGTGCTAATGCCACTTTGAGTAATTTGTAGGCAGGTGGAGAGCAGAACAGAAGGCAACAGGCTGGGTTTCCATAACCCTCAGGACCCTCTGCCCAGGTACAGACGACTGGGGGTGTGTTGTCTGCAGACAACTCACAAACAATAATGAAGTGGACTAAAAGTGTAAGTGAGCATAAGTGGGGCCATCTTGTTACGCTGAATACCCCAGCTCCTCCTCTGTGTGACTACTCGCTGCTCTGCACATACTCTAAAGTAACTCACGTGCTGTCCTGATTTATGGCCTCCACTTACGTATGTACTCCCCTATTGCTTGATAAATTAAAACTTTGTTCTATGAGTTTCTCTCCAGGAACAGGATGACCACAAGCAGGAAACACACCTTCAAGATATTCATCATCACTGACAGAAGAAAAGAACAATAAAAGACCCTGGAGTCCATCATGCCCGAAGGCTGACATTTCTAAACCCCCTCCTTGCTGCCCATTTTCCCTATGTAACTACCTCAAGATTCTGTACTTCTTGAAGGTGGGTTTTTTGAGACATTAGTCACCCATCTTCTGGTTATGCCAGCTAATCGAATTAAAACTTCCTTTCTTGATCCCTAACTCATTATGATTAATTGGCTCAGGTCGTGGTGAGCAGAGCAGGCCCATTGCTCAGTATCAAAAGTAGGTCTGATTTTTATTTTCACCATGCACCAGCAATTCCAGCAATGTCCTTAATAAATACTACTTCTCCCAGAATATCTTTATGGGTCTGAATTCTGAATAATTGCTACGGTTACTGGTGAATTTTAATAACACATGTGTAAGCTTCCAATTAGCACATTTTTATTACTTCTCCTCTAATAAACACTGTTCAACATGGAACTTAATTCAGAGAATTCCCAGTAACACAGTGACCCCTGACACAGTCTCACTCATTGCGAGTAACAGCTCAGAATCTTTCAAAGCCCAGCTTTGGGAGCAGCTTGTGTGTGCAGCCCTGGTCGTGCTGCACATCCTGTATTTACATGGAGATTCAAAATAAACAACAGCACAGAGGTTTTGAAGACGAAGAAACAAGTTGAATTAAGTCAGTTCTGTCATTCTACAAAACAACTTGGAGTTTTCATTTGTTTAAATTTTAAAATAGTGAAGCACAGTGTGAAGTGTGAAATGTAATGGTTTTGTCTTAGAAGAGCAAATTTTAGTTCCTACATGAAATGTTTTACCGAATTTGGTTAATTTCAAAATTGACATTTTTTGATGAATTGTTAACTATTTTAAAATTAGAGAATGATCCAAAAAATTAATGATTATTACTGATTATTCTATAATGGTTACCAAAAACAGTTTTGGAGTGTGGAAAAGAGGGATGTTGCTGTGGTCTGAATGTCCACCCCTCCAAATTCATGTGTTGATCCTGACCCCCAACATGATGGTGTTGGGAGGGGGGCCTTGGGGAGGTGGTTAGGTCTTGAGGGAGGGGCCCCCATGATAGGATCAATGCCCTGATAAAATGACAGGAGAGAGCTCCCTCATCCCTCTTCCATGCGAGGACACAGCGAGAAGGTGCCGTCTGTGAACCAGGAAGCTCTCACCAGACGCTGAATCTGCTGGCGCCTGGGCTTGGACTTCCAGCCTTTGCGAGAAATAAATTTCTGTTGTTCACAGAATTTTACCACAGCCACCCCATCTGTGGTATTCTGTTAGAGCAGCCCAAACTAAGACAGATGTTAAGAACTGATCCATTCCAGGTACCAAGCACACTGGGAAGGCCAGTGCTCCAGCCCTCCCTCATTGTCCTTTCCGAGCCTCCTTTCTTTGTCTAAAGGGATGGGACTCATGACACCTCACTCACAGGACCGCTGCGAGTATAAACAGTGCATTTGGAGTTCCCTGAGCGTGCACGATGTGCGAGACCCTCCCCACACAGGGCTGGGTGGCTCGGTTTGCTCTTCCCAATGCTTTCTCCACCCTCATGCCCCCACCTGTGCTGGGATATTGAGTGTAGGAACCATGTCAGCCACACCCTCTGGCTCAGGCCAGTCCAGGTGCTGAGGGGCACTGGCAAGGGGCAGAAGGAGGGGAGGATGGAGTAGGTCTGGTGTTCCCCTCCTCCCCTCTTCCCTGCCAGCGTCCCCACAACCTGCCCTGTCCTTGCCCCACAGGATCGGCCTCCTGCCTCTTGTTCTCCACCCAGCCCTCCTCCTGCCCTCAGGGGTGGTGATGCACATCCCAACCTTGTCCCACCAACACCACCTCTTTTACCAGTTCCAGGACAGCACTGCCCCTTAGGGTTTCCAAACACCCAGTCTACACCTCTGAAACTGCCTCTGTATTGTTCACCTCCAATTACCCGATTGGAGGAAGCTCCATTTACTGCTGGGTCCTTGTCCCGGACAAACACATTTGAGTACTGTGTCCTCACAGCAGCTGTACGGAGATCATCTCAATAAACCGATGTACAGACGAGGAAATCAGAGCCCCGATGGGTTTATCAAAGCTGCACAGCTTCTAAGCCACTGAGTCAAAATATGAACCCAAGTCTGTCAGACTCCAGACAGATTTGAGTCCGGGTACTTTAACCACTAAACGAAACCAACATTCATCGGCTGCCTTGTGTTTGCACAACATTTTATGCAAATTATCTCTTTATAGCCTCGCCACAGCCTGCAATGTGGGTATTTCCCACTTTTATAAAGAAGGAAAGGAGGTGAGAAGAGTACAGATTTGTTGATGTGCCACTTTGTCCCACAAAAGATTTGAAATAGCTTATAATGAGATGTGTAATAACACAAAACCAAATGACGATAGAAAGCATTATAAAGCAAAAACAGAGTATCAAGACAAGGGACAAGTAAGTAATTTGGCATTGTCATGTATCTTATTAGAAGCTGAGCTGATGTAAAGCTCCACGAATATATGGACCTGCACTCTATACAAGCTACCTGATAAATTTTAGATACTCCAAAGAAATGTTAGCAAGCAATTGATATTAGTCGAATCTGAGCATAAATATATATTTTATAAAGACTGTGCTGTAAGGAGTTACCTGTTTCTTTGTGCACATAACACCACCACCAAAATAAAAAGGAGAGAGGAAGGAAGGAAGGTGAAGTATTTATCCTATACACTGACAATAAAATTGAGTTCACATGCCAGTATAAAGAATTTCAATATGATATTTATAGATTGCCTTGAGTTCATTCTGAATCTTAACAACAATGTAATTTTTGCAATTAGATTTTTCTTTTTTAATTAAGGGGGATAACTGTATTCAAAAGAGCAGGCTGTACCACTTGGTTTTCTGCTTCGAGAGAGGCCCTGGTAATTGAGACAATCTTTGCTGAGGCGACCCAAGACTCAAGCGTGAGGGTATTTTCTGTCAACTGAAATGAGCGCTATCATTTTGTCCTTTCATAATTTTAGGAACTCTTACCTGGTTTTCACCAAGCTAGGGATGACTTTCAGCTTTCGGTCGAGATGACAATCTCAAGGAGGTGGATGTGCACGATGACAGGCGTTTTGGAAGTAGACACTTGTGTAAACCATAATGCTTTGTTGAAGTGGGGGAAATCACACTTATATAGACTCGAAAATATCTAAATGAGTTTTGCTCGAATTTGAATAAATTTGAATTGTCATTCAAGATCAGAGCCCCTATGTCAAAGCTATTTTTGCTCAGGACTAATCAAGCAAAATGTGAACAGAGAGATATTTCATTTTTCAGATAACAGAATTCCAGACAAAGGTAGGATATCATCAAGCAAACAACCTAAGATTTTCAAATGGCAAAACTGAGGTCCAGAGAGCGGAAGGGACTTACCCAAATTCACAGCAAGTGGCCCCAAAGCTGGGCCAGAATTGTCGTATCTCCTGAGCCAGCCCAGGGTCTCGACATTGCCCAAGTCACACAGTATCTCAAGAGACCAGTGTGTGCAAGGAAGTTCTAAGACCTCCTTTTTAGTCTCCTTCCTGAAGATTGGAGAATCAAGTCAATCCAGAGATGAGCAATCTGGCACAATGCCGGAAATGAAAGAGGATCCTTAAGTAAATGCTTGAGAAATTTACAATTTATTGTGTAGGATTTGTTTCAGGAAAAAAAAAAAAAGGAGGACAAATGAAGTATATAACTTAATACTGTGAACTCTAAGTGCTTGAGAAGATCCGGGAAGATTAGAGGTGGTAACCAGGGGAGAAGTCAGAGCCAGTTCCTTGACAGGATTTGAGGAAAGAAGCAAGGAGGATGGGGGTGGGGGGCACCCCAGGAAGCCCAGCAAAGACACCACTGGGGATGTGGATGGGAGCTGCAGCCTGGAGGAATTAGTGATGGACTAATTCCCTTTAGGGTATGTGTGTGAATGAGTCAAACATTAAAATATATATGTGTGTGTACACATATATAGGATATGTATATGACGGTACATCTACTTGAGTTTAAGCACTAGAGGTATAAATATTAATAAGGCACTGTCCCAGCCCTCAAAAAGCTCATAACACAGAGTGGAAAGACAAAATCTAAACTGATCACCATATCACAGTGTAATAAATGTCACAACCAGGGATTTCTACAGGGAACTGAAGAGCTGTGTAAACGGTTATGAAGAAGCAATGAATTCCTCCCAGGAGAGGTGATGGGGTGAAGAGTTAACAACAAGAACGCTGCCAAACAGAAACGCCGTTTACACGGCTTCGAGAGTCGAGGGGGTTGGGAGCTTGGTACTTCCGCAGCATTTAGGTCACCGCGAGGTAGGGCGGGAGGGGGACGTTGGGAGGCGGCCAACGGTGAGCAGGCCCAGTCCTCTCCCATGGGCCAGCTCCATCAGCGTCTCCTGCCTCAAGACGCCTCCACACTCCGTGATCATCACGTCTACCCAGTAAATTTCCCTGCTTTCACATCAACACCCCCACTACCCCGTGCCTGCGCTTCAGAGAGCATGCTAATAAATTTAGCATAGGAAATAAATAGGGAAGCAATGATTTATATTTTGTCCTTTCCAAAGATTCTGCAATTCCAAAGAAAGAAATCCAAAAGAATATCTAATGATGAAATTCTGTATTAAAATATCTTTTTGGTGTTATTTGCCTTACAGCAAGCATAATACCTAGTCATTTTTAGACAACCAGAAAGGAACATAGAAAGAAATATAGAGCATTCATAATCTCACAATTCTAGAGATAACTGCTATTAATCTTTTGGTGCATAACCTTCCAATTTTTTTCCCTCCTAAAATAGGATTATACAGCACCTATTATTTTGTTATGCGATTTTTCCCATTAAAAATATAAATAAAATATCTCCATATAATAAAATATTCCTGTTAATTTTAATGTCTTCATAACCTATATTTGGAGATGTATATTGATTGCCATTTTTGCTATTAAAAATACCATTTCATTGCATCTCTGTAGTTATGTGAAATTATGGTTAGTTCCTTAGGGTAAATTCCTAGAATGAAAGGGCAGGCAAATTTATGTGGCTTTAGAAAGATAATGCTAAACTGTCACCTAGAAAAGTTATAGCGCCGTCCGCGTGTGTGACAGCCCATTTCTCCAGTCCTCCTTAACTCCGGGCGCTACGGTTTACTTGAATCTTTTCCCATTTGAGAGACAATAAATCTCATTATTGTCTTAACTTTTGTTTGAGAGGTTAAAATATTTCATATGCCCCTTTGGAATTGATATTTCATATTTGGTGAATTGTCCATTCATTTTCTTTGCCATTTTTCCATTCAGTTGTATATTTCTTACAGAAAGAGCTTCTGGTATGTTAATAATAGTAACCATTTCCACCATGGATATTGAAAATATTTTTTCAGGGTTTTATTTCAGTCTTCTAGTTTTCTTTCTGGTATTTGGGATCCATACAGACATTTGAAGTTTTATATGGTCAAATCTTTACATGTATCCAAATATATTTCTTTTTTTATAGAGATATTGACCTCTCTTATATTTTGAAGTATCAATATAATCAGAACAGCTCTAATTATTCTAACAGTGAAACCACCTTTCTTGCCTATGCCAACCTGACCCGGCTGTGGTGCCCTTTCCTTCGCGGTGTTTTATTTAGGAGTGTTGCCACCAAGAGTGCTTTTGCTGTTTCCTTTTCTTTATAAATTTTAACCAGAGTTTGGTGTCTGACTACGCTAACTGTATGAAATAAGTTGGAAAACATTCCATCTTTCTTTTATATTTTAAAACAATTTAGACAAATTGGGAATTGTCAGGGGTCTAAAGGTCTAAAATGTTGGTCGCGGATCGATACCTGGGCAGGTGTGGTAGGATTGGGGATGGTGGTAATTTTCAAACAGCTTCTCTTCAGTATCTTCTGTGGCTGATGGTCTATGGTGTCTTTTACACTTTTTCTTGAGTTAACGTAGATAATTTACGTCTATATCGATATTTTCCAATGTTTACAGACAAGCTAATTCACAGTGTTCTTTTGTAAGCTTACTCTTCTCCCTGTTCTTGGTTATACTTGTGTTTTCTTTCTCTTTGTTGTCCTTTATTATTCTTGACCAGAGTTTGTCTATTTCATCCCTCTTGAGTTATCAATTCCACTGCTTTTCTGTCTTCTAATTAATATCTGCTTCTATCTTTATTCTTTCATCTTGCTTTTCTTAAATGAAGTTTGTTGTCTTTTCCCATCTAAAGTTGAAAGTCTGTCTAGCTTGTTAATTCAAATCCTTTCAAAATCTTCATTTATTTCTGGTCCGTTTAAGTTGTTCAAGACTGAGAAAGGGCTTTTGATATCCACTGCCTTTTTTTTTCATGAATATTATGTCACTCAGTGAATGGAAGTTTGTCTCTCATACTTTATTTACACAAAATAACTATCTTTATCACACTCACTGAGTTTCTCTAACATTTGGGTTTTACTATTTAAAAACTTGTGTTGTTTTAAGTGTATCTTTTATAAGCAGCATATATTTAAATTTTTTTTCAGTCAATCTGAGAGCTGTTCTTCTATATTTCAAAAGAAGAGTTTGGTGCATTGGCATTTATTTTGATATATTTGGTTATATTTTCGGCATACAGTTCTCTGTTTTTGTTTTCGTTTTTTTTCCTGGAGATCCTAGATCCTCCCTACTCTCAGATTTGTTGAAATAATCTCACATTTTGGTGTCAAATTATTATTCAACGTCTTTTAACATGAAACTTTTCTTTCAGAAGAATGTTGTTATTCATTGAATTAGGTTTTATAACCATATAGAAAACAACTATTTCAACATTAACTCTCAATGGTGTTGGCTGCACCAGCCACCACTATTCCTTTATACTCTGTGTCCTTCATCCTCACACATTTCCTCGACCCTGATGCCCCAAGGGTAAGTGTAGCCCGGCCCACCTCCCTCCGTGCCCCTCTTCCGCCCGTAGGGCTTCTTCCATGTGCTGGACCAGCAGCAACTCCTCTTCCTCAGCCTGGCTTGTCTTCACCACATCTCTAAAAGTTCCTCCAATTTTATGGCAAGTTGATAGTTCTCATTTAAGATTTCTACAATCAAAAAAGATTTCCCCCACTTTTGGTCATTTTCTTGGCATTGTGGGAAGGAAAGCAAGTTAAATACATTGGCCCAGATCAGTATCTTGAATTTGAAAACCTTCTGAATGGTGGGATTTAAAAAATAAATATGCTTGATCAAGAAACATTTGGGGCCAGCCCAGTGGCGTAGTGGTAAGTTTGGCACACTCCGCTTCCATGGCCCAGGTTCACGGGTTCAGATCCCGGGCATGGACCTACACCACTTATCAAGCCATGCTGTGGCAGTGACCCACATACAAAATAGAGGAAGATTGGCACAGATGTTAGCTCAGGGACAACTTCCTCACCAAAAAAAACAAAAAAGAGAGAGAGAGAAACAGTTACTATGCACTGATGGGAATAGGGCGCTGGAGTGAACAGTTCGCCGCGTACCATTGTGTCCACTGTTTGGGCAAAGATCTTGTCTCTCGTGGAAACCGTGCACACCTCTAGAACAGGGACCAGTCTGTGCTCCTTTGTGCTCTTGGCTGCAGCACGTCTTCTGGTGCATTATAAAAATGCTTTGATTAACCAATTGTGGATCTTATGTAAGAATTATGAGCATATTATTTAGCCTGTAATAAACCACTCAGAACATTTCTCTGACTTCAAATTTTAAAAATTCAATTTTTAAATTTTATAAAAATATTATACTTTACCAATTGGTCCAATGGGTTAAACACACAAATGTACAGAGAGAGAAGGGGGCGGGGGAAGCAATACCTAAGGTTTATATTCAATAATTATCTGAAATAGAAACTAAAAAATTGTTACTTCTTTTTGCCCTATCTTATCTTCTTAAAACAAGTGTTGATGGGCCGGCCCCGTGGCTTAGTGGTTAAGTGCGCGCGCTCCGCTACTGGTGGCCCGGGTTCGGATCCCGGGCGCGCACCGACGCACCGCTTCTCCGGCCATGCTGAGGCTGCATCCCACATACAGCAACTAGAAGGACGTGCAGCTATGACATACAACTGTCTACTGGGGCTTTGGGGGAAAAAATAAATAAATAAATAAAAATTAAAAAAAAAAAGTGTTAGAACAAGTGACTCCAATAAATCAGAAGTACTGTGACTTCTTTGAAAGTGCTGAATTCCTACTAAGATTTGATTTTTTTTTCTCATTCATCTTCTCTTTTGTCAAAGCCATGACATTATAGAACCACAGATTTGGAAAGGGCCTTATTGCACAAAGAGGGAAACAGGCTCACAATAAGGAAGGATGTGACCTAAAGACACACAGAGCCAGAACAACAGACCGTGAATCTAATGCTTAACATGAGTCTTCAGCTCCCGGCACTCAACTGTAGGCACCAGGGATACGGCTTTATCACATCCATACTCTGCTTCCACCTTAATCCCAGCCAAGTTGGCAGAATCACCTCCTGGTTTGGGAAAACAGCCATGAGAGTCTCATCTCAGCCACTTCACATGTGTAGATCTGCATAACCTGCAGCCTGCTTCAGAGACCAGGCTACTGATTATGGGGATGTTTTCCAGAAGGCCGTTTCAGAAACCTTTTCACGTCCAGCCGCCGGCATCAGCACCATCACTTTCCCCTCAAGCGCAACTCACAGCCGAGCACGTTGGAGCATTTATATCTGTGTTATCGCCCACAGGAGATGAATGGCATGCCAGAATAGCAGTGTTAAAATTGGTACAGCAAGAATAGACAGTGAATTTATGTCCTGCCGTCTAGATAAAATATCATGGTCTCTGCCACAATCAATTATGTCACAGCACAAGGACAAAGGAAGTCTCATTACCATGCATTTTTTCCCTCTGCACCAGGACATGCAGCTCCTTCAATGAAATGACAAGCAGGACAGTCTGAGTTACCTGTTTGGGAAAGATGCTCCCTCACTTTGCCAGGGGGTCTCCATTAAGTAGCTCTTACACGGACTGAGAACTATAGAACCACAGGATGTCGAAGCCACGTGAGATTTTAGACGTTAAGTGGGTCAAAAACTTCACCGGAAACTTGCTTTTCCCTTCTCTGCCCCCATCCCACCTGCGCACGTCTCCACTATAGGATCTATCACATTCTCTGCCACTGTTTCTCTGCCTTGACACTCTTCCTCACTCCCACCAGACTGTGAGCGCCTTAGGGCAAGGGTTTCGTATTATTTATTACGGTAAAATATAAATAATACAAAATTTACCATTTTAACCATTTCCAAGTGTACAATTCATATACATTATGTATTTTCATAATCTCATCACTTGTGATCATGGGTAGCACATGGTCACATCGTGGACACCGATTCAATGTGCAGTTAACTAACTTTATACGTGAAAAAGAAAATCGAGGGCCCACATGAGTTGTGACCAAGGCAAAAGTCACAAATTTAGGTTGAGGATAGAACACAAACTTTATCTTGCAAGTTTCCTTGGGCAGCACCCTATTGACCAGGCTCCATTGTGCTTCAGAGTGGACAATCAGCTTCTATTATTGCTGGTCAGAAAACAGACCAACGAGGTCCATGACTGGGCCCTGTCATAAGTGTACCACCAGGCACCCAGTTCCACAATGAACAGTGACTTCTGTACCATCTTCCAAGAGAAATCCCTTTCCACTGACTTCAGTACCAGGGAGAGCAGCAAATTCCCTGATTAATGGTTAGTTTTACCTCCTGGACATTGATGGAAGAATGGCTGATAATGACTCCCTTTTCACAGATACTTCTAGAAGGGCTGGAACCAAGTTTGCAGCAAACTCATACATGTCCTACAGTCCCCGATGTAACCTTTTTTCCTTTCCTTGCTCAATTGTTGCCTGCTTCTTTTCTTCCTTCATCTTAATTACAATTCAGTCTGCTTTATTCTGTTTTTTGGATGACTACCCAAATCCTTTATGGTAGGTAGGTTGAGAGGCAGAGAGAGGGAGCCCCATGCCAACTCTCCCCACCACTCCAGCATACTAAAGACGAGGATCTGTTGATGATGCACCATGTCCATTCTTTAAATGTCTTGGCCAGGGTCAACTCAAGCCAAGGCTAAGAGGGTAAACTTGGCCTTCCTGCCCACGCCCATTTCTCTCTTGCCTTCTCCAGCCTCCCTCTCCTGTTCTCTCTTGTGGTAGCTCAGGGCGTGTGATTACAGCATCCTCAAAGCTTCAAACAGCCCCCACCTCAACCTTGGGGCCCAAAATTCAAGTTTCTCATTGCTTCTACTCCTGGCGGTGAGTAGTAATGCGTGAGACTGAGCTACTGAGACCACCGGATCCTGCCTTAATGTCTGTGTAACTGCAGGATGACGTGCTCTATGTTCAGGATCAGCCAAGTTCTGCTCCAGTGACAAACCCCCAAGTCACAGAGTTCCGTTGGCAACAAAGGGTCACCTGTCACTGGCACCATGAGCTGGTGAGGGCTGGAGTCAAGCGATGCTCACAGCAGGACTAGAAGGAGGGGCAGCCCCTGCGGCCAGCACAGAGGGGAGAGTTGGTGGTGACTCCTGCTTGGGCTCTTGAGGTGTGGCCCAGGGTCACTCATGGCACTTATGCTCACCTGTCATGTCATTGGCCACAGCAAATTACCTGGAAACACCTAAACCCCAGACGTTGCTAAGGAGGCGATCTGACCAGGTACCGAGGAGGAGGGGAGACACTTCTGGTGAAAGCCCTGCCATCCGTCTTGCAGACCCAGAGCCTCCTCAGAAAGGAGGTGCCCTGTGGGCCTCCCTCCCATGTGGACTGTTCAGTCCAGTGGAAATTTCAGAAATCATCACAGAGGGCTTGGAAGGGAGATGTTTTGGTTCTGTTAGGGCCCCATTAATCAAACTACCTACTGTTTTTTGTAACATCTCTAATTCAAGTTGTTTTTAGAAGTACAGCATAAAATGCTACAAACCTTAGATTTGCCACAAGGAGCCCCATTTTCGGTGCTGGGTCTTGGGTGGTTTATTTGTGAAAGAGGCAGCACAACGCAGTAGCAAGTGTAGGAGCCGCTGAAGACCTGGGTCCCAGTCCCTGCTCTCCACAGCCCCCAGCAAGTGGGCAAACGTCTCCGAGTGAAGTTTCCTGTAACAAAGGGGGCTGTTTGGGGAACTGAGACGACGTGTGAAGAGGATCTCAGGCTCTTTTTGTCCTCACGGTGTCCCGTTGCTCTTCGCTGGTCGTCCCGAGTGAGTGAGTGTTCACTCTACCCCGGGCCCGGCTCCAGGCACCACGGGGGCAGAGTCAGGTCAAAACACATTGTTGGGTGTGTGGTCTGAATGTCCGTGTCCCCCAAATTCATATGGTGAACCCAAACCCCCAAGGGATGGTGTTAGGAGGCGGGGCCTCTGGGAGGTGGCAGGTCACGAGGGTGGAGCCCCTGTGATGGGATTAGTGCCCTTAGAAGAAGAGGCAGGAGAGACCTTGCCTCTCTCTCTCTGTTCTCTGCCGGGTGAGGATGCAGAGAAGACGCCGTTTGCAAACCCAGAAGCAGGTTCTCACCAGACACCAGGTCTGCCGGCACCTTGATCGTGGACTCTAGCCTCCAGACCTGTGAGAAATCCATGTCTGTTGTGTAAGCCCCTTCTGTGTTACTTTGTCACAGCAGTCTGAACGGACTAAGACATTGAGCACCTAGGCTGCCTCTTTGGCCTAGGAGATTTGGGGTACGAATAAAGTGTAAAACCCTTTCTTAGCACATCTTTGAGCCAGGTGGGAACCAACCAGCCAATATATAATGAAGGTTAATTTAGAGTGTAGTCAATGTCCTTCCACTGTCTAGAAAAGGGGACACAGAGCTGTCTGGGCCGGCGCTGTCCAAAATGACAGAAGCTACTGAGCCCTGGAAACACGGCTGGTCTGAACTGAGAAGTGCCGTCAGTGTGAAACACACGCTGAAATCCAAGGACTTGGTACAAAAAAAAAGAATGTAAAATATCTCACAAATAAGGTTTAGATTGAGTACATGCTGAGAGAACAATCTTTTGGGTCTATTGCATTAAATAAAGCATCTTATGAAAATTAATTGACCTTTCTTTTTACTGTTTTTCTGCAGCCACCAGCACATGCTCTATGGGACAGTGTTGGTGTAGTGGGGAGTGCCAGGCTGACACTTGTGACCTTTTGGGCAGGTCGTCCTGGGCCGTCCTGTGTTGTAGGTCGTGGAGCAGCAATTCCAGCGTCCGTCCACTAGATGCCAGCAGCACTTCTCTCTCTAACGTGACAACCAAAATACCTCCAGGCATTATTGCCCAAGCCCCCAAGAGGCACAGCTGCCTTGTTGAGAATGTGGCTTAGTCACCAGGTCCACTGCCTGCAGGTGTGACCGCAGCTGACGACTGCTGCTCTGGAGGGCAGTCGGCCATCGTGCCCACCAGGAAATGTAACATGAGACTTTGGCAGCAAGTCGGACCACGCCCACAGGTGTCTCATTTGGAGAACAGAGTGTGGAGGGGAGAGAGCAGAGCGTGTGGGTGGGAGCGTGGATTCTGGGGGGACTCCTCACTCCTTGCTGTGTGTTTGTGATCATTGAGCCTTTGTGAGCCCGATGCCCCATCTGCGAATGGGGACCACAGCAATTCCTGCAGACAGGGAGGCACAGATAATGCAGAGGGGTGGAGGGGACCACGTGGGATGAGCGCCTGCCACAGCAGGCTGCGTGCTGAAGACGCTCTATGCACCCTCCCCACACATCAGCGTGAGAAAGCCAACATCACCCCGTGTACCTATGCGGACACTTAGTTTCAGAAAGGAAGAGTGTGTCTTCCCAGAAGCCCTTAGTGACAGAGCCAGGATACAAACCCAGGTCTAATTTCTGCCAAAGCCCATGTTCCTTCCATGACCCTGAAATCCCTTTGCCTCTGCCCCTTGGAGCCCAGGGACTTGATCCTGAAGATGGAGTGGGGATGTCCCATGATCAGACACATCTCCTGACCCTACGGAGAGCCAATTGTGCTCTGGCTAGGCCTGCAGTACGGAAGCCGGGCTGTGCCTGGCCTTCCCCAAAGGGTGCTCAGGGGGTTCTTATGCTCATCACTCACTAACATCCCTCCCCACGTCCGGGTCTGTCACCAGGGACGCAGGGCAGGTCCCTGCTGGTGCCGAGAGGGAAGAGACAATGGACCAGGACAGAGAGCCCACACAGGGGCCCAGCTAGGCACACAGATCCCTGGGGACCTCCCTCGAACGGATGTAATCCAAACAGGTGAGACAGATTCTCAGAAAGGATTAGAGTGTTTAAGTGTGCAGACTAGTCGAGAGTTTAAATTAATTCAGTCGCTGGAGAAGGTAGATGTCTGTGTTCAGTTCCTTTTCAAAGCCAGGTGCTTCTTATCTATCAGCTGGGGCTCCCGAGAGGCGAGTTCAACTGGTTAAATGAGGACTGAATTCATTTTTCATGCACACTTGAGGCTTTCCCCGACATCTGAATCTTTCAGGCCCTCAGATAATCAGGTGGCAGCTCACAGGAGTGGCTGGAAGACGCCTTTGAAAAGATGCTCAGCCCAGAGAGAGATGTCGAGCCAGCAAAGGAGGCTGATTGCTTCTTGTTTACACAGCAAATTACATTTTCAAATAACATTTCATAACAGATTAAGCCTAAAAAAAATAGTTCTTTCCAGGCCAGTGAGCGATTTATAGGATTATTCAGTCCAAAGGAGCTCCCGACCGTCCTGCTCTCAAGGTCAGGAGGACAAAGCTTCCGGCCAGCGGCCTCCATGTCCCAGTGAACTGAAAGGCAGCTGGCACTCAGCACCCCACGGGGCTCCCAGGCTGTCGCCGCCCTGAGATTTACGGCTGTGCCAGGGGAGCTGGTCGACAGCTACCTTCTCTCAGGACAGGCAGCAAGCTTTTATTCGAAGCGAACGGCACGCGGTTGAACCGATGAGTGCTCTTTTCATTAACTTGGACTGACTAGGGGTAACTGAGGCCCCTGTTTGGGGTTAGAGTCTCTACAGGAGGATGCTCGATTGTGTCAGCTGCTGAGCCGGGTGAACAAATGTACCTGTCGATGAAAAATAAACACGTTCCCAAATGAGGGTCCCTCTCTGCAGGTCAGGGAGAAGCCCAGGGAGGCTGGAGCCACGTGGTGGAGGGGAGCACGGGACCTGAGTCTGGAGAGGAAAGGCCGACTGGACAAGCAGAGCCTCGAAGGCTGGAGTGTGGAGTTTGGAGTCTTTTGAGGGAGGAGTGACCCACCCTGATTCACCTCCTTAGAGTGCCCCCTTGTCTGTCCTGTGGAGAACACGCTGGAGGCAGGCGGACTGGAGACAATAGGGAAGCCCTGGCAGGGGTTCCGCTCACAGTGGCACCAGTATGGACCAGTCAACAGGACCTGCTTTGCACTGGAGATGTGGGATGAGGGAAGGAGGAAAAGGAAGTTGCAGAGAGGCAGATAGGACTAACTTTGTAGGAGGAACACCACCCACCAGAGCTCCCGGCACCACGGAGACTGCCCGTCAGCGGAGGCGATGCTGCGCACACAGCAGGAGCAGGCCGGGCTTCCAGCAGAGGCAGTGAGGAGGGCGGGTGCCTCGCCTGCTTTGCTCTCCACCTGTGCCTTGTCTGCAAGACCCCTAGCGATCTTGCCCCTTCTTGGAGGAAATGTGTCCAGCCATCTCTGATCCGAGTGAGAGTGGAGCGAGGAGGGGCCTGGTGGGCGTGCGAAGGCGCAGGAGGAGATGAAGGCCGAGAACTGAGGGAGGATGGAGGCCTGGCTCAGAAACGTTAGCACCGCTCACTGGGCCACATCTGCTCCCAAGTCAGCGTGACTCCAGCATTTCAATTCCAGGTACAGTTATCACACCACCTGCGTCAGACACGCAGGGGAGCTAGGAATGCAGCCGTGAGTGAGGAACAGTCACCGCCTTCAGGGGACCCAGAGCTGCTCTCTCACCAGAAGCAACCACGAGGTGCCTTTAGCTGGGATGGGCTTTCACAGCTCTTTAGCATTTAAGTTAAAAAAAAAACAACTGTGTATATTTAAAGCGTACAACATGATGTTTTGATACTCATATACAGAGTGAAATGATTACTACAGCCAAGCTAATTAACATTTCAACCCCAGCACGTTACCGTTGTGTGGGGTGAAAGCCCCTGAGATCCACCCTCTTGGCCAATTGCTGCCCTCAGCACAGGATTATTAACCAGTCACCAGGCTGCCCTGCGATCTCTGGACTGACTCATCCTCCACAACTGCACCTCCATGCCCGTTCACCTGCATCTCTCCATTTCCCCACCTCCCCACGCCTGGGTACCACTGTTCTGCTCTCTGCTGAAAATTTAAATAGATAAAGCTCCTTGTGTAAGGATGAACCAGGGAGACCTCTCTCTGGTGAGAGTTTGGGTAGAACTTAAAATGCCTAATGCTGCAGCACGGCCTGCACGGCAGATGCCACAGGAAACGGGCCCAGGATCTAGTCCACACCTGCAGGTACTCCACACTCTTCAGCACTCAAGCCCTGTAGCATCAAGTCCATTCATGTTCTCATCTAAACATGTGTGTATGGCTTTGTGCTTGCTTGTTCTATTTTTTCTTTCTATTATGGGAATTTACCAATATATACAAAAGGAGAGAGAATGAGATGTACCCATCAGCAGCTTCGACAGTTACGTGGCATGGCGAATCCGGTTCCATCTTTGCCCTCCCTACCCTTCTCCCTCAGGAGTACTGGAGCAATTCCCAACATGGTGTCATGTCGTCTACCCTAAGTATCTCTAAAAGATGAGAATGCTTATAAATGTAATTGCGTTACTATCATCAAGCAAAAAGTTTTAATTGCAGACAAAACACACAGCTGTATTAATCTGTTACACTGGGACCTCCTGTTTAGCCAATAGAATGCGCAGAAGTAACAAGTGCTCATTTTGGGGCTAAGCCTGAGGAAGGACTGACACCCTCCCGTTTGCCCTCTTGTCAGCCTGAAGCTGCCCTGGTGGACAGAGCCTGGGGGAGACCATTTGGGAAAGGAGACAGGAACTGCCTGACAGCAAAAAAGGCCTCAGTCATCCCCAGGGATGCGAGCGGAGTGCCCAGCACCTGAGTGAAGGGGCATCTCGGCCACCAGCAGATGCCACGTGCCACAGAACCTGCCATCCTGCTGTGCCTGGCCCACAAAAACGTAAGCAAATAAAGTGGGTGTTATGTTAGGCCACCAAGACTGGAGTAGTATTGTTTCACAGCAACAGAGAAGCAAAAACCAATGTTCTCGTTTCCTCAAATGTCTCATAATTATGTCAGTTTTGTGGTTTGAATTGGAGGGTCCCAGCTGTGATTAGTTGATACAGCTCTTGAGTCTCATAATCTAAAAGTTGACCTTCCCTCTCCTTTTCCTGTCTTTACAGTTTTTATTGGATATATCTATATAATTTCCCATGGTGTAGACTATCCTGAGAGCATTCCTGGAGGGTCAGTCACATATTTCACCAGCTCCTGTAGTTAGATCTAGAGGTTTGGTCAGATTCTGGCTCACTTTTTACTTTTATTTCTTGCCAAATGATGAAAGACAAAAGTGGGTCTCTGCAGACTCCTTCTTTCCCCATTTGGGAACTCAGGAGACAGCAGGCTCCGCTGGACGGGGCTGTCCTCGGGAGCCAGGGGAGTCCTTGGGTGGTGTTGGCATCCCAGGCAGACAGGCAGACAGAGCTGTCCCCAGGCCCTGCTATGGTCTCAATGGCTGTGTCCCCAGATTCACGTGTTGAATCCTGACTCCCAGTGTGGTGATGTTAGGAGGGGGGGCCACTGGGAGGTGATTAGGTCCCGAGGGTGGAGGCCCCATGATGGGATTAGCAACCTTATAAGAAGATGCTGGAGAACTAGCTTGTTCTCTCTCCACCATGTGAGGACACAACTAGAAGACGGCTGTCTGTGACCCGGAAGAGGTTCCTCATCAGACACAGAATCTGCTGGCACCTTGATCTGACTTCCAGCCTCCGGAACTGGGAGAAATATATGTTTGTATCTTAAGCAGCCCAGGCTGTGGTATTTTTGTTACGGCCCGAATGGACTCAGACAGGCCCTAACCTTGGGCCTCATGATGCACAGTCCCTGGCTATGTCCAAGGCCTAGAGATCCTTTGATAGTCTCTCCTCGTGTAGAGACGTGAGGCGTGCCCCAGCTCCTCTTGGGCTCGCCAACAACATGCCCACAGTGTGTGCAGAGCTCATCGGCTTTCCCTGTTCACCCAGCCTGCCAGCCAGGCCCTCTCCTGACCTAGCTGCTCCTGGACTTCGCTATCCGGCCAAGGCCGCGGAATGGCGAGCATTCTGAGACCACGTGTGCTCTGCTCCTTCTCCGTGGTTATACCTGCACCACAAGGCAATGGTGGTGTGTCATCGACCTCCAGGTACCGTGACAAACAACTTCCATCGAGAGTGCCTGGTTGTCTCTCTCTGTGTGTTAGCCGGGCACTGAAAATGGTTGCCCAGATTCGTCATGTATTAGGAGTTGTGAAACAATGGCATTTTAATTGCAAACTTCTATTTAAAAAAACAAAATGCTCTCCCTCATCAGCTACCCGTTTACCCTGAGGTCCAACTCATATTTTGGGCTTTCTGTTTTACTTTGTTTTAGCGTCTTTACTAACTCATGGACTTAAGCATCAGACGTGTGTCAATACAGTAGTAGTTGTTTTCCTTATTGATGCTCAAATGCCCACATCTTTGGCAGTGGAGGCCTTTTTGGTTGAGTCCTTTTACACGGACCTAGTGACCTTTGGTGGCTTCCCTGCTTTCTGGTAGACGTGAGGCTTTAGACTGTGCATTTCCCGACTCAGACCTGAAATCCACCATTTCTCCCAGAAGCCACAGATTATTTTAGTGAGAAATGGTCTTTAGCAACTGCAATCTGCACACTGAGGGTGATTATTGATTCAGGCTGATCACTGTTTTCAGTCCTTTTCCATAGCTAGAGCTAGGCATTTTGTGTTGGTAATTCCCCTTCACACTCAAGAATACAGGGTTTTTGCTTGAGCTCATCCATTGTGCAACCATCCCCTTTCAATCACACAATTTCAAGGCTCAATGATATCAAAGTAATGACTCACATAATCTACCCCACAGTGTATGGCCATGTGCCATATAACAACATCCCTGTCAACCACGGACCATGTATATGACTGTGGTGCCACAAGATCAGTCCCATAGAGCCTCCATGTCTAGTAGGCTACACCATCTATGTTTGTGTAAGGACACTCTATGATGTTCGCACAATGACAAAAATCGCCTAACGATGCATTTCTCAGAACGTGTCCCAGTGTTAAGCAACGTGTGACACACGACTGTAAATACATCAGTCTCAGAATAACAATAACCACACGCTCCCCCCAGGTGACCATTTTGTAACTTAGTGGTTTCCTCTCATCATTGTTCTAGTTATTGTATCTAGTTATGCAAGGGATGCTTTAACATGCAGGAAAGGCTGCGTCTTCCTGGCATGCTTTTATTGTTGGCAGGGATTTGACAATGCTTGTACAGATTTACCTGTGATTATTCACTTTAAAAAATAAAATTGAATTAAAAGAGTTTTCCTGAACCCCCAGGAAAGAGTGGGGTGGGGAGCCAAGACAACTTTTGAGCTTCACAGCCCTGGTGCTTCTTCTTTTGCTGTTATCACAAAGCGATACACGATTTGGCCTGGGGCCTTCAAAAATTAACTCACTCTGCTCCCCTCCCCAACTCCATGTGAGTTCTCCTCCCTCTGCCCCACTGTGTGTCCTGCTCTGTTTGGATGTGGATTTCTTTCCCAGAAGTGTCTCCTCAGGGGAGGAACGTGGGCAGGTAGGAGCTTTGATGGTTTTGAGAGTTTATAGGGATCAGACGGCTCCGTAACTGTGAGATCCTAGTACATTCACGTTCCTTGCGCTCAGACGAAGATCGAATCCTCAGGAATCCCTGGGTTCAGCTTCTGTCTCACGTGGACCTACCCCACTTTTCAGTGCGTTCTTGGTGGCCATCTTGAGAGGCTTCTATTTGTGGGGCCATCAAGGGCCCTTTCTTGTCCCTGCTTCCTTCTATGTCATGCTTTCAGCTGCGGATGGTTCGTCCTGCCCTGTCACATTTGGGATTCATGGGAACACTTGGTCTTCTAGTTTGACTGTAGGTATTGTCAATGGGATATTAGTTTTGCTATCAAATCTAATATGTGTCTGTTTCTGGGAGAATTGGGGGGAAAAAACACCACCATATTACCACCATATTCCCAGAATCCATAAATGGGCTTTTAACTCTCTGATGAAACTCAAAACAGGGTTGATTGTAGAAAAGATCAAATGCATGTTATGTTTATCTCTCTACACAAACTCTACATAGAATATATCCGTATATATCAAATAGAAAAGATACATCACTGTTACTGTGTAAAATACAGTCATTCACTAAAATTCAAATTCACTGTGACTTTCTGGTGCCCAGAATTCTCTAGAGATCTGATCTCCAAAGTTCTGGTCTGCACTCTGCTCTTGAGATTACGAAATAATTTTCCTGGCCACCAAGTAAACGTGGCCACTATCCCTCTGCCTCTCACAGAGTGTGCAGTGCTGATGGCCACACACCACGATGGAGATCAGAAAACTGGAAAATGATTCGTAAGGAAATGGGTGATGAGCTAGATTCCTATTGCTGCTGTAAAAAATCACCAAAAATTTACTGGCTTAAAACAACACATATTTATCATCTCATAGCTCTAGAGATCAGAAGCCTAAAATGAGAATCCGTTTCCTGGCCTTTTGCTGCCTCCAGAAGCCCTGCATTCCTGGCTCGCGGCCATCCTCCATTTTCAAGGCCGGCAGAGCAGCCTCTTCTCTTCTCTCTGGACTCTGGACCCACACATTTTCTTTCTCTGACTCTGACCCTCCTACCTCTCCCTTATATAGACCTTTGTGATTGCATTGGGCCCAGCAGATACCATGGCCTCAGCTACCAGCAGGGAGTTTATGGGCAAAATTCAGATCCTGAGAAAGGGACTCAGGCGGAGGAATGAAGCGAGGGGCTCCTGGCCAAGGCAGGGACTCGAGCGCGGGGGGAAGGCAGGAGAAAGGAGCGCAGCGCTCAGAGCGTGTCTCCCCCAGCTCGCACACCAGCATCGACGGCACGGCCGGCGCTCCTCCAGCGAATTCCGAGTCCAGGACCTGAGCATGACTTATCTGACAGTATCATCACTGAAGGGAAGAAAGACAGACACCCCTGTTTCGGGCAAACCACTCACAGCTGAGGAAACCAGAGGCTTCGACGTGGGGTCACACTCGTGGTGGAGGCAGAACTCGGAGGGGCCTGGGGTGGGGACGGCAGGAGCAGCAGGGCGTGTGGTCTCGAAGGAGCCATGGGCACGGGGGCGCCGGTCCACGCAGCGGACGCTCCCGCCGGGGGTGGCTGGGGAGGGAGCCCCGCGTGAACAAACCGCGTGGGCGCCGCGCGCTCCGGACTGAGGGCCGGCTGTCCGCAACCGTCGCCCAGGGAGGCAGCTGCCCAGCACCTGGGCCCTGGCGGTCCTCGGGGAGCTGGGTTCCCGCCCAGCCCCTCCTGCTGAGGGTTGATCGGAGCTGCCCATGGCCCTGCTGACTGGAATTTGCCTCTGGGGTCACTTCTGGTTAGTCCTGTTTGTTACTTTTCCACCACACTGTCTGCCACATGTCAAAAAGTTTTTACAGAATCTGTTGACTTATTATGTAAGCCCACTCCCTCATACCCCCACACCATCACTGCGAGGAGGCATTAACTTTAACTCTCCAGAATTGCCTGCTCCTGGAGACGCGCCACCCAGCCCTTGGCTGGCTCGGTTCCTCCACGTGGTACCAGGCAGCTGGCGGAAGAGCCGAGTAAAGGGCCGAGAGACTGCACTCGGCAGAAAGCTGTCAGCCGCTGCGCTGATTGGAAAGTGGGCCTCATGTTGGCTTTGACCCCAAGAATTGAGACCCACGGGGGCAACTACGGACTTTTCCACTGTGAACTCTGGAGATGAGATGGAGATTACTGGGAAAAGAAACTTGGGAAATTCTTGATACTCTGCCCCATTTAGAAGGGGGAGAGTTCAGAGACTCCTAGAAACAGACCAATTGGAAAAGATTGTTCCTCAAGCAAAATGCTTCCTCCCAGTGCTGCCAAAGTTTCCTCCTAAGCCAGCCCTTTTGCATCACCTCCCGAGGCTGCAATGGTTGCACCCTCCCCTTCACCGCGGTGTGGACCCAGCCAAGGCATCGTGGCCGGCCACCACGTGGTCAGACCAGGGGCAGGGGGCGGGGGGAGCGGTGTGTGCTCCCACTTGGAACGCAGATTCTGTGCAGGGGGTTTCCAAGGCGGCGTTTCCCAACACAAACAGCAGGCTTGAACTCCTGTTCTTGTGCCGCCGCAGAGAACCTTCCGTCCGAGCGTTGGAGAAGGAACTCCAGCTCCGGGTGGGGAGCTGAAGGAGATGGTGGAAGTCTTCCTGCCGCTCAGAGTTCTGGGGACTCAAAGGGTGCTTGCTGCTAACCCTAGATTTCTGGTAGGATTAGAATTAGGGTTAGTCAGGGTTCTTCAGAGAAACAGAACCAGTAGAATAGATATGTCATATCTATGTGTGTCTATATCTTATATAAGTAGATATAATAAAAATATATAAATAAATATCTTATATATACATATATATGTATATATATATCTTCATTGGGATCTGAATTTTAGCTGTAAACTCCCTGGGGTAGCTGAGGCCACAGCACCTGCTGGCAGACTTCCCAAGAATCGCTGACGCTGGTGAAGCACTGTGCAATGAATAAGAGCCCCCGAGAGTCCAGGAGACCAACAAGAAAACCCCGGAAGTCAGGCGTCCAGTCTGGCTGATTAAGTGTGCTCTTCGCTGTGGGCCGAGTGTGACTTGGGTCCCAGAGTCTTTTCTGTGCCTGAAGCTTGGCATCAGGGGCTCCCAGAGTGTGACTCCAGTGGACACCGCGGAGACACGCCTGTCCTTTCTGGGACCCAACTCGCACGCTTCCCACTCCCTGAGCAAGCTGTCTGCCGCCAGAGAGTCTCCAAAGTGCTGCCCTGCAGAGATTTTCCAGCTTTCAAGAGTGTCAGTTCTCCTTTAGCAGAAGAAATGTCTGGTAACTATCAAGAAAGTACAGTTGCCATAAATCAATAACTTCCTTCATGATTTTGTTTCCTTTTAAATAGACTTTATTTTCCAGAGCAGTTTTAGGTCCACAACAAAATTGAGGGGAAGGCACAGAGATTTCCCATATGCCCCCCTACACACACAGCCTCCCCCATTATCAACATCCTCAGCAGATGGCCCATTTGTTACAATCCATGAAGCTACACTGTCACGTCATCATCACCCAGAGTCCATAGATTATATTAGGGTCACTCTGGGTGTTGTACATTCTACGGGTTTGGACAAATGGATAATGACATGTATCCACCATTGTAGCGTCATACAGAGTAATTTCACTGCCCTAAAAATCCTCTGCGCTGCACCTATTATCCCTCCCTCCTCCTACCTCTGGTACCCACTGATCTTTTTACTGTCTCCACAATTTAGTCTATTCTAGAATGTCATATAGTTGGAATCACACAGTATGTAGTGTTTTCAGATTGGCTTCTTTGACTTAGTAATATGCATTTAAGGGTCCTCCATGTCTTTTTATAGCTCGATAGATCATTTCTTTTTAGCACTGAATAATATTCCACTGCCTGGATGGATCATAGTTTATTTATCCATCCACCTACTGAAGGACGTCTTGGTTGCTTCGAGGTTTTTGCAATTATGGATAAAACTGCTGTAAACATCTGTGTGCAGGTTTTTCTGTGGACATAAGTTTTCAACCCTTTTGGGTAAATACCAGTACTAGCTTGATTGCTGGATCACATGTTAGAATATGTTTAGTTTTGTAAGAAACCACCAAACTGTCTTCCAAAGTGGCTGCACCATTTTGCATTCCCATTGGCAGTGATGAGAGTTCCCACTGCTTCATATCCTCGCCAGCATGTGGCGTTGCCAGTGTTCTGGATTTTGCCTATTCCAATAGGTGGTATCTCATTGTTGTTTTAATTTGCATTTCCCTGATGACATATGATGACATATGATGTGGAGCATCTTTTCATATGCTTATTTGCCATCTTTATGAATTTTAATTTAATTTCCAACATTCTTAGAGGGAAAAAAGAGGTGATTTTTGGTTAACGTTTTCTGGCAAATTGAAGAAGTTAACACATATGTGTTCATATGGTAAGTGGTTTTATCTCTGAAGCATTGGTAACACAGGACTCCGCAGACATCTGGAGGAGGAGCTTCCATAAGAAGACACAGCATGTTAAGCTCTAAGTACTTTGATTTTGGCTACTCGTGAGGAGCTCCTTTGGGTTAAAGAAACAGACCTCATTTGTTTTAACCACAGGCAAAAGGAGGCTTTCTCTACATTCTGTCCATAAAGGAACTGAAATGTTGAATAAAATGTTCCCTTTTGTTAACAGAACATCAACTCTTGTTAAGTAGAAATATATATATAAAGCAAAGACACTACTGGTTCAATGCTCTGTTTCAATTCTTGTGTCAAATGCTGGTTTGGAACAATTTTTGGTGTCATGTGTAATCTACAGTCTAATGATCCAAGCTGACTGAACGTTGAGTGGGTAGGAATTTCTTATTTCTTTTTATATGATGTTTACTTTTTGAAAGCAGAATATTTTTTAAAGAGAAAGGAGATAATTGCCATACATTTCAATTTAAAATGTGAAATGAAGTATATTTTCTTGCCAATAGGCACAAAAACATGTGGGTTTTTTCATTTCCCAATCCACAGAGTTTATCGAGCAGATCCGCCGTTTCTGTTGAACCCATGTTAAGCCTGTCGATGGACCCCGCAGTGAGTCCTCGGGGCCTCGTCCCTGGTCTGTGCTCTACTGGCTCTCCACCGCCTCTCACGTACAGCCCGGGCTCTGGCGCCCACCCTTTGGTGCCTCCGTGTATTAGTCAACTTACTTCACACAATTTCACTGTCAGTGTCTCTGACGCTATAAAACTCCACTTCTTCATTCCATTCAGACATCTCATCTCGTTCTGCCTCTGCACATCTGCTTGTGCTGCTCCCTCCAGCATGAGCACCAACTTCTTTCTCTCCAACAGTTAAAACGGGGCCTGGGCCTCAAGGCCACAGCCAAGGTGGCCCTGCGTGACGTATGTACGGCCTCTGCACTGCTTTGTTGTCAGGTGATCGGTTCAAATTCAAACCGTGTCCTACAGCTGCCAAACTGCTTATGTTCCCTAGACTCCTCCAGCTTCAGTTTACCCAGCAGGGAAGTGGACGTAATTCAGGAGACAAGATGTCCTCAGTGCCTCCCCTGTGTGAGGATCCCAGCCTCAGACACTGTGATCACAGAGAGCAGGAAGTCGAAAATGACCGAGGACTGAGCCTACATCCTCCTGTGGGGGTCAGGAGACAGACGGAAGCTGAGACACGCAGCCCTCAGGTAGTGAGGACCACAAGGGAGGGGAAGAGGAGAGGACCAGAGGAGGAGAGGGAGGGGTGCAGGAGGCGGCTATTTTAGACGGGTCACTGAAAGGCGTGCCGGTGGTGTAGTTGGAGCAGACACGACCTGAGAGAGAATGAGCTGTGTGTCTGGAGGAAGAGTGTTCCGGTCAGCGAGGGTACAGGCCGAGGGGCAAGAATGAGCTCGGTGTATTCAAACCAGGGGGAGAGGCTAATAATTGTAGCAGGCCGAGCAAGGGCAAGAGGGCAGGCATCAACTGGGGGGTCCAACCACACAGCACAGGCCTATCGGGCACAGAGGGCGTTCTGAGCACGACAGGATGTATTGGAGGGTTTGGAGCAAGAGAATGACGTGTTGGTGTTTGCCTTTCAAAAAGAGCTCTGGCTGCTGTGTGGAGAATGGCTGCAGGGAGACAGCAGGGGGACCGTAACAGGGTCTCCAGGAGAAGGGACGATGGTGGCTCAGACCGAGGGAAGTCATGGGGCGACTGAGAATTGGTCAGATGTGGGATAAATGTTGAAGGTGGAGTCAACAAGACAGCAAGTCAACTTGCTGATGGATTGGATGTGTGATATAAGAAAATCAGATGATAGAATGTTCCTGTCTGAGGCCTGAGCGGGTGCTGATTTCTGCCACACTGAACAGAGCAGGCAGGGGAGGAAAGTTTCCGTCTGAACCATTCGGTTTGAGCTGCCTGTCAGTCACCCCAGAGCAGATATCGAGTAAGAAGTTGGGTATGTGAGCCGAGAGAACCGGCTGAACATAATTTGTGACTCTATCAGCGTGATGATTGCACTTAAAGTCTTGGGATGGAATGCAATCACCTGAGTAGTGAGACAGAGAAAAGGATTGTGCACTGGAGTTTTCCAATATTCACAGGCTGGAAGAGAAGAAGGATCCAGCCAAGTGGCCAAGGACACAGAAGGTAAACCAGAAGGACGTGGTGTCTTGGAAGCCAAGTTAAAAAAAATGTTCACAGAGTGACATCAGCACCATGGCAGAGTGAGCTCTCCCCTTAGACTCTGCACCGCTAAGATACAATGAAAAGGACACTCATATACCCAACAGAGGACATTCACACAACACAAAAGACATCTGAGAGACCCACGCAGCCATACGTCTGAAGGTGGAGGTGCCAGACCCCCTGGAGGAAGCGGAAGGAGCTAAGGAGAGCTCCTCTCCCTCCCCAATGGCAGAGCCCCCGGGACTGTGTGTGCGGCTCTGAGGGGCAGGGGGGGAGGTGGGAGGGGCGGCCCTCCATGGGAAACCCGACACTCTCCAAGTTCCCTCACAGCCCAGGGGAAAGCCCCACACGGAGGTGACTAAGCTATTTCGGGAGTATCTTCATCAAGCCAGCACCCCAGTAGAGCAGAGAGTGAGGGCAGACGGGATCAGGCAGCGAAAGAGAGTGCCTATCCCCCCGAGCGCATCAGCCCATAGCCCAGAGCGCCCATGCATATGATAGGAAAGCAGCAGAAAAAATTAACAAATGGGACTTCATCAGACTAAAAAGCTTCTGTAGTCAAAGGAAACCAAGAACAAAACAAAAAGACAACCCACCAACTGGGAGAAAATATTTGAAAATCATATATCCAACAAGGGGTTAATCCCCAAAATACATAAAGAACTCACACAACTTAACAACAAAGAAAACCAAACAACCCGATCAAAAAATGAGCAGAGGATATGAACAGATATTTTTCCAAAGAAGATATACAGATGGCCAATAGGCACATGAAAAGATGTTCAACATCACTAATCATCACGGAAATGCAAATCAAAACTACACTAAGATATCACCTTATACCTGTTAGAATGGCTATAATCACCAAGACAAAAACAACAGATGTTGGAGAGGTTGTGGAGAAAAGGGAACCCTCATACACAGCTGGTGGGAATGCAAACTGGTGCAGCCTTTATGGAAAACAGTATGGAGATTTCTCAAAAAATTAAAAATAGACCTACCATACAATCCAGCTATCCCACTGCTGGGTATTTTATCCAAAGAACTTGAAATCAACAATTCAAACAGATTTATGCACCCATATGTGCATTGCAGCATCATTAACCATAGCCAAGATGTGGAAGCAACCCAAGTGCCATCGATTGATGAATGAATAAAGAAGATGTGGTATATATACACAATGGAATACTACTCAGCCATAAAAAAAGACAAAATCGTCCCATTTGCAACAACATGGATGGACCTTGAGGGTATTATGTTAAGCGAAATAAGTCAGACAGAGAAAGACAAGCACTGTATGATTTCATTCACATGGGGAAGATAAACTAACTCATGGACAGAGAGAACAGATTAGTGGTTACCAGGGGGAAGGAGGTTGGAGGTGGGCACAAAGGGTGAAGGGGCACATGTATATGGTGACTGACAAACAATAATGTACAACTGGAATCTCACAATGTCATAAACTATTATGACCTCAATCAAATAAATAAATAAATAATTTAATTAACTAAATAAAAATAAAATTTACCATCTTAACCATTTAAAAAAATTTGCGCAGAAAAATCATTTCAAAAATTGGTTTCTGAAAGGTTAGCACAAGTGTACAAATGCTGTTGAGAGGAAAGGAAGATGAGGACTGAGACTCCCGGTTGGATTTTGCAAACAAGAAGTTAACCCAGACTTTGTCAAGTGCAGTTTCAGGCGGGTACTGGGGTGGGGATCCTGCGTGGGTAACTTCTAGAGAGAACGAGAGATGGTGAAATGGAGAAGTGAGAGTGTGCACCTCTTCTGGAGAGTTTGCAACAAGGAGAACAGAAACGTGAGTGGAATCTGGAGGGAGATGTAGGATCATCAGAGTCCTGTCGGGTTTTTTGTTTGATCTTTGTTTTCGTTTTGGATGGAGATCAGCATATTGATGAGTTGATCCAAGAGAGCAAGAGAAAATAAAGCCCTGGGGTTATGGAGAGGCCTCCTGAGCGTACGTGGAGATTCCGCCAGCTGGGCATTTCGTCAAGGGCGGGTGTCATTTTGTCATCATTATTCCCGCCTTTTCCAAAGGCGTCCCAGTGCTCCCTGTTACCCCTGGTGTGAACTGTCCTGTGAACCAGCCATTATGGTTTGTGTCAACACTACCTTGTTCTGCACTATGTTTTCAGATGGATCTGTGCTTCCCCAGTTGGTACACACTCGGGGTGGCAGAGCCGTGCCCCAGACACCTCTACCCCACCGTGCCTCCAACAGTGCTCACACACAGCTGCATCAAGACATTATTGTGAACCCGAGTCAAAGTGTCATTTGGAGGAAAATGTCAATCCATCTTCCGAGGCACAGGCCCAACTCCGAAGGGGGCCGATGCTCTGTCCTGGAGTTCCCTGCCCAAGGTGGGGAGTGGGGGAAGTGGGCACATGGTGGCCTTCCCACAGCACATGGTGTCCCCCTGCCAGGAGGCCCCGTGGCCGAGGTCAGGTGTCCTTAGCCAGACGCTCTCCTGGCCTCACAGACTGCAGACAAAACCACAGCCGCTGCCCTCCTAGTTCCAGAGAGTGACTTTGAAAACCGAACTCTCGAGAGAAATTAAGGTTCAACTTCAAAGGAATTTCTAATCTATGCGGATGTACTTTTTTCCAGTTGACAGCATGCAGGCGACCAAAAGGCCAGGGAGCTTCCTGTCTGAGCGTAAATACAAACGTGAGATGCACCTGCCTGTCTCAAACACAGGGGCCGCCAGCCAGGGCTCCCGGTCTACCACCAGGTGGTGGAGGAAGTTGCAGACTCATTTCCTTGTGTGCGTGTAAGGTGAAGGTTTGAAGTGAGGCTGCTTTAATATTAGAATCAGAAATGTTAAAAAGACAGCACACACTCTGAAATTTTAATAGATTGCTTTTTTACCTAGTGTTAAACAAAGAAGAAATTCATTGCAAGGAAAACTTTGAAGTCAATAACATTGGAAAATAAGGAAATAGAGGGCAAGGTAATTCAGGATACATTTTAAGTTGCATGTCAGAAACACAAAAACCAGAGAAAGGCAAGCACAAATCGACACTAAATTGACAAAATGAAAAGTGGAATGAATGTTTTTTAATAAACCTAAGACAGTGACATGAACATGAAGTGGTTTATTTCTGCACTTACAGGAACACACCCACCAGGAGTCAACGTTTGCATAGTTTGCATCTTGTCTTTTCCAAAGTTCTGTCCTCATCCCCGACCATCCCCCGTGAGCCTCCAGTCTTTTCCTCTGTAGATCGGCATTCAAGGCCCCAGCTCTGAATCAGGAGTTTCTGTAATTGGGTGTATCCACAGACGTGATGAAGGAGTTCTAATCCTAATCCCCCTGCTTCCCTCGTCCTTTCCTCTTCTGAGTCCTGTCCCCAGCACACACTTGCGCACACACACGCACATGTACATGCACACACACATGCACACACAAGCACACATACAGGACACACGTGCACTAAGAAAGTCTTGGGGCGTCTACAAGACAATGGACCCCCCAGGTGCCCAGCCACTCCCGTCCCTCTCAGGGTGAGGGGTCAGCCTGCACAGAAACATTGGAAAGGCCCTTTATCCCTCTGAGTTTAAAGAGTGAGACTTGGGTTGTAAATCTCACAGAATATGTGTATCAACATGAGGGCACCAAAGTTCAGCCTGATTCTCTCAAAACCATGTCAGCTGGTCGAGGTCTACAATGCCACACTCGTTTTTAGAAGGCGGAGATAATCGGACTGTGTTGTGGACTGAACTGTGTACCCCAAAATTCATACATTGAAGCCCTAACCCCCAGCACCTCAGAATGTGACTGGGTTTGGAAGGAAGTCCTTTAAAGAGGTGACTCAGGTAAAATGAGCTTGTTGAGGTGGGTCCTAATCCAATATGACTGGTAACCTCCTAAGAAGAAGAGATTAGGAGACAGGCATGCAGAGGGACGACGTGTGAGGACACAGGGAGGAGACGGCCGTCTACACACCAGGAAGAGAGGCCTCAGGAGAACCGGCCCTGCCCACACCCTCAGACGTCCACCTCCAGAGCTGTGAGAAATACGTGTCTGTGGTATTTTGTTCTGGCAGCTTGAGCCGACTAATACAGACTGTAAAACAGCAGTGTCCATGGCAGCCTTTGTATAAAATGCTTATTTATCTTCTGTCCTCACTTTTCCCACTTTATCTCTCAGATAACTTCCTCCCCCTCCACCTGTGGGCTCGTTTCCAAACACAGAGAAGACGTGCAGGTGGGGAGAACCAAGTCATCTCTGTAAAAGATAAAAAGGCAACATTTTTCACTCTTTCCTAAGTAAACTGTGCACCAGATACGTACTGAACACCGGTAAATCATGGAGGATTTAGGCTGTTTTACACCATAAAACCTATTCTCAAAGAATTTATGACTGATGAGTAGTTACAGAGTTTTGGTCACTGTAGCCACTCAAAATGGAGTCGTTATAGCCTAAAAATGAAAACAAAGCATTCTTTCAATTAGCGAACATGTTGATCACCTTCCTTGGCACACTGTGCTGATAAGCCCCAGAGGATAAGTAAAAACGGACGGGACGTTATCCCTGCTCATAAGGAACTCTCAGGAACTGCAATGTTAACACCACACGTGTACTGGCCATGTTTTAACTCATAAGTCATCTTCACATACATCACCTGGTTTTTTGGTCCTTAAAACTCTTCTGAGAAGCAGGTGACGCAGGCATCCGTCCTTTCTATTTCACAGGCGTGGAAACAGGCCCTCAAGGAGGCCAAGTGCTTGCCAAAGTCGTGCAGAGAATGAGTGACAAACCCACATGTCCCCGTGCCAGGCACCAGGCCAGCTCTCCACTTGGCTGGGCAGAGAGAATGCATGTCCCACGTGTGTGGGTCAGGATGAGTAAGTGGCTGGGGTGGTCCTGAAGGTCATCTACATGCATGCAGAGAGGAGAGGGAGGGCGTTCTCAGAGCAGAGAGACACACACTGTCACCAGGTGCTGGCTGAGGCTCCACTGGAGGCCTGCAGTGGACATTCAGACGGTGCCGAGGCGTTGGAACCTGGTTCTGCAGAGACAGTGGGGGTCAGACAGCCCTCTGAGTTGTAGAGGTACACGACGAGATAAACCTAGTGCAGGTCGGCAGGTGGGGCAACGTCAGCACCGGGCAGGAAGCCCCATTGGGGGACTGTGAGGGTGCAGCGGGTGCAGAGCTGGAGGAAGATGTGCTAGAATAATCCATGCTCCTCACCACAGAAAACAGGCAGTTGAGTCAGGTTCATTGTTAGCAGGTTTCTTAGCACTTAGGTGGGTGTCATCACAGAAAGAATAAGGTAACTGAAGGGATCTTTTAGGTAAAAAGACAGAAAATAGCTCCAATGTCATCAGTGCCACTGTGGATTTTCTTTAAAAGAAGCTCTATAACCCACAGAAATTTTGTCCCCGCACGGCTCCTTCTACATTTGAGAGTCCTGTCAGTGCTAATGGGAGTTTTGGATGTTCTGTTGGGGGAAAGTACCTCCACTGGATAGGAAGAGCGATTTACAGGACTGACTGAGCTCAGACGGCGCTGAGGGTACATTCTGCAGAAAGAAGCTTGTGTACGTCCAGAAATTGGCCCTGTCAGGTGGCATGCAGAATGAATGCCAGAAATAGCCTGTATTTTTGGTGCAATCAACCACCACATGCCCCTTTTCTTAAAAGCTTAAAGGAAACAGAAAGGCACACACAGCACTACACATTTTTTTTGGTCCAGGGTGTGTGTGCATGAGAACCAGGCCACGCAGGGAGGGAAGATCTAGGAAGGCAAGGAGTTCGTGTGTTTTCAGCCGTAGGAACGCCTGCCTGTGCAAGCCATCAGTGGGAAAACGGTTTGGACCTTGTGATCCCGGAATAAGCGTTCCAGGAGATGCCATCTCCTGTGGTGAAACGTACCAACTCTTCAGCTTCCAGAACAATCTCCCCTTTCCGACAGCCTCGGCGGAAGGAGGCCTGTGCTCAGGTCCGGTCACGGGTGCCACGCGTGCCCTGGGCACGAGCCGAGAAGGTGGGGCTTGCTCCCGCTCTGTGCGAGCCCCCGCCAACAGCCCACCCTACCGGGAGGGCACCGACGCCCAGGGAAGAGCGCTGCGGCCACTGTCTCCCCGTGGAGAGACTTTCAGTCCGGGACACCGTCTCCTTGCGAAACCCCGCTTCCCTCTGGGGCCCTCCCTGCCAGCTGCACACTGAGAGGGGACTGTGGCCGGGAGGAGGGCCGTGGTCCGTTCTCCCGACAGACGGGCCGCGTCTGAGCCGACGTGTGTTTGGACGTCAACACGAGCTGCGGGCGCCGCGCGGGCGCGGAGCCGCGCGCCCCGGGAACGAGCCGCGCGCGCCCCGGGAACGAGCCGCGCGCCCCGGGAACGAGCCGCGGGAGCCCCGGGAACGAGCCGCGCGCCCCGGGAACGACGCACGAGCCGCGGGCGCCCCGGGAACGGGGCACGAGCCGCGCGCGCCCCGGGAACGAGCCGCGCGCCCCGGGAACGAGCCGCGGGAGCCCCGGGAACGACGCACGAGCCGCGGGCGCCCCGGGAACGGGGCACGAGCCGCGCGCCCCGGGAACGAGCCGCGCGCCCCGGGAACGACGCACGAGCCGCGCGCGCCCCGGGAACGGGGAACGAGCCGCGCGCCCCGGGAACGACGCACGAGCCGCGGGCGCCCCGGGAACGAGCCGCGCGCGCCCCGGGAACGGGGCACGAGCTGCAAAGACGAGGGCGCCCTTGCCCGCGGAGCGCTTCCCCGGGAGCCCGCGTTTCCAGGCTAATCCCGCTGCGCGGTTCCTCGCTTCCGAGAGATGGAGCCGAAACTCCTCCACGTCGTCGTCCAGCCCGTGTTTCTCCAGCCTCAGCGCTCTCCTCTCACGTCAGCCGTACCAAACACATTCTATGTTCTAATTTAGGGTTTTTCAAACTTATTCACTGAGATTATTGCCCACGGATGGTTAAGACCAATACTTACAGTATTGTTCTGGTTTACAGAATGTCTTGTTTCTATGGCAGATTCACTTATGACTCTACATCTCAGATTTTGTTTTCCTCTGCTTACAATGTCTGAAAACCTCATCACTGTTTGGTGAGCTCCTATTCACACTTCAAAGCCCAGTTCACATGTTATCACCTCTGAAACCTTTAACCACTCCACCCCAACCAGAGTGGTTGCCCCCACGGCCTTTTCTACAGGACTGATTATATTTGGGTATATCTTTGAATATTTTTGTTTATATGTTTGCCTTCCACATTATGTAGTGAATACCTCAGTAGAGGGACTGCCTCATATGCACAGGTGTCGCATACCACAGTGTTGGCAGAAAGTGGATTATTAAATATGCTAGTTCTTCGTCTAAAGAAAGAAGGACTGGGGAGGCACAGTGCTAATGAGTGTCGTGTGCTCAGTGGGTGGTATTTTATCATTGACTTCTGCCAGCTCTACTAGTATATGCCTGGGAGAAGGTGTTTTTGCACTGATGTAGTTTGGAGTTCTGTTGGTTTCTTTTACATGTAATTCCAGCTCCTTCTCCAGGTTTGGGAAGTTCTCAGTTACTATTTCTTTGAACAAGCTCTCTGCTCCTTTCTACCTCTCTTCTCCCTCTGTAATACCTATAATCCTTCTGTTGCATTTCCTAATTGAGTCAGATATTTCTTGGAGAATTCTTCATTTCTTTTTAGTCTAAGTTCTCTCTCCTCCCCCATCTGAAGCATTTCTGTATTCCTATCCTCTAGATTGCTAATTCTTTCCTCCATATTGTCAGCTCTGTTGTTTAAAGACTCTAGATTTTTCTTTATCTCCTCCATTGTGTTTTTCATCTCCAACAGTTCTGGTTGGTTTTTCTTTATAGTTTTGATCTCTTTTGTGAAGAATTCCCTCTGTTCAGTAATTTGGTTCCTGATTTCGCTGAACTGTCTTTCAGAATTCTCTTGTAGCTCATTGAGTTTTCTTATGATGGCTGTCTTGAATTCTTTGTCATTTAGATTGTAGATTTCTGTGCCTTCAGGATTGATTTCTGGGTGTTTGTCTTTTTCCTTCTGGTCTAGAGTATTAATATATTTCTCTATACCATTTGATGGAGTGGATTTGTGCTGGTGCATAGTGATAGTATCTGGATGCAGGTTCCACCTCCTGCCACTGGGGGCTGGGCAGAAGCTGTGTAATCTGAGCCCACTGCTGCAATCCCTGTCAGCTGTGCCTGTCCGAGCCTGGGCCACTCCTTGGGATCACAGTGGCCCTGTGGGGTCTCCCACTGAGTGGGAAAGTGGCCACGTGGGGGTTCAGAGCGACTGCCACCTGCTCCCACAGTCCCACAGAGACATGCTTCCCCCTTCGGGGCCGCAGCAGCACTAGGGGTGTTCACGGCAGCAAGGAGCTTGTTCAGCCGGGTGGCAGCTCAGCCACTGTCTGCTCCTAGCATTTGTGCTTGGTGGACAGTCCTCCCCACTGGATCTAAGCCTGTGCCACTCTCTGTGGGCTGTGTGGCCCTGAGGGCCCTCCCACCAGATGGGGAAGCGATCACACAGGGCCTCAGGGATGCCGTCATCTGTTTTCACAGTGGCACTGAGGTGCACTCCCACCCTCGGGGCCACAGTGGTGCTATGATCGCTCTAGCTGGGAGAGCAGTTGCATGCGTGCACTGGGCTGCCTGGGGTCCAGAGGGTGCTCACCTATCTCTAGCACCTCCTCAGGAGGTAGTCCATCCACCTTCAGATGTATAGCTGCTCGGGTCTCTCAGGCATCCTGATGTGCTGTGTGGGTATCCTCTGCTGAGCAATGAATGTCCTTTTAGTTGTAGTTTGAAGGGGGAGAGACACAAGGAACAGCTCACTCCGCCATGTTGTTGACGTCACGAACTCAGTGGGTCCTATTTTAGTAAAAGCTAAGTGCAGCTGTCCTGGTGAACTAGCTGATGGTCCCCGCCCCCCAATTCTAATTAGAAGTGACACCTGTAGGGGCACCTCTGTGTTTCCCTGTCTAGCACCCCTTCCTCTTCTTCATAAGGGCACCCCAGCTTTTCTCTGGGACTCACTCCTCCTGCAAGCATGTGAGCTGGGTGGGTGACACTCTGAGCATGTAATTGGGATGGGTCTGCCCTGACCTTGTGTTTCTCGGGGAGGCACAGAAGCTGGGCTTACTCTAGGAGGTTTCTCCACCTCCTGACCACTGAGATTGGCTCAAGACGACCACCTGACCTTAGCAAGACTGATATGTGTTGTACTCAAATTTGCTAAAATTGTTGAGGGAAAGCCCCTCTTTTTCTGATGTATTGGGTGCAAAGCATCATGAAAGCCCTGAGCTTTGGGGGCTGTTGTTGTTGCCATGTGGAAAAAACCAATCTAGAAATGAAGCCTACACAAGACAGCAGTCAAAGATGGAGACAGACGAATTTCTAGATGATACTGAGCACCTGGATCCAGCCATGCCTGATGCTCACACCTGGACTTTTGGGTTACAAATCCTAAGCCATTTGAATTAGGCTTCAGTCCCTTGCAATATAAAATGTCCTGACAATTCCCTGAAGAATCTTCCTGTCAGAGGAGAACAAATTCGATAGTAATGTAGTGATGGCAGATGATATGCATGGAGGAGAGAGGAGAGTTCCTGCTGAAGGATCATCATAAGCCTTCCCAAAGGCCATGGTCCTTGAATTCAGGTACAGGAAGTATCAACATGCAGAGATGGCAAGAGCATCCCACACAAAGGAGTCAATCATTGGCCCTCAGTCACAGCTGAGTGAATGACACCAAATATCAGAAGCAGGAAAACATCTGTCATACCTCTGCCTTCATAACCTCCAGCCTCCAGCAACTGTGGACCAACAGTGTCAACACAGAGGAGGTGGCCGTGAGCGTGGCCCCCGGGGCTCCAGGGATGCCTGGGCCTGAGGGCTCTGCTCCTCTCTGGTTTTGCTTCACAGACTGACCCTCTGTTCAACTGTGAATGTCACAAGGTGCAGTTTCTGGAATGGCAACTTTTCCCATGCCAACTTGTTTATCTTCTGTCGCCAGATTATGAAATTGCTAATAGCAATTAGCAATTGCTAAATTCAGCAATTGCTGAAATTCAATCCATTCCCTCTGCTGAATTTTGAGCCCAACTGGTACCGTTCAGTGAAGCTGTCAAGCCCAGACTCTCTCTCTCTCTTTATATATATACACACATACATGTGTATACACGTACAATGATATATATTCCATGTCTCTGCCTTTGTCTCTTTCTCTGTGAAAGGCAATTTTTTGTTTCAGGATCTCCTGCAGGCTGGTGGTTAAGCTGCCTGCAAAGCCCGTGGCTGCTCGACGGGGCTCAGGACAGGTCTGACTGCTCCCTCTGCCTGAGCCTCTCTATGTGTTAATGTAACACGACAGGGAGAAAAAAGCTATTTGCTCTAATGAATTCTCCTTGGCAAAATGAGAGATTACTTTACAATCAAAGCAGCCAGGGCTGATACCCCGAATGGAAATAATTACACTGCGTGCCCCAGAAGGATTAGAAGCTCATGTAGAGGGATGAGAAGAAAAAAGCCCATTCTTAAAAAAATCCGGGTTCAAGAGTGTTCTAAAGAATATGGGCATGATAGTGAGTTTATTTTCTGGGGAGATGGTTTCTGGTCATGCATTTTAGTGTTTCTTGCGTTCCCTACAGGAAGGGGCACCAGTTTCTTCCAGCTAGACTGTGGAGTGCCATACTCTGAGGGGAGGGAAATCTTGACCAGGAACAGAAGCACAGGGGGTGGAGGTCGGGGTCAGACAAGGGAAGACAGAAATCTGGGCTTGGGGAGTGTGAAATAGGTGCTACATCTGAAGTGCTCATGGCGCCAAGAAGTGTGAGGAAGGAGGGCCTCTGGGGGCTGGAGTCAGAGAGACAGGGCCTGAGAGCGAGGCAGGCAGGCCAAGGAGAACTCGCCGCACCAACTTCAGGACATTGATTCCAGCATTGTCCTACCTGGAATAGGACAGGCAAAGGGAGGGATGGGGGAAGGGGAGTGTGGATGGGGACGGAGTTTTTACCTTCAAAGAAGGGTCTATCCTCAGGGTCCTCTGATAAGTCCTCCTTTTCCTGAACTCAGCATCCAGCAAAAAGGAGGTGGTAATGGTCTAGCACCCTTCCTGGGGTCCTTCAAATTCCTGGTTCCAGCTGCATGGGGTGTCTTCTTTGGCAGGAATGCTTTTTTCCTGACTCCAAATCCCTTGTAATAAATAGCACACAGGAAATCACCCTGCACCTGGAATGAAACGCAGCCCAAATCATTACAATGACAAAGTGTTTTGTGAAGGCTCAGGTGTGCGCTGCTCACCCCTCTACTGTGAGCTTGCCTTTCTGACTGTTGGAGATCATGAAAGAGGTCATAAAATCTCCTTTATTGATATTATATCATTTCTCTCCAAAGCCACGTAATCCTAGAAATCAAAGCTGACAAGAAACTAAGGCAATTTCTAGATAGTTTCACAGGCTTTATAGAGGTATGTCCAAAACTTCAAGGATACAGTTCCAAAGAAAAATTCATTCAGTAGATTCCATATTGTGGACGCTGTGGTGTGAAGGGCGCTCACAGACACGACTCAGAGAAAGTTAGCTGACAATGCTTTATGGAAATCAACCTGTCAGTCAAGACATATGCACACCTTCCGACCTAGGAATTTTAGTTTTTAGGAAATTAGACTAAGGAAATACTTAGAAATACAAATTCACATCCAAAGATGTTCATAACGTTGTTATTTATGGTAGAAAAATTAGTGAATATATCTGAGTTCAAAATGATGAACATAAAATAATAAATGGTATATAAATGCACTGAAATATTATTTAGTCATTGAAATTCTTTTGAAAAATTTTTATCTAATGGAGAAATGTTATAAAGAAATGTTATATGATGTTATAAATGTTATATGAAGGGAATATAGAACTCAACATAATATAATTTAGCTACGCAAACGAGTGGGAGTGAGTGCTTTCTGTAGACACACGACTATGCAGAGAGAAAAAATTAGAAAAGAATCCATCAAAACACCAACTATATGTATTTCTAAGTTACATGTATCTTAGCATTATGGATGTAGGTTGTTGAATTTTCTTCTTTGTACTTTGCTTTATTTTCCAAAATTTAATGATAATTACTTTTTAATCAGAATTTTTTTACTTGAATATGTCACTCAACCACTCAAACCCTCCATTTTGTCACCTTCATACAGTAATTTAACTGACCTTCGTATTTTTTTCTGTTCTGGTTCATGCATCTGATAAAAGGCCATATTGAATGAACTCTAAAATCCTTTCCAGGCCTCGTTTTATGTGACGAAAACATCGCTTCAGATGTTGCACATCCTTTGAAACGTTCCACGTTTACTGTGGAACTCGATTCCTGCTCTGGACCGGCTGGGACACTCTGGGTAGGAGCCGCCCCTCACCAGCCTGCCTCCCTGCTCCCACATGAGGGGGCTCACACCCTAAATCCTGCGCTGAGGAGGTGGGAGGAGGCACCATAACCTCTGGGCTCTCACGTGATGGCGCCTAAACCAGCACTTCCCTTTCTCTCCTTCTCCTCCTGCCCGCCTTCCTCCTGCTCTCCTGCAGCCGCGTTGCACAGGGTCTCCCAGGACCAGGCCGGCAGCGCTGCAGAAGGTTCACGTCAGAATCTGCTCCTCTTTGTCTTCAGCTCCATGGCTTAACGCTGCTTTCTTTTCAAATTTCATCTTTTAATAAAAGTTGTATATATTTAGGGTGTACAACATGATGAACTGATATACATACACATAGTGAAGTGGGTTCTTTTGTGATGAGAGCACTGAAACTTACTCCCTTAGTAAATCTCCAGTATACGATGCAGTATTGTTAACTACAGTCACCACGCTGTACATTGATCCCCAGAACTTACTCATCTTATAATGGAAAGTTTGTACCCTTTGACCAACATCTCCCCATTTCCCCCTCCCTCAGCCCCTGGAAACCACCACTCTACTCTCTGTTTCTATGAGTTTGGCTTTTTTAGATTCCACATATAGGTGAGATCATGCAATAATTTTCTTTCTGTGTCTGGCTTTTTTCACTTAGCATAATCCTCTAGGTTCTTTCATGTTATTGCAAATGGCAGGACTCCTTCTTTTTAAAGGCTGAATAATATTCCAGTATATATATCTCACACCTTTTCTTTCTCTGTTCATCCATCGACAGATACTTAGGTTTTTTCCATATATTGGCTACTGTGAATAATGCTGCAATGAGCATGGGAGTGCAAATAACTCTTCGAGGCAGGGATTTCATTTTCTTTGGATAAATATCCAGAAGTGGAATTGCTGGATCATATGGTAGTTCTGTATTTAGTTTTTTGAGGAACCTCCATACTGTTTTCCATAGTGGCTTCACCAAATTACATTCTCACCAACAGTGCACAAGAGTTCCCTTTTCTCCACATCCTTGACAACATTTGTTATGTTTTATTACTATTTACTAATAGTAATAGTAATTTATTACTATTACTACTTATTACTATTTTTTTGATAATAGCCATTCTAACAGGTGTGAGGTGATATTGTGGTTTAGATTTGCATTTCTCTAATGATTAGTGATGTTGAGCATCTTTCATGTACCTGTTGGCCATCTATGTCTTCTTTGAAAAAATGTCTATCCAGGTCCTTTGCCTATTTTTTAATAGAGTTGTTTGACTTTTTGCTATTGAGTTGTAGGAGTTCTTTATATTTTTTGGATATTAACCCCCTCATCAGGTAGATATTTGCTAACATTGTTTCCCATTCCGTAGGTTGTCTTTTCACTTTGTTGTTTCCTTTGCTGCTTACTGCTACATTCTAACATGTTGCCCACTATCCCTCAGCAGCCGGGCAGGTGCTCGGGCAGCGGGGCACCTTCCCACACCTCTCCTCCCAGGTCCTTCCATCACCTGCAAGGCCCTTCTCCCTCCTCTTCACCCAACCAAATGTTAGGTATAAAACTCTTTGGTGGAAAAACGTGTCTTCATCACTTTCATCTATCCCTAAGCCTTAGAGAGTTTTTGCATTTAGTTGATATCCAATAAATATTTTAATAAATTTCTGTTTGAGTTCATTTCTGAACAATATAAGAAAACAAACCTTAGTTTTTAGCCTCAAACTTATTTTTTAAGCCCCAAACAATATTCTTATCCTTGATCACTCTCCTCATTCACCACACTTAGCTTGGAATGATTTAACTTTTCAAAAAATAAAATTTATCCTCAAATGACTAAGGTTTGCCTCCTTAAGAGAGTAGATCTTAATGAATTTACCATTGGCTGTAGAGGCAGTTAAAAAAAAAACAGTTTAAGAAAAACTTAAACAGTTGTAAAATCATTGGAACTAATATGTAGGTCTATTTTTAAAGTTATCATTTGAATGTAGATATTTCTACATTTTAAAAAAATCAAAATTTACTGTATATTCATATCTTATCCACTTATTTCTCAATTCTGAAATCAGCCTCTTAAGAAAAAAGAAATCTAATTGGCATAAATTACAACAAGACAGAGCAATCCTCCTCCAGGTGGGATGACAGGAAGGACTTTGCTCCTTGGGGACACACCTCACTCCACACGTCACATATGAGTATTGCCTTGTTGATACTCAAGTTTCAAAAAACAGCTAGATTTTCAAAATTAATCTTGCAATAGTGTTTACATGCTGTTTGTCATAAGCCATGTACTCAAAGATACTCACAATTAGCATTTGGTGACGGTGAGGAGGCGGAAGAGGATGAAATGGTGCTTCAGAAGTGTTCAGTCATCTCGTCGTGTCTGCACACGTTATCCTGTCCTTAACTTCCCCTTAGCACTGTTTACTAGACCGTCATTCTCAAGAAATCCTCTCCTTCTTTGTGATTACACTTCCCAAACTTGTAAATCGTTAACATGTTCTCTATTAATCTGTTCTTCATGGATTTTATCCTGGTAATTACTCTCATAAGCCCATAAGTGATTCCATTTATTTTCTCCCTGTTCTTTACAGTTTGTTCCGCTTTTGCTCCATCTTTCTCGTAGTGAGAAACCACGAATACAACGTCGGCCCTTGGGCTCCTCAGGGCCTCCCAGCTGTGCAGAGTTCCACTCCCCTAGTGCCTGACTTGAACGGAATAGGTTATTTTCTCTGAGCCTCGTGACCCCTGCACCTCCCATAATCAACTTTTATGTTGCATGTCTCCCCTTGGGTTATTGTTACTGTTGGGTAGAGCTGATAAGGAAAGAAGTTAATTGTTATAAAAATGAGAAGAAATTTTTAGATTAATTAATATGTGATGGAAAAGTACCTGGAAGAAACTCTGTAATAGGGAATACATGTTTGGGGATTTTTTATTTTAAGTTTTATTGGTAGAAATGAAATATGTTGATTCTGAAGCAAATATGACTCGTTCAGTTAAAAAATCTCTAGTTCAGCATGAGCGAGGCTGTGAGAAAGGAGAACACCCCTGGGCTGTAACATTTTGCAGGCACCAGAGATTGGTGGGGTTTGGAGTAGAGGACTGTGTGGATCGCATAGGAGAAGGGTTGAGGTATAAAGAAGAGCAGATTCCATGAGCTCAGACAGGCGCGCACCAATGCCCCCTTGTTGCTTCTGCTGCTCGTGCGGCTGTGACCAGCATAGGACCCCAGGGTTTAGGGATCCACGCCATCCTGCCTGCCCCTCCTGACGGCCTCCTGCAGGGAGAAATCAGGGCCCACTGGAGAGAGGCTCAGGCGCTCGGGATCACAGCAGGCCCCTTCCTCGACGGCGCCCTTGACCTCTACGACTAGTAGAGAGGCTCAAGTCACCCAAATGGACTGGGAAACGCCATCAGCTGTTCTGTCCTTCACATGGAAGCTTTAGAGGCTCAAAGGGGCACGACTGGAACAGACTGGAACAGGATGGAAGAAGCCTCAGATAGAATTTGAGGTGCTCCACTAAATGCTGGGAGGGAGCCTCAGCAGCAGGTCGTGTGGGAGAATGTCCAACCCCAGGGTCAGAGTGCGCCTCACCATGCTCGCCAGTTCCCTCTTGGGATTGCCCAGCCTAGTTCTCTCTCCATATCCATCTCCGTAGGTACCCTGGTGGCCTCCATTTCCCCTCATCCAGCCAACACATGCCCACAACACACCTACACATGCATAACATGCACACACATCACACATACACACGCAAAACACACGTACACCTGCACACACAACACACACACAAAACACACATACATTCATGCACCTGCATGCACAGAGTACAAATCTGCACACGTAACAACCATACACTCATATGCACACAAACAATACACATGTACACAAACATCCACATGCACATTGCACACACACAACACACACATACGTACATGTACACCAACACAATACACACATACAGATACATCTACACATGCACAACACACACAAACACATTACACCCATGCACACAGTGCACACTAAAGCACACATACACATGTACACACACGTACACACACGTACAAATGCATACACACACATTCGCCTCTGCTCCAACACCTTCTCACCCACCAAACTCTCCATTCTCCCCAGGGATTGACACGGCCGAGGGGACGGTGAGCTCTGCACTGGACACCCAGGTCCACGCCCACCCACTGCAGTGAGCCTTCGCTGTGCTCCGCCTCAGCACCCACAACCACAGCCACACTGCTGACCTGCTGTCGCCTAGAACTGCCCGCTCTGGTTCTAACAGCACAGCCACTGAGGCAGATGCCCTAAGACCCAGGTGACAGGCAGTGCTGGCGGCGGCCGCCACCTCTCAGGAGGCCGGGATCCTGCACATGGTAAAAGCTTCATGACCACAGGGCACCTACAAGATCCAAATCACAGGGCCATGGGACCAAATCACACACCTCAGACTTGTACACGTACAAGTTGTAAGTGGGTTTTGTAGATAAAGATGAGTCAGAAATTCTCAATATTTTTGTGCAATCTGCCCACTTAATGTTGAATATATGCATTACACAATATTTTGGGTTCGTTAAATTGATTAATGTAACTTTTCGGTGAGATGGCTTGTCCCACACATTAGACATTTTCAAGAACACCAGGAAGGAAGAACATGCCACCAGGCCCATGAATTACCTGAGACACAGCACACAGATTCTAAATCCCGGATTCAGGATGCACAGACCCAGAGTAACTGCATTCTGAGTCATTTGTTGTTCATGAGGTCACAAAGAGCAGCAGGGCATCCTGTTATCTGTGACTCTGAGCCTTCCAGTACCCTCCAGAATTCCAGAATGTTCCAGAACTGAGAGGAAAAGCAGAAGGCCACAACTGAGAGAAACTGCTATTTCTCAGGCAGTTATTTATATCCAGCATCCCCTAAATTCATCTTTCTAAAAACTTTAAGTTAAAGATGTCATTGGTGTCGCGTGGGAACTTTCTTAGCCCGGAGAGACAGTCTCCCAGGAGGCAGGGAGAGCGTGACGGCAGCCCTTGGAGAAGAGACGTCAGGAACGGCACAAAAATCCCGTCCGACTCTGTGTGGATCCACATCTCCATGAAGAAGAAACCGACTCCTTCTGTGTTTAGATCCGCCTGTTTAGTACTCCCTGCACAGCCCCAAGTGAAGTAAAGGACAATGACAGCGGCTGACTGACACTTGGACAGCCCCGTTAATGAAGAAGTGGAATGCCTTAGGTTAACGATGCCTCAAATGAATTGAACCACCCTGGCCAGCTCTCTCATTCACAGGAGTGCCCCTTGACCCCAGGGTGAGGGCTGCCTTGAAGACACATTCTCTGGGCAAACACTACCAAATATCACTGCTTCAGACGAGCCACCGAGTCAGGATCCTTATCTGAAGGCTTCTCAGTCTATTTGGCACATAAGGTTGGGTTTTAAATTTCCAGACAATCGATTTTCAGGAAGAAGACCAGTGGCAAAGTGATTCCAAGATGGCAGGTTGGTACATATAAGGAGTTGCTACCACTGATGGGGGTGTGTAAACACGACCACCCGGCCTACAGTGGGTGCTTCCGGCATTTCCGAACAAAAACGTCTGTGTTTCCCTGAGTGCCGTCCCTGACACTCTAAAACCTCTTTGTGGGGTCCTTTGCAATGCTCTTCTCTTTCAATGCTTCATTTTTATGAACCGTTTTGAGATCAGTGGAAACGTGCATGTGTTTCCCAAGGCTGGTCTTTTCAGAGAGAGAGCAGATCTTTTATATTTGAGGATGTTTCATTCTTCAGAGATGATAAAGAGTCTTTAAAAACAAGAGAAATGGAAACCAGAGGGAAAGTACAATAGGTGAGCAGCACACTTTTTCTCACATCTCAAACAGGAAAATATACCTGCCTTCAACAAAGGAATACATAGTCCTGGATGCTTCACAACAGCATGTTGTGGAATCAATGCCTTCTTCTTAAAACTACCTATAAAAAGAAAAAAAGATTGTATTCAACATCCATAAAGCTGTACTCTTCTGTTCTAAAGTTTCCGTCCCAATGCTAGACTTACAAGGATATTTTTCCCCTTGTATCTTTCTTGTGTTGATCAGCCATTGAATCACAAAGCTGAGTGAAAACCCTCAAAATCACTGTACACGTTTGCTTTTGAATGAGACTGCATTTACTTAACTATGTGGTCTCGCCACATCTTTAGCTAATGTTGTGTAAGATGGTGGACAGCTTTAATCTGTGGGAGATACATTATGAGGTCTAAAAAGGAGGAGAATGATGTCAAACCTCAACCCTTTATGCTTCAGTGTAAGCCTTTGCCTCTTGAACTGTATGTGTTATGGACAATTAAAGGGTTTTGTTTTTGTTCAGAAGACAATGGAGAGAGGCTACACACAGCTTTCTGTCTGGCTAAGGGCCGTAGGAGGGTGGAGGGTTGGGCGGATTCCTGGTGAGAACAAGCTCGGCCCGGGTCCCACAGGTCACTCAGTGCAAACAGGCTGCAGCTGACCTCCCCCTTCAAGAGCTGTCTGGACCTCAGCTTCTCCAGGCTCTGATCTCCCTTGTGCTTGAATTGCTGCGATAGCCACTGAGATCAATGTCATCAACTTTGAGAAGTCACACTCCTCAAAGATTCCAGAGACACGAGCCATTCCTACCTGAGGGACCAATGTCTAGTTCAATGAAAATACTTATTAATTGTGAATTAACACTACAAAAATGAAGTGTTTTCTTCATAACATTTAACCTGAAAAGAGCTCATCATGAGTTTGATGACAGATTTGGGAAATATGTTCCTCAGGCATATGTGGATCTCTGAGACTACATCAAGGAACCTCATGGGTTCTGATGACCCCGGTTTAAGAAACGCATTTTCACATGGTTTCTCTTGTATCCAGGCTGATTTCTTTCCAAAAAGTTCTACTTTCATTCATTCATGTATCATTTCTTTCAAGAGATACTTGCTGAATTCCAACCATGTCTCACAGCATTCTCAAGCTGATCTGCCTTGAACACACCTTTCTTTGTTTTCTTTCATACAGAAGCAAACCTAAACTCCTATACTTGGCTTTCGTTATTTTCCAGGAGTATTTCCTAGAATTCCCAGTTCTTACCCATTGCTCTAGACCAGCTGGAGCTAGAGTCTCAAGAAAACCCCACAAGCACACAGCTCCGTTCATGTGCTTCCTTCCTTCGTTTCTTCAGTGATACTGGCTGCGTTCTAACTTCGTAAGGCACCGTGCTGGCCACTTCATAGGGTTCAAAGAAAAGTCTAACAGTCCTACTTGGTGCCAGCCCTGCCGTTGACCCTGGAAACCTTCCCTCAAAGAGCCTGTCATCTAATCTAACATCACAGACCAGGGACTTTGGAATTCGATTTGCTCACATTTGAATCCCAGTTCTACTACGTAACTGGGAATTGCGCAGATCACTTAACAACACCTGAACCTCAACGTCCCCACCCATCAAGAGCATAATAGATCTCACAGTTTTGTCTCAAGCATTATGTTAGAACACACGTAATGTGGCTGACGGTGATACTTGACAGTAAAGACTTGAAGAAGGATAACCTATTAAAGGCAAAAAGACATGGAAACAACTATTTAGTGTGTTTCTTTCAGCAACTCTCCAAAGATTACAAACTTTCCTGAGAATAAGTGAATTTTCTGGTTCAAAGAACACAGTTTGAATTTGTTCTGCTTTGTGGGCTGCTTGATCCAGGCTGAACAGAAATTTCCTGGAGAACAGAGGGGTTTCAGCTTAGGGGTGACTTGGATGGAATCAGCTGTGTGAGTGTTGGCTTTAGGAACATGTGACTGCCTGTGCTGTAGACCACTCTGCAGCCATCAGGCCCGTAACGGGGTTTGTTCCTGGTCAGAGACTTACTACCCAGCTTCCAGGGAAGACGGCGTCTGCATTCTGAACAGCAGCTTCTGGTGGAAGGCTGCTGCTGCCACTCTCAGGTCGGCTCACCCAGGACTGGGGCGAAGAAAGGAATAGGTTCCTCCAGACCCATCAACATACAACATCCCAGGGCTCTTAGAGGAAAATTTGTGTCAGAAAGTGTTGAAAAATATGGAAGCAGCGTGCTGCACGACTCAGTACAAACTACAGAAAACCTGGAGAAACAAGACTTTCCTTTAACTTCTTACCAGCTCTATGACTTCGTGCTATCAACTCCGAATCATCATTTCCTCATCTGTTTGCATGAAATTAATAATAATGCTCGTTCTTCCAATATACAGTGTGACTATGAGAGCTGAATAAGGTCTTATGTATCCTATTGCTTTCTAAACCACAAACTCTGTCATCATTGTCACTGTTATTGCCCACTGTCATAAAATGTAGACGCCTGGCGCCTAGACTGACTTACAGTGCTTCTTGAAGCCATTTACTGTGTTATGACCCACTTCCACCCGACCACCCTCACTTCTGGGGGCTTCTGTCAGCCCATCGGCCTGCAACTAGATAGTAACATTCCAAAGGGCAGGAAATACGCATTTATTTCTATGCGCCATCGCCTAAGATGTTGCTTAGATGCAGTAGGTACTCAATAAATGTGTACTGCTCGCATAACTATCGCCTCCAGTGGAAATTAGGATGAAATCTGATCTTCTTATGGAGCTGTCACCACCTGCCACTCTTGAATATGAGCTCCGTGAGGTGAGGGCCTGGTCTACTCCATTCGTCACCATGTCCCCACTGTCCAGTACAGAAGCTGGGATCCACATGCAGCCATTGACAATGGACTAAGAGCAGTTAAGAGCTCCAGCATCTTGCCAGGCACCCAGCCCAGAAATCTGGCCATTGTCTGCCCAGACACCTCCACGTCCTTGGCTTCATCTCATAAATCACCAAATCCTGTTGGTTCTGCCCCCTACGTTCCCTCATCTCTTACACATCCTTTCTCTCCGTCGGCAGCCCCACACCAGCCCCTTACTGATTCTTGAATTGCTGTGCACATCTCTTGTCTTCTCTTACATTCTTGCCCTAGTTTTATCTCCACACAGATGCAAACTCATTCTCTAATGACTCTGACCGTTTCACCTACATCCTTGATGTGCATCTCAGCCTGTTCAGCTGTTGTAACAAAATACCACAGACTGGGCGGTTTATAAACAGCAGAAATTTATTGCTCACAGTGCAAGATCAGGCCCCAGCATGGTCAGGTGAGGACCCTTTTCCTGGTTCACAGACAGCTGTCTTCTCTGTGTCCTCACATGGAGGAAGGGGCTGGGAGCTCTCTGAGGTCCCTGTATAAGGGCACTAATCCCATCATGGAGGCTCCACCCTCATGACCTGATCACCTCCCAAAGGTCCCTCCTCCTAACACTGTCACGTTGGGTTAGTATGCCAACATATGAATTTGGGGGGAACACAAACATTCAGACCATAGCAGTGTCCTAGAGGTTCTCCATTTCTTTCACAGTAAAATTCAAACTCATTAGTGTGGCCTATAATGCCCTTCATGATTTGTCCCCCGAATGCTCAGCAGTCTCTTCTCCCAGCACAACCCCCAGACACTTCTAACCCTCCAGCCATATAGCTTCCACATTAAGCCAAAGAGTTTTTCGTCTTTACTATTATCTTATAGGAAACTCTGCCCTGAATTGAGCTGTGTGACTGGGGAAAGTTGGTTAACTTCTCTGGTCCTCTCTTCCTCATCTGTAAACTGAGAGGCTCAGACAAGATCACTCTATGGAGCCTTGCCACTTTGCCTCATTGAGTTTCCTTCTGATGTACTTAATGATACTTAAAACATATTTCAACAAATGGTGTCGGGAAAACTGGACAGTCACTTGCAAAAGAATGAAAGTAGACCATTATCTTGCACCATACACAAAAAATTAACTCAAAATAGATTAAAGACTTGAATATAAGACCTGAAACCATAAAACTCCTAGAAGAAAATATAGGCAGTACACTCTTTGACATCAGTCTTGGCAGCATCCTTTTGAATACCATGTCTATCTACTCAGGCAAGAGAAATAAAAGAAAAAATTAACAAATGGTACTACATCAGCCTAAAAATCTTCTGCAAGGCAAAGGAAACCAGGAACAAAATGAAAAGACAACCCACCAACTGGGAGAAAATATTTGCAAATCATATATCCGACAAGGGGTTAATTTTCAAAAAATATAAAGAACTCATACAACTCAACAACAAAAAAACAAACAATCTGATCAAAAAATGGGCAGAGGATATGAACAGACATTTTTCCAAAGAAGATATAGAGGTGGCCAACAGATACATGAAAAGATGTTCAACATCACTAATTATTAGGGAAATGCAAATCAAAACTACAATGAGATATCACCTCATACCTGTCAGAATGGCTATAATTACCAAGACAGAAAATAACAAATGTTGAAGACGATGTGGAGAAAAGGGAAACCTCATGCACTGCTGGTGGGAATGCAAACCACTGCAGCCACTATGGAAAACAGTGTGGAGATTTCTCAAAAAATTAAAAATAGAAATACCATACGGTCCAGCTATTCCACTACTGGGTATTTATCCAAAGGACTTGAAATAAACAATCCAAAGAGGCTTATGCACCCCTGTGTTCAATGCAGCATTATTCACTATAGTCAAGACGTGGAAGCAACACAAGTGCCCAATTGCTGATGATTGGATAAAGATGATGTGGTATAAATATACAATGGAATACTACTCAGCCATAAAAAAAGACAAAATTGTCCCATTTGCAACAGCTTGGATGGACCATGAGGGTGTGATGCTCAGTGAAATAAGCCAGACAGAGAAAGACAAACACTGCATGATTCCACTCATATGTGGAAGATAAACTAACACATGGATAAAGGGAACAGATCAGTGGCTACCAGAGCGGAAGAGGGCTGGGGGGTGTGGGCATAAGGAGTAAAGGGGCACATGTATGGGGATGGACAAAAATTAGTGGTAAGCATGATGCAGTCTATACAGAAATTGACAAATAATAATGTATACCCGAAATTACACAATGTTGTAAACCATTATGATCTCAGTAAAATAATTGAAAAAAAACATATTTCAAGGTACAAATTCTGAGAGGGGGAAGGAAACAGCAAAATGCAAATTCTGCTGCTTCACTAAACACAACCAAAACCCCTTCAGTAGCAGGCCGTGGTTATCTTGCTCCCCAGCCTTCCCAGAGCCCACATGCTGAGCATAAGAAGGACAGGAAATTGGTGAATTAGATACAAATGATTCAGATGAAGCAGGAATCAGATGAACCCAGAGAAAGGGAAACACGTTGAAGTTAATAAAGAGAAAATAGATGTTACACTAGGAAAAGCAACTAAACGTCAGTCAGGAAAAGCAGAACGTTTTAACCAAGTTGCTTATTTGAATGGTTTCCACACGTTTGACTTATTCCTTTAATGAAACAATCAAAATAGGAAGTACTTAACTTTGTTTGTCTTTTGATCCATAATATCTCCTAAAACAAATTAGAATATTAAACTCATATACGTTGCTGACAAGTGAATATGTAAATACCTGGCTTCAAAACTTACCAAGGGGGCCTGCTCAGTGGCGTAGCGGTTAAGTTTGCATGCCCCACTTCATTGGCCTGGGGTTCGCGGGTTCGGATCCCAGGCGAGGACCTACACACCGCTTGTCAAGCCATGCTGTGGCAGTGTCCCATATAAAGTAAAGGAAGATGGGCACGGGTGTTAGCCCAGGGCCACTCTTCCTCAGCAAAAAAAGGAGATTGGCAACAGATGTTACCTCAGGGCTGAACTTCCTCACCAAAAACAAAACAAAACACAACAAAAACACCATGAGCTGAAAAGGACTCACTGGGTCATCGAGTCCACCTGGGCCGGGGTCCCCGTGGACATCCACTCCAGGGCAGCCCTTCGGGAGCCATATATACTGCCACGCAGAAATAGGAGACCCTGGAGAAGCAGGAGAGGAAGATGAAGAGGAGGAGAGAGACAAGAATCACCCCGTGTCTCAACACCCTGTACCAGGGGCACAGCGCATGAATACTTGTGCAAGGCAGGAACGGTACAAGGGTGAATTCTCAGGAGAGGTGGCAGGGTTACAAGTCCTGGAATGCCTTGGCAATTCTCAGAGCCCCCCTATGTCACTCTATAGACCCCTCTGTTGTTCTGAAGACGCTCTGAGACAGGCAGACACACCCTCTTCAGGTACAGACTTCCTCCTGGAAGAGTGCTTGTGGAGAACTAGTTCGTTTGTTCTGTGCTTTACGGCCTTTTCCTCTTCGTGGCCTGCAACTAGATACACAGTTTACATTTACACAGTGTTCTCAGCTGAGCAAGTCAACTCATAGAGGCAGAGAGTAGACTGGTGGCTGCCAGGGGCTGGTGGGGTGGGAATCAGGGCGATGTGGGTCGAGGGTCCAAGCTTCCATCACAAGATGAGTAAGTTGTGGGGATCGAATGTTCAGCATGGTGACCATTGTTAACATACCGGATTCTATACTGGAAAGTCACCAAGAGCAGAGCTTCAATGTTCTCACCACAAAAAAAAAAGGCAACTCGTGAGGTAATGGGTGTGTTAATTGGATTGATTGTGGTAATCACTTCACAGCGTATACGTATATTAAATTGTCACCTTGCACACTTGAAATATATACTATTTTTGTCAATCATACCTCAAGAAAGTTGGGAAAAAAACTTTACAGAACACTTTCAGTTTATCATCACCTTACGCCCCTCGACCAGGGGACTGACAAACCACATGGAGACATTTTGTTGCTGAGACTGAGTGGGTGGAGGAAGGGCTGCAGGCACCAGCCTGTCAGCGAGGGAGAGCCACCACGCTCGGGGGCGGAGCTCCTGCCTCTTCTGTTCCTCTCTGCTTTGTTGCTTCTGCTAAAACACATTCAAAATCAGTCTTTGAATGGTTTTCTCCACAACTAATGTGTCATTTTGTCTAAAATTTCATTTTTGAAGTAATCGTCCACTTGGGAGGTGCTTTTTAACATGAGAAAAACTCACATGCTAGGAGAATATTTTTAAAGATGAAATCCTTTGAAAATATGAGTAGATGCAACAGAACGCACCGTAGGATAGCGAGATGGTGCTGCGACCCTAGGTGAGACCCCTAGATAAGAAGGGGCTCTGCCCACTAGGCACCTCCCCACCCTCATCGACTTCACTGATGACTCCCAACTGAGGTCAGCCAAACACCTGATGATAAACAGCGGTTGGTGTAACGAAACACACAACTCCTTCTGGATTGCTGCTTCCGCATAGGTTTATGTCTTCAAGATGATAGAGATCAAGTGAAGCATCACGGTTATTACTGCAAGAATCATCAGTACTTTACACTTGGACATGCTTTCCTTGACAAAACGCCTTGACATCTATCCCTTAATTTAAACATCTCCCTGAGGTTCCAGAAACCTCTGAGGTTGCTGTTTACACCACCAGCTGCCTCCTGTTATCCATTTCACTGTCAGAGAGACCACCCTGGAAATTCGAAGCTCTCAGGATGGCCCTGTGTGCGACGGAGAGAAGCACACACCTGAATCTCTGGACCTGCCACTCAAGCTGGACTCAGCCAGTCCCACCACCCTTCACCCCACGAGGACAACGGAGGCTCCTCTCAACCCCTCCCTAGATACCGGCAGAGACAGTGCAAACGCATGAAGGTGCGGCGTGGGCAGCCAAGGCCGGCCTTCCCAAGAGAAAAGAAACGACCCCCCCATTCTGGAGCATGGTCCTGGGGGCGCCTCACAACACCCTGGACTCCTGGACTCTGTCAACCCACTCAGCTTTCTGAGCAGATCCAATTGCACACAATCAGCTAAATTGACTCCACACCGGGACATTAACACTTGCAGAGAAAGAGTTTTGTGGGATTTTCACAGCCTTTCTGCTGCTTAGCCAACCACATATCTGCCAGTCTCCCTGCACGTAGAACAGGAGGATACTGGAGTAAGAAGTGTTGGATGAGGATCATCTCATCCGATGCTCACATTTTGCAGCCGGGGAAACTAAGGCCCGAGGGGCGAAGCCCACCTCTCGGTCGGTCCCCCCAGGCAGTGTGACGGCAGAACACGGGCCCAGCTCCAGGGCTTCTGGCTGGCTCCTACAGCAAACAGCTTTGCCTACACGCGGGGTTTATCATTAGAGGGAACACGTATCTGGAGGCAACATATTTAGACCATCACGGTGAAAATCCTGACTATGTATAGGGTAGGTCTCTGTCTGTGTGTCCATCTCCTCCTTCTCTTCCAGAATAAGATGTGTGTATTATTTATTACACAGAAAAACGCTGACCGCTGACAAGATGTTGGTGGGAGACCCTGTGCGGCAGTGGCGACACCTGTTCCCCAACACCCGTCCTCTCCAGCTCCCACGCTACTGAGGACTCATGCCGGCCCAATCCACGTCGTGATGGCCACAGACTGCCCACTGCACCACCCCTTCCCGTGGGTTACTCTCCATATCGTCACTGAAGGGGGAAAATCCCCTACTCGTCATAACAAAACAGTGTGGGAAACTGCCGTGAAAACACAGGACAAGGGGGACATATCAGGTCTCTTTCAAGACTCGCAGGCCTATAAATTCAGGAAGTAAACAAAAAATTTTAAATGAGGAAAACTCATCAAGTTGTATACATTCAATATATACCGCTTTTTGTGTCAGTCCTACCTCGGTAGTCTTTTTTTAAATTGAGCTGTAATTGACAAAACATTATATTAGTTTCAGGTATACAACATAATGATTTGATATTTGTGTATATTGCAAAATGATCACCAGAGTTTGTCTGGTTACCATCCATAACCATACACAGTTACATACAGAATATTTTCCTTGTGATGAGAACTTTTAAGATCTACCCTTAGCAACTTTCAAGTGTGGGATATAGTACTGTTAACTATAGTCACCATGCTGTACATTACATGACCAGGACTTATAACTGTAAGTTTGTACTTTTTAACCCCCTTCACCCATTTGCCCCCACCTGCCCATGACTCGGGCAACCACCAATCTGTTCTCTGTGTCCATGAGTTCTCTGTATCCAATAATGCTGCAATGAATATTAGGGTGCTGATATCTTTTTGAGTTACTGTTTTCACTTTCTTTGAATAAATACTCAGAAGTGAGATTGCTGGATTATATGGTAATTCTATTTTTAATTTTTTGAGGAATCTCCATACTGTTTTCCATAGTGGCTGCACCAATTTACATTCTCACCAACAGTGCACAGGGGTTCCCTTTTCTCTACATCCTCACCAAACTTGTTTTTTCTTGTCTTTTTGATAATAGCCATTCTAACAGGTGTGAGGTGACATCTCATTGTGATTTTGATTTGCTTTTCCTGATGATTAGTGATGTTGAGCATCTTTTCATGTACCTGTTGGCCATCTGTATGTCTTTTTGGAAAAATGTGTATTCGGATCCTCTGCCCATTTTTTTTAATTGGACTATTTGTTTTGTCATTGAGTTGTATGAGTTCTTTATATATTTTGGATATTAACCCCTTATCAGATAAATGATTTGCAAATGTTTTCTCCCATTTGGTAGGTTGCCTTTTCATTTTGTTGATGGTTTCCTTTGCCGTGCAGAAGGTTTTTAGTTTGTAGTCCCACTTGTTTGTTCTTGATTCTTGTTGCCTTTGCATTTGGTGTCAGATTCAAAAAAAATCATTGTCAAGACCCATGTCAAGGAGCTTTTTCCCTATGTTTTCTTCTAGGAGTTTCATGGTTTCAGGTGTTGTATTCAAGTCTTTAATCCATTTTGAGCTAAATTTTGTGTATGGTGTAAGATAACGATCTACTTTCATTCTTTTGTGTGTGGCTGTCCAGTTTTCCCAACACCATTTATTGAAGAGACTGTCCTTTCCCCATTGTACATTACTTTCCAATTTGGGTGCGTTTTACTTCTTTTTCTTGCTTAATTACTCTGGCCCAAACCTCCAGTACTATGTTGAAGACAAGTGGTGAGAATGGGCATCATTGTCTTCTTCATGATCTCAACGTTGAGTAGGATGTTACCTGTGGGCTTCATTATGTTGAGGTACGTTCCCTATATAATTATTGAGAGTTTTTATCATAAATGAATGTTGAATTTTGTCAAATGCTTTTCTGTATCTATTGAGATGATCGTATGATTTTTTTTATCCTTCATTTTGTTAATGTAGCATATCTCATTGATTTGTGGATGTTGAACCATCTTTGCATCCCTGGAACAAATTCCACTTGATCCTGGTGTATGATCCTTTTAATGTTTTGTTGAATTTGGTTTGCTGATGTTTTACTGAGGATTTTTGCATCTATGTTTATCAGGGATATTGGCCTATAATTTTCTTTTCTTGTGGTGTCCTTGTATGGTTTTGAGATCAGGGTAATGCTGGCCTCATAAAATGAGTTTGGAAGTGTTGAAGTGTCCCTTCCTCTTCAACTTTTTGGAAGAATTTGAGAAGTATTAGTATTAATTCTTTCAATGTTTGATAGAATTCACCAGTGAAGCTGTCTCTTCCTAGACATTTTAAATTTGAGCCTTCTTTTTTTTCTTGGTGAGTCTTGCTGATGGTTTGTCAATTTTGTTTATCTTTTCAAAGAACAAGCTCTTAGTTTCATTGATCTTTTCTATTGTCTTTTTAGTCTCTATTTCATTTCTTTCTGCTCTGATCTTTGTTATTTCCTTCTACTAACTTCTGGCTTCATTTGTTTTTCTAGTTCCTTGAGGTGTAAAGTTAGGGTGTTTTATTTGAGATTTTTCTTATTTCTTGAATAAAGTAGTTTTTAAAAGTCATGCAAAAAGAAATCATGCTTTTTGGCTTAATCTGACTTTGATTTAAGAACGTTAACAATTTACATGCAATGAATATAGTCCCCTTAATCCAATAAAGTAATTTATATGCACATTTTAAATTCAATATATTATCTATTTATGATTGGGGAAGTAACCTTAAATACTTTCACGCAGCAGAGATATACAAATCAGTTACAAGTGGAAATCCTGGCAAAGTGCCATGTGTTTTCATCCCAGAGCCAAACCATAGACTCTCGGGTTATTAAGAAAACGTTGAAAAATGTTTCGTGTATTAAAAACCACGTGCTTTTTAGAGAGGGGAGAGAAGAACAGCTTTCCCTTTGTCTCACAGTAGTCTGAAGTTGTTAACCTCACCCTGGAAGGAGCAGCTCCAGGAGTCAGGAGGACACTGCTGTTTCCTCTCACTACTTCCCGGTGCTCGGCTGACCAGGTCCCCCCAGCGGCTGCTGAGTCCCCTCTGTCTCAGAAGGAAGACATTGGGGAGCACAGATGACTTTTTCATCTTAGTAACTGGAACAAATGGTCATTTGGGAAATGCTTTTCTGTTTTCGGCACACAAGTCTCTACCCTGGCCGAGGGGCAGCAGGCACCGCAAGGTCCAGGGACGTCTGCACCCCGAGTGGGCACGTGCCCTGAAGCAGGCAGTGTGTGATGCCTTTCTACCACTAATTACAGGGACAGATGTGCCTTCTGGGATTCGGATCCCGTTGGACGCTTTTCACTAACACCTGTCCCTCTGAACACACTTGGCACGCCCGCAGCCCCCCAGGTTCGGGGTGGAAAAACGCAGGCAGAGTGCACTCACCCGCCCTGGTTTCTCGGGAAGCCAGGCTGTCTGCATGGAACCCGTGGACCTTCCCTCTGTCTGCAGGGAGACCCCGCCCGCCCGATCCCACAGCCTCTTGCAGGACTCCCCTGTCTTCCTGGCCCAGGCGGCAGTTCTGCCGGGAGGTTGTCCCACAATGGCATTAACTCCCTCGGGAGGGTGGTTCACTCCTCAAGGGCAGGAGCTGCTTCAGAATGTTCCAAAGACATTTCCTCCTTGCCTACCTTCGATTTTCTCTGTGATCGTGTCTGGATCGTGGCCTCCTTTGCTGAGACAGGAGTGCTCTTTTGATTGGGGTACACGTATTCAGTCGCCTGTGTGCACCTAATTTCTGGCACAGCTTTAATTGACGGCACCAGGCCCACGCTGTGTCTCAGGAAGCAGGCTGGCTTAGAGGGTGAGAAATAATAGAAAATATAAACCTTCAGCTCCTGGTACAGAGCTCCTAACACCCCCGTAACTTCCTAAGTGATGAGAACCCTGGGAGCATCTCTTGTTCTACCGAGACACCCTGGTGGCTCCTGGATGGGGGCTCTCACCAGAAAGACCAGCTGGGATTAGAAGCTGGGAATTTTTAGCCCCACCTCCAACAATGTCAGCTGATCGGTCAGAAGCACAGGTGACAACCTGGGTTTGACTGGCATCTGAAGTGCTGGGGTGCAGTCTTGTAGGACTGGACCCTCACCTGTTTGATCTGACACTCTCTCCAGGTAGCATGAGAACTGCGTTCACTGTAGGACCCCCAGCTGGTGTCACAGAACTGCTTGGTGGTATGGGGGAACCCCCCCGTTGGAGTCGGGTCAGAACCCTTACAGAGGTTCTGTATGGAGGGACTGGTTTCTTCTCCAGAGGCTGTTGTCGTCTTTCACAGCCTTTTCTGCTGGTTCCCTTCCCAGAGGTTTTGACAAGGTTGATGTGCTGGGTTCACCGGAAGCCCTGTCCGGGCTGCTCTGGTCGGTTTCCACTGATGCGGGTTTGACTGTGAGTCACGAGTTCTCCCCAGCTTCTCTGTGGAGTCACTCTCCTCGTCTTTAGCCCTCGCCACCCTCAGGAAAAGAGGTGAGGTTGACGGAAAGGGATTCCTCCTCTCCAGAGCTCTTTCACGTTGGATCCACTGAGAGGAGTTGGCAGGAGGTTGTGCCCCTTAAGTCTTGATGAGTCGCAGTCACGTAACCAAAGCAGCAGGACTGGAACACAGCAGAGAGGAAAGTCCTCCCAAATGGCAGGGCGAGGTGGCAGGGGCAGGTCATGGGCACTGTGGCCAGCCCCTCCGGGGCAGGAGGGGGCCTGTCTGAGGCTGAGCTTCTTGGCCAGGTCAGAATTCACGGCTGAGCACAGGGGACGAGGGTCTAATTATTAATACTTCTTTTAAGGTAGAGATCTCCAGGAAGGATTGTCAGGGAATATGGCACTGATCAGTCTCCCAGGGTGGTCAGGGGACAGAAACCCAGCAGCCTGGTCCCCTTGGGTGCAAGTGTCCCTGCAGAGCCCTGTCTGATGGTCTGAAAGTTGGGATGCCCTGAACAGCCTCCAAGTTCTTTTTTTATTCTAATTTTTTAATTGAGATATAATTGACCTATAACATTAGTTTCAGGTGTACAATGTAATGAATTGACATGTATATATTGTGAAATGATCACCACAATAAAAGGTAACATCCATCACCATACTTAGTTATAATTTTTTTCTTGTGATGAGAACTTTTAAGATCTACTCTTAGCAACTTTCAAATATACAATACAGTGTTATGAACTATTGTCACCATGCTGCACATCACATCCCCAGGACTAATTTTATAACTGGAAGTTTGTAGCTTTTGACCCCCTTCACCCATTTCATTCCCCCTACCCCCACCTCTGGCAGCCACCAATCTGTTTTCTGTATCCTATGAGTTCAGATTTGTTTTTTCTTTTTTTAGATTCCACATATAAGTGAGATTATATGGTATTTGTCTTTATCTGTCTGACATCTCACTTAGCATAATGCCCTCAAGGTCCATCCATGTTGTTGCAAATGGCAGGATTTCTTTTTTTATGGCTGAATAATATTCCACTGTATATTTCTAATTCCAAGCAAAAAGATGTGGGATCTGACACTGTCTCCAGGTGGAAGCATTTCTTTGCATGCTGGTCCGAGCAGCCCTCCGTGAGCACATGCATGTTCTGAGTGGAAGGTATGCGGGAAAAACCAGCAGATGACATCCTGACCTTCAGTCTGAGGAAACACTTGGACGTTGCCTGTCTCCAGCTGACTTTCTGGGGTGCCCACTGATGTTTTATCCTAACCTCAGGCTACAAAGGACCGTCCCAAGGGTGGGATCTGCAAGGTGGACTGAGCTTCAGTGGTACTGCATCAGTTAGATTCCTGGCACAGTCTTGTCAGCCCAGTTTAGGGCTGGGTTACAGTGAGAGACCTGTGGGCTGAGCACAAATGCCCCTTCTCCATGGCACCGACACCTGTGGTTTCCCAGGGCTGCGGGAACAGTGCCACAGCCGTGGAGGCTTTAGAACAAGCATGTGTGCTCACGGTTCTGCAGGCAGAAGGCTGGAATCAAGGTGTCGACAGGGCCACACTCCCTCATTGAACAAACGAGCAAGAGTGCGCAGTGAGGTTTAATATGTGGCCCATCGTGACAGCTGGTGGACACGTGTGCCCACTGCTGACACCACTGTTCTCATGGAAGCAACAGCCCTCGGGCCCGAAGTCCCTGGATCGCAGGCAAGGCCAGACTGCGGGGAATGTTGTTGAAGACGGATGTGGTGTTTTGGCTCCTTGTTAAATGAACCGAGTCCATGGGATTGGGCCTCTCGCCTGCTCTGCCTTCCTGGTTTGCATCCCGAGATCTCCAATTCCCGTGAGACACCACGTCCCAGCTTTGTGTGTGTTTTAAAGTCCAACACCCTTGTGCAGGAGGAGGGATTTCTATCTCCCTTACTGCCGGTCATCTTACTAAGTAGTGCTCGTGACTTTCTGGTGAGGTCAATGAGCTTCCAGAAAGCTGACTTTGGAGGAGCAGAGTTGCTCCATGGTCCAGCCACGGGATCAGGCAGGCTGATCTGTGCTTCTAGGACAACATTCAAGCAAAGCTGTGGTGCTCTCATCGGGTCCAGTGAAGCAGAAAACAGCCTCCACAGCCGCCGGCTCATGGCCTCACTGGATCCCCACCACACAGCCGGAGGGCCCAGCCCGCTTGGCTGCTCCACCAGCGATAAGCTGTGGTCAGCGACTGCCCCACACTGAGGGCCGGGGACTATCTGCAGCAAGCAGGTTCATTTCCTAATGGAAGGACTTGTTCCCACACAGGTTCACTAACCCTCCGGCAAGCTCGCGTTTCCTGAGACTCCGTCAAGGCTGCCGGCTTCGCCTGTCCTGTGCCTGTCCTGGGCTGGGTGTACCTCTCAGTTTCCCGCTGTTTCTGGGAAGGTTTGACATCCCCTGTCTGAAATGCCTTTCATCAGGAAGGTGCAACTGTCTCCATCGAAAAAGGATATGAAGTTCATTTTACAGTCGCTTAATCCATCTTCCTGCCTTTCAATACATTTTTCCAATAAAATCTACACAGATAAGTGTCTTTTCTATCAAACTTATGTTTTACAAATATGTATTGAGAACTAGGTTTGTAGAGAACACAAATTAAAGTGACTTTGTTTTTTTCCTCAGAATAGAATCTGGTTTGAGAATAACTATAAGATACGTGTATATATTGTATGTAACACATGTGTATTATATTTAAAATATGTATCTACCATATACATGCACTTAGGAATGGCCCACACAGCTGAGAGGTGACCCTGGCCCAGGGGGCAGACTCTGGTTGACTTTCCCAACACGTCCTGAGGATTTCGCTTCCTCTGGCCTTTCCCGGTCAGTCCACCCTAAGCCTTCCTGGGTTACCGTGCTGTGGGCTCGAGCACCAACAGAGACTTACAGACCTGAGATGTGAGATGAGCTCGCTCTGGAGTGCGGGTAGACCAGGAGAAGGGAGGAGAGTGTCCAGTAACACAGGAGCTGGGCGAGTTCAGAGGCACGAGAAGTCTTCGGGAGAGTATTAAGCAGACGCCTACCAAGTGTCCACACCTGTGTGTGCCGGTCCAATCCCAGCACTGCATGTCCCTGGCTGCCTCCCTGTGGCCCCTGGGCTGACTTTGGTTCAACCAAATAGATGGGCTCACGTGAGCCTTCAGCTGAAAGCTGAGCTGAGAGGGGAGGCGTCACTGCCGGGGTGGATCTTATCAACAGTGGTGTGGCTCAGGAGACAGTGGAGAAAGGGTCACTTCTTAGTCATGTGGGCAGTGTCCTCATTGCATAAGGAGCAGCATCTCCAATAGCAGCCCAGTCCTATGGTATAGCGTTGAGAATTATCCCTGGAAGCTCACTTGAGTCTGTATCCTCAACCTTCTCAATAGTTTTATTAGCTAATTAATATGCTTTAATGCACCCCTTTCTGCTTAAATTAGCTCAGGTGGATTCTATTCCCTACAACTGGACTCTCAAAATACTATGATTTTGACAAAAATGATATTTTCCTGGAGGGTAGCTGTGGGACCCGGGACCCAGGGTTGGGCAGGTAAACTAGGGCTAGATTTTGCAACACCTTGAATTCCAGGCAAAGAGGTTTGGAGGACAATTAAAGATACTTGGGCGAATGGCACTTTGAAGACAGGATTTAGTGGTGCTGTTAGGCCGTGGTGAGGGAGGGTGGATGGAGGGCAGTTTGACCAGAGGTGGGCTTGCAGTCTGTGCTCAGTGCTGGGAGGCAGGTGGGCACTTTGGTCATGCCTGGGGTCACTGTTAGAGTTGAAAGATGCCAGTAGTTTTAACCAAGAGGTTACCATTCTGATGGGCAGAATCTTTCATATGCCAAGACCTTAAAAAAAAGACTTTTCCCACCCAAAAAGGCTCCAGTCATGTTAACGATCACGGAGGAGGAAGATAGCAACCTCTAGAACACGCAGAATGGCCTTTCTTACAGGGTCTCTCGTTATCGGAGAGCATCTATCGGAGAGCATCCAACCATGTATGAATGTGTTGTCTACACGGTAGTCTCTAGCCACGTGTGGCTACTTAAAGTTAATAAAATGAATAATTCAGTTCCTCCGTCACACTAGTCATGTTCCAAGCACTCAATGGTCGCAGGTGTCTAGTGGCTCCTGTAGTAGACGGCACAGATGTGGAACATTTCCGTCTCGGATGTAGTGACAAAGGCGCCCTCTGGAGACAGGCCACGTTCAGCAGGGAAGGCGCTGATGTTGGCAACAGCGACACAGGCTCTCAGAAGACGCCCCAGCCTCCAGATTGGGGTTCCTGTCCACTGCTGTGTTATGTAGACAAAAGTACCTTTCATTGACGTGTAATCTTCAGATTTGTATTTCCATAATATGGGCAATTTCTATCAATTAAATTATTGTCAATAATCTTGTAATTGATGTGCTGGCGGGTAGGTTGCTCCTGGATACTCTCTGTCCCACTTGAGGCGTATACCCGTGGTGCTCAATCAGCGCTCACAGTGGGCGTGTTCTGGTGAGTGGGAGGTGGTGGGTGAGGGACGGAGCAGGGAAAGAATATATTCCTAAATTGGGGGCCTATCGGCATCTGACACAAATATAAAGACAAGGTGGTTGGAGAAACCGTTAGACATCACAGAACAATTGTTTACAGAACTTGGAGATTGAATGTTACAGGCAATGGAGTGAGGACCTCCAAAATGACCCACAGAGTCAGAGCCTGCTGCCTTAGGAAACTGAGGAATAGATGGGAGAAACAGGTGATGCCAGCAGATCTAGAAAAACATGTTCAGTTGATTTTATGTAAGTTGAGTTTTAAATGATAGGCATGTAATTGGAAATACCCAGTCGACAGGTAAACAAAGTCAGAAAAGAGGTCAAAATCAGAGAGATAGATGAGAGAGTTCTATTCATAAAGATTCTAGTTGAAGTCATAATAGTAGGAATTTCTCTAAAGTAAAAAAAGGAAATTTCAGGGCTGAGTATTGTATCCTGGAAAATAAAAAATTAGTAGTAAAGATAAAAATAGGCACTATTAACTAAATCAGAGAAAGAGAAGTACGTGGAAAAACCAGAGAATATATTTTTATTTAAAAATTTTTGAACATCTAATAAGTATAAAACACTTAGGTATTGGGAGAGGTGATGATGAAAATGGTCAACTTTTCTGTTAAACATGGTATGTTGAACAGAAGCATTTACCTAAGCATCCTCCAAAACCTCTCTCAAATGAAAGTACAGTTTCTTAAAAACAAAATGGTAAAGATAAAAGTGGCACAGCGCCAGCAGCAGAATTTGGAAGCTAACAAGCAGATGGAAGAGTGGTGACAGACTCAGCAGACGAGAGCGCTGGAACGCAGAAGTGGCGAGGGGCAAATGCAGAGAATAGGCCGGTGAAGCCCAGAGAGACACGATACTCCTACATGACACTATGGACAGTGCAGAGGAAAGCAGGGGGATGACCACAAGTCTGTGTAAGAGCAAGGTGGACACCAACAGGTACCCAACGGACAGACAGCCGTCCAGCCCCATTGCAGCAGAAGACCAGGGCCGTGTCTCTGGAGATGTTAGACAACAGGGCTCTGGACCAGGGGGTCTGGCAGGGTGGAAGGCAGGGCATCTGTTCAGCTGGTTACTAAAATGGGACTCCTCCTTCTCGACCTTGCTGCAAACCTTCCTTGCAAAGATGTCCCAAGTCAGCAATGTGACTTAGTCACTCGTCCACAGAAAGAATATTAAATGAGCAGCAGTGGGAGTTTTTTAGAGATTTCTTTGGAGAGAGGCAAACTGTGAGTTACACCCCACAAGTACGTCAAACCTACTGAGAGCAGCTTCATGAAAATGGCTCGGAGCTCAAGAGTCCCTGGGAGTCTGGGTCCAGTAGACTGGTCTGTGAGTAATCTAAGGCTGTGGGTGATGCAGAGAGAAAATAAAACACTAAAAAAAAATAAAATAAAAACTGAGTCATCCTTCTTCACCAGTAGCAGAGCCAAAGACGAGTGACTCTTTCCCACAGCCTGACGTGGGTCATAGAGGAGAAAAGCCAGCTTCAGTCACAGTCAGTCCTGAGTGGGGAGGGGCCCACATGGGGCACTGCCTGGTGCCAGGACAAAGGGGAATAGGGCTCGGAAGAGGACCTCACCCCCAAATGGAGTGGATACGGGGCCCTGGAGAACTCACAGAGCTCTTCATGAGAGGGTCGCTCTAAACACCTGCCAGATTCAGAAGGTCCAAAGTCGGCGTGCAACGAGCCCAGGCAGGTGAAATCCTTCCTGCTGCACACGCCTTTCCTCCCTCCTCTCTCTCTGGCCCCTAAGGAGTCAGGAAGAGCGACTGAGGGGTTTTGAGAGACGACGAGCAGAGAGAGAGACGTTGCCCATGCACCCGTGCGCTACAGCAGGACTTGGCAGGAGAAAGTGAAGTTTTCAACTAAAATCAATTCAGATTGTATTTATTACAAAGAAATGATAATTTTAATTACTGAACCAATACCATGTGTGTGACTTAACAGTGACTGAAGAACATTTTTTTTTAACTTAAGACGGAACAGAAAAGTCATAGGCCTGGCTTCGTGTTTTTTTTTTTTTTCTTTTGTTGTGGTAACACTGGTTTATAACATTGTATAAATTTCAGGTGTACATCATTATACTTCTATTTCTGCATAGATGGCTACGTTTTTTCATCCTGGGAAAGAGAAGCTCTTCCCTCAGCGAATAAACTTAAATGAATAGGTAAACATTGCTTTCTAATTACATCCCACAAATCCAGCTTGCCCAAGAAATGTCCAGAACCAGATGCATCACTGCAGTCACTCACCATGTAGGGTATGTGTAACCCCACCCAGGGGGGGTGTGCAGGTGACCCGCCCCCAATGGACCCTGACTGGCTGGCAGCTGGGTTTGTACACCCCCCCCTCACCTCCATCACAGGCTGGAGCAGGGAGGGTTCGTCTCTAGGAAAACGGGCAGCTCAGAGAAAATATCTACAGATACAGAGAAGTGAGGGTTCCCAAAGGAAATGACCCTGCTGATCGCCACGTGGCGGGCCCCCTCCTGTGCCACAAGCACGGAGCTGCCAATCGGCTTGACAGTGCGTCGCTCAATGGGAACAGAGGTTGAAGAATCAACAGCCATGTTAGGAGAATTTAACATGAAAGACAGAGACCAGAACAAAGAGGAAAAGGAAACAGACTAAAGACGTGTTGAGAGCAGGAAGGAATTCACATAACCATAACTGCTATCCAGCGAGAGAGAAAAAAGGTACACCGTCTCAAAAGAATAGGTGCTTATAAAAAAGTGAATTTTCAGTTAACAAAAAAAAGGAGCTTGGAATTTAACATCTGATACAAATTTTTTAATTCCATAAAAGTTGTACTTGATAAAGTTGTCAACCTCACAGAAAAGCAACAACAAAAGGAGACCCTAAGAGGTGGAAAATAGGAGAAAAAGTGTAAGAAAATTAGAGTATATGTTTAGAAGTTTCAACATCAAAATAATGAGTGCAAGAAAAAGAGAAAAGAGAGCTGAGAGGACAAAACTATCAATCAAATAATTCAAGACAACTTCTCAGGATGGAAAGCAAGTTTCTAAATGGAAAGAGCACAGAGATTAAAACAGACCCAGGATATTTTACCCTGAAATTCTAGAAAGCCAAGAAGGAAGAAAAGACCCTGAATGCTTCCAGAGATGAGGAAAAACTCAACAAATTGTAGACCAAGGAAGGGAGATCCTGCTGGCATGGAACTAACTTCTCAAGAGCACCAGGGGAAGAGAGGAGAAAATGCAGCAGTGCTTTTACAATTGTTAACGCAAATAATCCATAATCAATCTATAAATCAAAATTGGGGTGAGTTTATTATGAGCCAGATCTGAGGACTAGGCTGGGGCCTTCCTTCCCCAAGGAAGGAAGGGCACCAAAGAAGTGGGGTGTACAGAGTGGTTATATACCGTCAAAGAGCATGTATCACATATGACAGGAATGTCCCTTTTACAATAGTCATAAGATTGCTTTGCTGGCACAGCAATTCAGTGAACACAGCAGGTCAGTGGTCACAAGGTGGGTGGTCACAAGGTGAGTCTGCAATTAATCCTTATTTCCCAGGAAGAGAAGCTTATCCTTAAAGAAATGCTGATAAGGGGGGAAGTTACATCCCTATCTTTAGGGGCATCATTCTTGTCTTTGGGACATAGTAAATGTCCCAAAGACATTAACAGGCCACATCAGGCTCTTTTGGAAAAACAAGATTAGGCCAAATTAGTTTTAACCCAAATGGCTTCCTCATATACTCCAATACATCCTGTTGCTTGTCATTTATTTATCACAATGCTGAGAGAAATTTAACTCTGAAATCATTCTATAACCTGAGAAATATTAATCAAGTGAAAGATGACAAAAAACCTTATTTCACATGCACCTTTTCTCCTGGAGGAATTGAACCAAGAAAGAAAGACAGAATCCAAGAAACAGCACACCAAGGCAGGGGAGAGGTGGAAGGAACATCCAGGATAAAGGGGAAAACAGAGTGCAGATGCTGCACACCTGGGCAGCGCACCTGCAGAGAACACCTGGATAGCACACCTGCACAGCACACTTGGACAACGCACCAGCACAGCACACCTGGACAGAAGTCCTGGAGCACAAACGTCGCTGTTGGAGCAGGAATGAAAGCTCCAGGAAGGCTATCTCCTAGCAAACAATAAATCTGATAGATTACCTGATGTGTTTGACCTTATCAAGATTATGTTTGTGTAACTGGCAGAGTCCAGGGATAAATTAGTGATGGGTATATAGACAGCTAAACAACAGAGAAGGTGATCATTGACTACTCATAAAGCAAAATGTCATCCAAGAATGGAAATATAAATATTAGCCTGAATATGTGACTTAGATATAAATAATAGTTATAATATATTAAGTATTGATCTAAAAATTATGATATATTTATATTGGGAGAATGGGGAGGTATGTGTGTGGTTAGAGAAGAAGGGAAAAAGGAATAAGAAAAAAATCCTTGTAGATTGGAAGCCGTAGATAATATCTAAAAAGCAAAAAAAAAAAATCAAACAGTAGCAGAGCCATGTTCTTTAAGAATTTGGAGGTAAACACTGAAAACCAGCTGAAAGTTGGAGGCAGTTGTCTCTACGCACTTATAGGGGGCAGCAGTGTGCAAGAGTGGAGTTGTCTTTTGTTATAAACATCTTATAGATCTATTTGACTTACTAAACTCATAGGTATGTAACTAATAAAATTAATCCTAATGTTTACAGCGTGATGGAGGCAGTTATGTATGAACTAATTCACAGGAATGAGGAATTGAGGAAGGAGCTGAGAGTTTCGAGGACTTGGGAGAATACAGCTTCCCTGATAAGCAAGTACCTTATTTAGGGACTGTCATAAGTGCTTTGGATTAACTCATGGAAATCTTCATTGTGACCCTAATGAAGCAAGTACTATTATTAGCCCCAATTTGCAGAGGAAGAGACCAGGCCAGAAAGATGATATAATTCGACCCAAATCATAGCTAGTATGCAACAGAACTAAATTCGGATTCCAGACAGCTGGGTTTCCAGGCCCATCCCCAACCACGGCACCATCTGAGCAGGGCTGGTATCTGGACGGCACTCACTGGCCCAGCAAGCCAGCAGGCAATCTGCTCTGCCGACATATGTTCTGATGGTTAACAACTCCACTGTTCTGTGTTAAATATTTTGGATTTCTCCCCTGGCTGCACAGTGTCCAGTGTTCCCTGAATTTGAGAAGAACGGAACAGATTCCAATTATTGCCATGCAGAGAGATTCCATGAAGTCTTAGTAAGTCGTTGTAGAGCTTCGCACTTCTCCCTGTATATAATCTCAATTATTTCTCAATGTTTTCTTGCTCATTTTTCATGGAGATAGAAAATATTTGCTCACAACCTCCTGCGACATTTCTTTATATAACGCAGAGAGAAACTGAATATTTTTCTTTAAGATAAAGAATCCACAAACTTGCACTGAATCAGAAGCCATCTGCTGAGGGTTTTCTCTGTGCTGAACCTAGTTCCGTGGGCAGGAGGCACAGGTCTTGTCTTGTCTTGACCGCAATTAGCTTGCCATCTACGATGGAAGAAAAACTATACTGACAAAGAAGACTAAGGCTCTTCAACAGTCTTTACCAAGACCCCAGAAGGGGTGGGGGGATGAGTGGGAGGACTGAGGGATGGTTGGACCAGAACTAGAGTTATTCAGAAGGGAGATGGACAAGGAAAGGCTTCATGGAGGTCACGACGGGTACGTGCGGGGGTGAGAGGCAGCGCATCCCAGGCGAGGGCAGGGGAAGCGAGGCCCAAGGTGGGGATGGTAGAGGTCAGCACAGCTAGAGAGGAGAATCTGTGGTGGGGGCAGAAGGCTGGATCTTTGCGTTGAGACAGATGGTGGCACAAAGACCCTCAAATTTGGAAGTGCTTTTCCTTTTAGGCCTTGCTTTCCAATATCCTTATTACCATCAGAACCCCTCTCTGAACCCCCTTCAAGTTCTCAACATTTACGTCCAATTGCGGTGCCTAGTTCTAACAAGGCTGAATGAAACAGAAGAGAAATGAAAGGCATTTCTACTTAAAGCTTATGTTGTAATATAACTATGTCAACTCAAAATTGCTAGTTTAAGATCAGTGTCTCTTGGGACTGAATTCAATATAATTTCTTATGCATACATGCAATAATAACACTATATTCTATCATCCAGGTATTGATTAAGAGAAATGCCAATCATAGTCTGGGTGTTGACCACATGGGTATGTTCCATTTGTTCAAGTTCATTGAGTTATACCTCATGACATGTGCCTTTTTCTGTATGTACGCTATACTTCAACAGAAAGTTTCTAAAAATACTAAAGTACCTTTCATGTATGTCTCTATTATGTGCCCAGTACAACAGTAGACATTTTGCATGAAGAATAGGCATAGTGGGGGTTGAATTTTGGCCCCAGAAAAGCTACATCCACATTTTAATCCCCAGAACATATGAATGTGAGCTTATTTGGAAAAAGGATCTTTCCAAGTGTAAATAAGTTAAGGATCTCAAGATGAGATCATCCTGGATTATCTGGTTGGGCCAAAATCTAATGACAAATGTCCTTATGTGACAGACATGCAGGGAGAAGAGGGGAGGGCCACGTGGAGACAGAGGCAGAGTTTGGAGCTGTGCATCCCCAAGCCAGAGCCAGAGGAGGTGGAAGAGACAGGAAGCACCCTCCCCTTGACTCTCTGGAGGGAGTTTGGCCCTGTGGACAACTTAACTTCAGACCTCTAGTCTCCAGAACCATGAGAGAATAAACTTCTGCTGTTTTAAGCTGCCAAGTTTGTGGTAATTTACTATGGGAGCCCCAGGAAACTCATAGAGTAGGCATTATTTTACAGAAAGCTGGTGGAGAGAATTTAGATGATTTTCCACAGCTATAAAGTGGCAGAGCAGGGAGTCTGACCTGGAAATCTTTAACTCCAAAGCCAGCCTTGTTTGCACGGCACCGCGCCATTTCTAACATGACATAACTCGTCTTACCATCAGGCCCAGGGATGCTGTGCTTCTTTGTATGACCTTCCTAGAAATATACATATGAGTTGATTGCTAGGCTTCTCATAAAAGTTTTTCTAGGTAAGAAATATACGGGCAGCAGTCTGATGATATTATCTCACTATAAGATGACACTTGATAGTGCTAATATTCATCATGGCCACTATTCCAATATTATATAATAAATATATTTGTATATATTTATTATCTATTTTATTTACATATTTATATTTATATATATTTAATTATATATATTATATAATAGAAAGCTTTTCCTATGGGAGAAGTTCAAAACCTTCTCACATGAATTTTTTTTAATCTACAGGGAAGGTTCTACAATGTGTAATGGGATAAAATGGCATAATAGTATACAGGTCAAACCAAGATGCAGTGAAGCTTATGCATGAGGATTTAGCATAAAATATTCTCTCTGTACTGCTGATGTCATGGTTATTAAACCATCGACCTCCTACAATTTTTCTGACGAGCTTGACAGTACCCAGTAATCTCAAGGTTCAGATAACCAGGTTATCAGCAGTGGATGTTCTACAGGTGTGTTCATGGGAGTGAGCTGCTTCCATGACCTTGGCTTCAGAGGGCTCGGAAATGAACCACAATAGAGGCTAATGGCCCTCTCTCCCACCGTGAGAGCAGCTCAGGTCAGAGTCTAGGCCAAAGGGAAAGGCCTTGACAGAAGATTCCCAGTTCTGGTTGAGCCCGGGATCTACCTTGGCTCAGCTGTGAGCTGGATGATGCGGAATTACGGCTTCTTTTTTGCTGTTGCTGCTTTTAACTATGCTTTTGCCCATACATTCCAGGAGAAGCACTGTAGATGCAACCAGGCATATAAACAGCTATTCCTCTTGCGTATTCTGCAAGTAAGAGAGCAATACGTACTGAGTATTGGATACTTGGTGTACATTTGGCAATGTTCAGGACAGCGAGATATTTCAAATATGCTACAAAGAGCTGACTGGTTTACTAAGCAGTGGCATACACCTATTTATAAATTTTCTTAACCATGTTTTATTTTTAAAGATTTGGGGAGGAGGCCTAGACTCCTTCAGGAAACGTAAATATCCTCTGTAGTTATTCAGGGAAGGGCTGCTGAAAATGGAGTGGGAAGAAGGTGGACGGATGCCTCAGCTCCATGAGCCTCTGTAGTCATGTTGAGGGGATCTGCTAGGAGAAAGCCTTGGACCAAAGACGCTCATGTGAAAAAAAAAAACGTAAGGAAACACCAACAAGGGAGAGTTACAAAGGGAGACTAGCCTTATCAGATATTAAAACATACTGTAAAGTCTCCATAATTAAAACAATGTGGTTCTGGCCCAACTGACAGGCACACAATGGCAATGAAAGAGAGAGTCAAAAAAATGACCCAAGTACACTTGGAAATTTAGACTATAGTAAAGATGGCATCTCAATAACTGAGACAAAATGGACGGTTAGTGAATGGTAATGGGCAACAGGGTAACCATTCAGAAAAAGATACAGGAAATTAAAAAATAAGGGTAAATAAAAAGAAAGGTCCATATTTCATGCCATATACAAAAACAAACTCTAAATGGGCAGAAATCTGACAGTAAAAGAATAAAATGAGAGTCTCGGCAACATAACTTGGTGGGACTAAACTTCCTGCAGATTACAATTATAAAATCTCTGCAGAATATTAAAATAATAATATCGGGCACAACCAAGAGTGGGCAGAGACTAGAGGGAAGTCTCCCTTGAAAGATAGGAAGTGCACCTGGTGACACCTGTACATTCACGGCCTTTGCCTGCGGGTAACCCATAACTCGTATCCGGCTGGAGGAGGCAGAAAGCCACAGCAGCATTGGCCTGAATGTTGGGGGTTAGAGGAAGGGGGTGGACGAGCAGGGATGTGAGGGAGGGAATCTAGGGAAGCTGCCAAGGGAGAAAGCCACACAACCCACTTGTAATATTGTCCAAATCCTCACTGATCCCTAAAATACAAGTGCATGACTGAGAAAAAGCTGCAGAGGAAATTGTAGCTGCTACCCATGACGGAGAAGCAGAGTTTGGGACTAGCCATGCTAATGGCCTGCTAGAAAAACATATATACCACTTCAAAGAGGAGGATACGTGCTAAGAAGTAGGGAAGTATCAAGAAGAAAGACACATTCTGCCATCTACACTGTAAAGCAGCAATGTTTTCAAAGGTGCATTCCATTAATTTAGCAGAGCAAAGCTGTAGTAAGTCACATGAAGTTGTGCTAACACCTTATTCCACAGGGCACGCCAAAACATTTTAACTCCCTATAAACCTGCCTTTGTTTAACTATAACAGATCAGGCAGTAAAATTATACAATCAGCATCAGGATTTGGGAATTCAGAAGGAGTCTGTTGAAGAGATTTCTTACACGTCTCCGTGTTGGGACTTTGGTGAAGACGTGGAACGAACCGTCACCACACTCAGCAGTATGGATGAGCCTCAAAATGATTGCACTGACTGAAGGAGGCCAGATGAGAGAGAGCACCTGCTGTGTGATTCAGTTATGTAAAAATTCCAGAAAGTGCCAACCAATCTGTTGTGACAGAGAACAGATCACCGGTTGTCTGGAGACAGGGGTGGGAGCAAGGGATTGCCAAGGGGCACAGAGAAACTTTGGTGATATATGTGTTCATTATCTTGATCGTGGCGATTATTTCACAAGCGTATACATATGGCAAATGTATCAAATTGCATACATTAAATATGTGCAGTTTATTGTGTGTCATTTATATTACAATGAAGCTGGAGAGAGAGACAGAGAGGAAGGAGGGCAGGGAGAGGCAAGCAGGTTATCTGAGTCACGTGGGTAAGAAACACCTAAAATGAACGATGACGTCCAGAGGTCCACTCCACCACTCAAGGGTTTCTCACTCCTTCACGAGGAGGGTATTTCTGGGGAGGAAACCATCAGTTTACCTTGTGGATGAGGAAACTAAACCTCAAAGCGCTGACTGTCACAGCATGAGAACTGGCAGGACTCGGCTGTCCTGTTCTCACGCTTGAAAGACAGGCGTGTTGTGATCTCCCCATACACGTGGGTGCTAGGACTCTTCAACACCAGGAAGCATGCACACGAGTAGGAAGAAATGTGCTGGATATCTATGAATGAATGTTTTCACTCAGGTATATTCAGAGTAGTTTGACACGGTGTTTCTTTCATCTCCATAGAAATGCACCTACCATAATGGAAGGTAGCAGCTACCAGCTAGGCAGTTCTACATGGCTTTAGGTTTTGTTGTAAACATTAATTTATTTTTAAAAAATGACTAATTGACATTTGTTTTTCTAACACTTTGATAACTCTGACTTGAAAGATACTTTGTACCTTTTAAAACTAGAGACTCTGGGCCGGCCCCGTGGCTTAGTGGTTAAGTGCGCGCGCTCCGCTACTGACGGCCCGGGTTCGGGTCCCGGGCGCGCACCGACGCACCGCTTCTCCCGCCATGCTGAGGCCGCGTCCCACATACAGCAACTAGAAGGATGTGCAGCTATGACGTACAACTGTCTACTGGGGCTTTGGGGAAAAAAAAGGAGGAAGATTGGCAATAGATGTTAGCTCAGGGCTGGTCTTCCTCAGCAAAAAAAGAGGAGGATTAGCATGGATGTTAGCTCAGGGCTGATCTTCCTCACAAAAAAATAAAATAAAATAAAATAAAACCAGAGACTCTGTTCACTACCCAAGTCCTCATAATGGTGCTGGTGGATCCGTGACTGAATATTCTTGACAGTGTAGCCAGTTTTCCCCAAGGAGTCATAGCACTCATGAAATAGGTAGAACCTCAATTGTGTGTAAATGTAAAAGAATTGTTACAGAACCAAGTGGGCTTGCTTCCTGGCTAGTTAAATAAGACTCTACAGCCGTGGAAGTTGTCTCACAAAGTAAAGTGTATTTGCAGCAAATAGGAGGCCATGAGGAATCATTTCCAAGTCATGGTGTCCCCGAACAAAGGAAAGCAGGAAATTTTATTTGGTCAGGGAATGAATATTCAAAAGGGAGAGGCGGGTATTCACTTGCACAGGCTCAGTTGGAGAATATGTTTCCACATAATGAGGCCTAAGCTCCTCCTGGAGAGATCTTTGTATTAAAAATAAGGCAAAGCGGGCTGGCCCTGTGGCTTAGCAGTTAAGTGCGCGTGCTTCGCTGCCGGCGGCCCAGGTTCAGATCACGGGCGCACACCGACTCACTGCTTCTCGGGCCATGCTGAGGCTGCATCCCACGTATAGCAACTAGAAGGATGTGCAGCTATGACATACAACTATCTACTGGGGCTTTGGAGGAAAAATAAATAAATAAAAATTAAAAAAAAAATAAGGCAAAGGTCATGGGGATAGCTCTTGTGGTGAGGCTTGGTCAATTTCAGGATGGCTAGTGGTTACATCTCCTTAACATACAAAGGAAAAGAAACAACTTGGAAAAACAGTTAATTGCTTCCAAACCCACCTTGGAGTTTCTTGAGGCACCTAGTGGGTGACAGAATCACAGCCTGAGGTGTTAAAGGTCTGAGCCACAACATTTATAAAAAACAAACAAAACTTGGTCCTGTAGGTTACATCCTTAATGCAAGAGTGGATTTCCTCCTAAACTGGTCGTGCTTTTCTTTATGGAGCTGGAATACCTAAAGCTCCCTCCATTCATGCCGGCACTTGCTTACCCTGGAAATGCAATCTATCCAGGCAAATGTAAAAATATGCACTGTTTATTTTAAAGCTGCCTCAGGAGAACACTTTAAATAACAATGAAATAGCTTCATTATAAATGAATATGTCAGCTTTTCATTGGTGTAAGCTTCAACTAGAGCAACTGAAGAAGAAACTAACTGTCTTACAGAGTGTAAGAAAATGATCCTGTTTTCTGTTATACGTTGCAGATTGGAAATATGAGCAATGTGATAAAAAGTGATACATAGTGTTGGGGAAGAGAGAGAATACCCCTCCACCCTTTCCCTTAAGGGTCTTATGGCTGGCCAAATAATTAAAAGACAGGTTATCAGGAGAAAATAATACCAAGTTAAATAACATGTATACATGGGAGAAACCAGGGAAACTGAGTATCTCAACAAAATGGCAGAGATTCTCATCTTAAATACTATCTTCAGCTAAAGACAAAGGAGGATGTTGGGGGTGGGGTGAGTCAGTTATGGGAGATTACCAGAAAAGCACAGTAAACAAGAGTAAGGTTATTATGCAGATTTAAGGCCTCCCTTTCCACATTGATAAGTTTCTAGAGATGAGGTCAACCCCCTCTTCCCAGTACAGAGAGGGAGATACCTTTACAAATTGAGATTTCCCTTATAAATGTAAATGTTTGTCTGGCAACTCTTTGCAAGGCCACATAGAGAATGTGGCTTGGGAAAGACAGAATTTTTGATAAGATGGGCTTGTTGCTGCCTTTCCTATTGTAACATCTATTTTACATTATATTACAGCCATTATATGATAGTGGTTCCATCCTGAAACAGGTCTTCTATGTTAAATTCTTAGGCAGTTTGGGGGAGGTCAAATGTCCGTCAGAGAAAATAATTGAAGTAAAGAGATATATTTCAGGGGGCCAATTTTGATCTCCCACAATAGGATATGAAAAAACACGAGTCTCATGTTGCAACATTTCCAGGAAGAGCAGGGCAGGGAGCACCCTGGGCTTGAGTTGTCAAGCTTGCCTCCAAGTGACGTGAAATCCAGTTCCATGACAGTGTCAAAGTCTAAAAGCAATCTCTGTGCAAATCAATGACGAGCAAGTCACATCCCTTCTTAGGGGACCTTACAGTCCAGCAAAGGAATAACGTAGGCACAGAGAATGCAACAAAGCAAGGCTTGTTAAAGTTTGAAAATAAAAACAGAGTGTGTGAGAGTTCAAGAAGAAGAACTCACGTCCAAATGTGGGGCTAGGCAGCTCCTAACAGATCCCCCAGAGGAGACTGTGCTTAAAACGGGCTCCGAGGGTACTAGGCCGATTCTTATGGAACTGCCAGTGTTGGACCATTGTGACCCACGTTCGTGGATTCCAGACTCTGTGCAAGGCCGCAGAGTCAGAGGCGACAGGAACAGGAGGAGGAGACACGAGAAGCAGGTGTGTCAGTTCCTCCTCAGCGACCCGGCGTGTGGAGGGAGGGCTGAGGATGCAGGGGCGTGTTACTCCCCAGGGTCTGGGTGCCAGGGTCGGATTCCATATTGTGGGCAAAGGGGAGGCACTTACGTCTTCTGAGTGAGGACGTGGTAAGTAAGGATATGTTTTATAGAAAACAACCTGGCAATCTAGTGTGTTGCCGTGAGGATGGACGTCTGGAAACAGACCATTCAGAATCCACTGCAATAACCTAGGTTTGAGGGACCAAATTATGTTCATCACAATGTGAACAGGAGGGGGAGGCTGGAGGAGAAATGGAGAGGGGGGTTCACATTGCTTGGTAGTTCATTAGGTCTATGATCTAGTGATAAAGAAGAGTAAATATAACTTCCCTGCTTGGAGCCTAGGTGATTAATGGAAACGGGGAATGAAGGAGGAGGTACATTTGACAGAAAGATCCCATCTGCATTTTAGAGATGTGCGGCTTAAATTGTTGGCAAGATATCCCAGAGAAGTTGGTCAGGAAAGAGATCTGAGCTAAAGGTAGAATTTAGGGAGTGGTGCCCTTATGAAAAAGGTATCTGTTGGATACCTAAATGTGTCTGTCACTGGGCAACTCGCTAAGGATCTAACCGTGCCCCAGTGTCACGATTGCAGCCCGGGAGCATAAATGCGATCAGGAGAGTCACCGGACAGAATGCCATCCCCAAGACAGGAGGCAGAATGAGAATACAGAAAGAGGTCAGGTGACAGATCTTTGGAGAACACTGATTTTTACATGGCAGGAAAAAAGGAAGTGGCCATTACAAGTAAAAGGAGCCATGGAAGTATTATGTTCCAGAAACCGAGGAAGAGGAGACTCGAGTAGGAGCATCCACACTGTGAAGAGATATTGAGGAACCGAAGGATTTATCATTGTTACCAGTCCTGCTATAACTAGTTGTATGACCTTGGAGAGTCCTTATCCTCTTCTAAGCTTCATTGTTTTCCTTATATATATAATTATATGACTGTGTAAGATGAGTTATAAGCACTCAACGAAAACTACTAGATTTCTATGACCATTGAAGACAAGTGATCAAGTTAAGTAGATGTGGGATTTATTTTTATCCCGATAAACCTGCAGGGCTGGTGAATCCAAAATTTTTTTTACTGTGATAAGAACAATTAACATGAGATCTACCTTCTTAACAAATGTTTAAGTGTCCAATACAGTGTTGTTAACTACAGGCACAACGTTGTACAGCAGGTCACTAGAACTTATTCATCTCATATAACTGAAACTTCACAGCTGTTGAACAGCAACTCTCTATTTCCCTCTCCCCCAGCCCCTGGCAACCACCATTTTATTCTCTTTTTCTATGAGTTTGACTATTTTAGGTACCTCAAATAAATGGAATCATGAAGTATTTGTGCTTCTGTGACTGACTTATTTCACTTAGCATAATGTCCTCCAGGTTCATCCATGTTATCACATATGGAAGGATTTCATTCTTTTTTAAGGATGAATAATATTCCATTGTAATTATATACCACATTTTCTTTATCCATTCATCTGTCAATGTTCCATATTTTGGCTATCTGGAATAGTGCTGCAATGATCATAGGATATCTATTTGAGATCTTGATTTCAATTCTTTTGGACATACAAGCAGAACTGGGATTTCTGGATCATATGGTAACTCTAGTTTTAATTTTCTGAGGCAACTACATACTGTTTCCCACAGTGGCTGCACCATTTTACAATCTCACCAACAGTGTAAAAGAGTTCCTACAATTTCTTTGTATTCTTGCCAACACTTATCTCTTGCCTTTTTGATTACAGCTATCCTAACAGGCATGAGGTGGTATCTCACTGTGCTTTTGATTTGCATTTCCCTGATGGTTAGCAATGTCAAGCATCTTTTCATACACCTGTTCGCCATTTGTATATCTTCTTTGGAGAAATGTCTATTCAAGTTCTTTGCCCATTTTTTAATTGGGTTATTTTCTTTTTTTGCTATTGATTTTTAGCAGTTCCCTACATATTTTGGATATTAACCTATCAGAAAAATGATTTGCAAATACTTTCTCCTATTCCATAGGTTGCCTTTTCACTCTGTTTATTGTTTCCTTTGCTATGCAGAGCTTTTTAGCTTGATGTAGCGTCATGTGTCTATTTTTGGTTATGTTGCTTGAGCTTTTGGTGTCATATCCAAGAAATCATTGTCCAGACCAATATCGTGAAGCTTTCTCCCTATGTTTTCTTCTAGGAATTTTATAGTTTCAGGTGTTACATTTAAGCCTTTAATCTACTTTTTTAATTGACCTAATATTGGTTTACAATATTATATGATTCATTTGTACAACACTATAATTTGACTTCTATATACACTACAGTGTAGTCACCACTGAAATCTAGTTTCCATTTGTCACCATACAATTGACCCCCTTTACCCATTTTTTCCCTCCCCCACCCCCTTCCCCTCTGATAACCACCAATCTGTTCTCTGTATCTGTGTTTGTTTTGTTTTGTTTTGTCTGTTTATTTTTTTTATCTTCCACATATGAGTGAAATCACACAGTATATGTCTTTCTCTGCCTGACTTATTTCACTTAGCATAATGCCCACGAGTTCCATCCATATTGTCACAAATGGCAGGATTTCATCTTTTTTATGGCTGAATAGTGTGTGTATATATGTGCATATATATATATATATATATATATAACATATCTTTATCCATTCATCTATTAACGGGCACTTGAGTTGTTTCATCTTTAATCCATTTTGAGTTGATTTTGTGTATGTTGTAAGATAAGGGTACAATTTTGTTCTTTTGCATATGGATTTCCAGTTTTTCCAATACCATTTGTTGAAGAGACTCTCCTTTCCCCATGGTATATTTTTGGCTCCCTTATTGATGGTCAGTTGGCCATATATGCGTGGGTTTATTTTGGGGCTCCTTGCTCTGTTCCATTGGTCTGTGTGTCTGTTTTTATTACAGTACCATACTGTTTTGGTTACTATAGCTTTGTAACATATTTTGAAATCAGGAAGTGTGATGCCTCCAGTTTTATTTTTCTTCCTCAAGATTGCTTTGGCTTTTAAGGGTCTTTAGTTCCATATGAATTTTAGGATTGTTTTTTCTATTTCTATGGAAAATACCATTGGCATTTTGATAGAGATTGCATTGAATCTATAGGTCACTTTAGGTAGTACGGACATTTTAACAATACTAAGTCTTCCAATCCATGAACATGGGATGTCTTTCTATTTATTTGTCTTCTTTAATTTCTTTCATCAATGTTTTGTGGTATTCAGTGTACAAATCTTCACCTCCTTGGTTAAGTTTATTCCTAAGTATTTTATTCTTTTTGATACAATTGTAAATGGGATTGTTTTCTTAAATTACTTTTCAGATAGTTTGTTGTTAATCTATAGAAACGCAACTGATTTTTTACGTTGGTTTTGTATCCTGCAACATTACTGAATTCATTTGTTAGTTCTAAAATTTTTTATGGAGTCTTTAGGGTTTTCTACATGTAAGATCATGTCACCTGCAAACAGAGATAATTTTACTTTTTCTTTTCCAATTTGGATGCTTTTCTAACTTTTTTTTTTTTTTACCTGATTGCTCTGGCTAGGACTTCCAGTACTATGTTGAATAGAAGTGACAAGAGTGGCATCTTTGCCTTGTTCCTGATTTTAGAGGAAAAGCTTCAGTTTTTATGTCAGCTGTGGGTTTTTCATATATGGCCTTTATAATGTTGAGGTAAATTTCTTCTATACCTAGTTTATTAAAAGTTTTTATCATGAAAAGTCATTGAATTAGGTCAAATGCTTTTCTGCATCTATTGTTAAGATCATTGATTTTTATTCTTCATTCTTTTAATGTGGCATATCACATGAATTGATTTGTGTATTTTGAACCATCCTTGCATCCCAGGAATAAATTCCACTTGTTCATGGTGTATGACCTTTTTAATGTGCTGTTGAATTCTGTTTACTAGTAGTATTTTGTTGAGGATTTTTGAATCTGTGTTCATCAGAGATATTAGCCTGTAGTTTTCTTTTCTTGTAGTGTATTATCAGGCTCTGGTGTCAGGGTAATGCTGGCCTCATAAAATGAGTTAGGAAGTGTGCCTTCCTCTCCAATTTTTTAGAAAAGTTTAAGAAGGATTGCTGTTAATTTTTTTAAAATGTTTAGTAGGGGCCAGCCCCATGGCTTAGTGGTTAAGTGCGCGCGCTCTGCTACTGGTGGCCCGGGTTTGGATTCCGGGCGCGCACTGACGCCCTGCTTCTCTGGCCATGCTGAGGCCGCATCCCACATACAGCAACTAGAAGGATGTGCAATTATGACATACAACTATCTACTGGGGCTTTGGGGGGAAAAAAACGGGGAGGATTGGCAATAGATGTTAGCTCAGAGTCTGTCTTCCTCAGCAAAAAGTGGAGGATTAGCACAGATGTTAGCTCAGGGCTGATCTTCCTCACAAAAAAAAAAAAATATTTGGTAGTATTCACCTATGAAGCCATCTGATCCTGGGCTTTTCTTTGTTAGGAAGTTTTTGATTACTGTTTCAATGTCTGTATTCTTTATTGATCTGTTCAGATTCTCTATTTCCTCATGATTCAGTCTTGGTAGGTTGTATGTTTCTAGGGATTTGTCCATTTCTTCTAGGTTGTCCAGTTTGTTGGTGTATAATTGTTCCTAGTAGTCTCTTATGATCCTTTATATTTCTTTTTTTTTTTCCACTAAGCATTTATTTCAAGTCCCTGGAGCCTAGCTGCTGCCAGGGTGGCATGAGCATGTTGTGGAGGACGAAGAAAGGGGGAGCCAGGTCTACCTTTGCTCCCAGGCTGAGCCCTGACAACCTGTGGCTGTGTGGGAACAGCCAGGACAGCAGTGATGGCAGCAGCTACAGCTGGGAGCACAGAAGACCCCACAGGAGCAGCACTCACATCAGGCCTGGATGAGCTTGAGTGGTAGGGGCCCCTCGGCCACTGGCCCAGACCCACCAGTGTGTGACGTTCAGGATGTGGGCAGAGGGGGAGGGGCCCATGGGAAGAGTCCAGCAAAAGCAAAGGCACAAGGATGATCCTTCTTATCTGTGGTATCAGTTGTAATATTTCCTCTTTCATTGTTGATTTTACTTGTTTGAGTCATCTCTCTTTTTTCTTAGTTAGTCTAGCTAAAGGTTTTTCCATTTTGTTTGTCTTTTCAAAAAACCAACTCTTACTTTGTTGATTTTTTTTTTTTTGCTATTTTGTTTGTTTCTTCTCTAATCTTTATTATTTCCTTCTTTCTATTAACTTTGGGCTTAGTTTGTTCTTTTTTTCTAATTCTTTGAGGTGTAAAATTAGGTTGTTTATTTGAGATCTTGCTTCTTTTTTATGCAGGCATTTATCACCAGAAACTTAGTACTGCTCTGGTTGTATCCCATAATTTTTGGTGTGTTGTATTTTCATTTGTCTTGAGATATTTTCTAATTTTCCTTTTGATTACATCTTTGACCCGTTGGGTGTTCAACAGTGTGTTTAATTTACATATATTGTGAACTTCCAGTTTTCCTTCTGTTATTGATTTCTCATTTTATTCTGTTTTTGTCAGAAAAGACACTTGGTATGAGTTCAGTCTTCTTAAATTTGTTGATTTGTTTTATGATCTAACATGATCTATCCTGGACAATGTTCCATGTGTGTTTGAGAAGAATGTGTATTCCGCTGCTGTTGGGTGGAATGTTCTGTTGGTTAGTCTAATTTTTACATAAGAGCATGTTTAAGGATCAAGAGTTAACTTACCATAAAGCAGGAAACACATTATTTTTATGTAACAGTTAGCCACACTGCATTCTTTTAATGTACCTGTCAGTCTTTGATATGTTCTCTAATTTTGGAATCTGATTATGGTGGCTGGAATTGGACAGGCCACTCCTTCCTCAGCTTGCTTCTTGGGAATGGAAAGTGGACCCAGAGCAGTAGCAGGATTTCAGAAGCCTGATTCCAACTCTCCGGCCATTCTAGAATTGGTACAGTGACCTAAAGTTTCGTCATCCTGCCTCCTGGCAGTTGGCTGCTCCAGCCCACAGATGCAGATGGGAAAAGAGAAAAGTAATCTGCATTTATGTAGGGCCAACCCTACGGATTATGGGATTATGAGGTTGTATGGGTAGGGTGTGCAAAGATGGCTATATCAGACAATCTATCTGTTATGGGTTGAATCGTGTCCCCCACGAAAATTCATATGTTGAAGTCTTAATCTCAGTACCTCAGAATGTGACTGTATCTGAAAATAGGGCTGTTGCAGATATGGTTAGTTAAGTTAAAATAAGATCCAATATGCTTGGTGTCTTTATAAAGGGGAAATTTGGACACAGAGAGACAGACACACAGAAGGAAGATGATGTGAAGAGACACAGCAGGAAGACAACCATCTACAAGCCAAGGAGAAAGGCCTGGGACATCCTTTCCAAGTGCCTTCAGAGGGAGCATGGTCCTGCAAACACCTTGATCTCCAACTTCCATCCTCCAGAGAAGTGAAACAATACATTTCTTGTGTTTATGCCACCCAGTCAGTGGTACTTTGTTATGGAAGCCCAGCGAAGTAATATACTATTTAAGTGCCAATTTTATACTAAAGACAATAAGAGCTAGAGAACACGCTGGAAGAATCAGGTCTAGGGAAGCATAGGGAGGACGACTCTGCGACAAAAGGCTGAAATACCTTGTCAATACTTAAATGCCGTGTGAAAGAATTTGCCCTTTATCTCATAGACAACAGGAAGCCACTGGAAAGTTTTTGGGTCATTGCCCTCTTTAAACTGAACAAAGTAGAGCTTACTTTGAGTCTTCCACCCTGGCCACCTTTGAATGGATGAATCGTCATAATCCTGTGCCTCCTGCCAGTAAGCATCTATCAGACCCAGCCTGTCCTCCACCAGCCAAGTTACCAGACCACAGTCCCTCTCCTGATGTGGGTCCTCCAGGTCCCTGGGCCCAGCAGTGCCTCCCCAGCCCAGGCTTGTGTTCAGAGCTCTGGCATTCATCAGCATTTTTGGTAGATAAAATGTATTTTTAAGGGTTAGTATGGGAATCTGATCAGGTTGCACTACAATATTTCCACAAGAAAGTGTATCCTGATCTGTAAGAAACTGGCTTACAAGGAAACTTCTGGAACAACCTGTTCCTAAATTGGGCACCAGCTGCACGTACTATGACAAAGTGCTTAGTGGAAAGAGAAGTCTCGCCCAGAATGTCCTCCCCTCCCATCCATTCTTTACATGTGACTAAAAGGCTCCTAAATCTGTCAGGCTCTAAAGAAGACTGTGGGCACTTATGGCCAGTCAAAAGGCCTCCCTCTTGTGTGACAGAAATATGTTTTACTAAAGTATTTGGTAGACACCATTCATCCTCAAAATAGGAAATTATTTACTTCTTATAACAGTATTTACTCATTCACTCTTTCCCAAATTGGTAGCACATCCTATGTGACCTGTAAGGGCTTTGGGGGAAAAATTTCTCTTCTCCCTCCTCTGAAGTGAGAACTCATAAAAACAGAAGGGCAGACAGAAGGAGATTATAATATAAGCCTTTTTGCCGATAAGGTTGGATTGGACCTAAAGACAAACGGGCTTTTTCTTAACCCCACCCCCACCCTGATGGATTCAGACTAACTCACTATCACAGGATAATGGCAGGCCCCATTATCCAGGAGGCAGACCCAACCCTGAGCAGCCGGCTGTGTGGAGAAGAGACGGTGCACAGGCTCAGAGAGCAGGGGTCCCAACACAGACAGAGGAGGCTGAGCCACACAGGCCAAGTTCCTTTTCCAGTTCACCCACCATGGTCTTCTCGCTTCATGAAGTGCAGCGAGGAATGGAGAGACTTGAGTGTTTCTCCGCTACTTTGGGAGAAAAGTGGAACTTGCCTCTCCACTGTGAAAACATGAAGAGCAGGGAATAAGTGTTTCTCCTTAATAAAATCCACTTAACCTTAAAAGATAAATCAAGTTTCAGTCTCTGAAATAAATGTTCATGATTTATCTCATCATCAAAGTTTTTCAGTGTCCTTAAGTTCGTAGCTGTTACGCACCAAATGTGTCCCCCCCAGAATTCACATGCTGAAGCTCTAACTCCCAGGGTGACGGTATTTGAAGATGGGGTCTTTGGGAGATGATTAGGATTAGATGAGATCATGAGAGTAGGGCCCCTAAAATGAGATTAGTGCCCTTATAAGAAGAGGAAGAGAGAGCCCTCTGCCTCTGCCATGTAAGGACACAGCAAGAAGATGACCATCTGCAAACCAGGAAGCAGGTCCTCACCAGGAACTGAGTCAGCTGGCACCCTGATCTTGGACTTCCAGCCTCCAGAACTGTGAGAAATAAATGTCTGTTGTTTATAAGTCACCCAGTCTGTGGTCGTTTTTATAGCAGCCCAAGCAGATTATTGTAATAGCACAGAGCAAAAACGACCAGTCAGAACTGGGAATTTTTCATTTCATAGCAATGACTGGTCATCACCGGGTGCCATTTTTTAATCGAGGTATGATTGACATATAACATTATATTAGTTTCAGGTGTACAACATAATGGTTTGATATTTGTATATATTGTGAAATGATCACCACAACAAGTCTAATTAACATCTACCACCATGCATAGTTACAAATTTTACTCTTGTGGTGAGAACTTTTAAGACTCACTCTCTTAGAAACTTTCAAATATGCAATACAGTATTATTAACTATAGTCACCATGCTGTGCATTATCCCCATTATTTATTTATTTTATAACTGGAAATTTGTACCTTTTGACCCCTTCACCCATTTCAACCCCCTCCGTGCCCCTCTCTCTCGGCCACTGGCAACCACCAATCTGTTCTCTGTACCTGTAAGCTCGTTTTTTTCTTTCTTTTTTATTTTTTTAGATTCCACATATAAACGAGATTATATGGTATTTGTCTTTCCCTGTCTGACTTACTTCACTTAGCATAATGCCCTCAAGGTCTATCCATGTTGTTGCAAACGGTAATTTTTCCTTCTTTTTATAGCTGAATAATATTCCATTGTGTGTGTGTATATATATATATATATATATATATATATACACACACACACCCACATTTTCTCTATCCATTCACGCATCAATGGACACTTAAGTTGCTTCCATGTCTTGGCTATTGTGAATAATGCTGCAATGAACATGGGAATGCAGATATCTTTTCGAGTTAGTGTTTTCATTTCCTTTGGGTAAATACCCAGAAGTGAAACTCCTGGATCATATGGTATTTCTATTTTTAATTTTTTGAGGAACCTCCATACTGTTTTCCATAGTGCTTGCACCAATTTACAATCCCACCAACAGTACACAATGGTTCCCTTTTCTCCACATCTTCACCAACACTTGTTATTTCTTAACTTTTTGATAATAGCCATTCTAACAAGTGTGAGGTGATAACCACTCATTGTGGTTTTCATTTGCATTTCCCTGATGATTAGTGATGTTGAGCATCTTTTCATGTACCTGTTGGCCATCTGTATGTTTTCTTTGGAAAAATGTTTATTCAGATCCTCTGCCCTTGTTTTTTTTTTTTGGTTTTTTTTTTTGGTGAGGAAGATTGTCCCTGAGCTAACATCTGTGCCCAACTTCCTCTATTTTCTATGTGGGACGCTGCCACAGTATGGCTTGATGAGCAGCGTGTAGGTCTGTGCCCAGGATCTGAAACTGCAAAGCCGGGCTGCTGAAGCAGAGCTCATGAACTTAACCACTACACCACTGGGCCGGCCCTGTCTGCCCATTTTTTAATTGGATTGTTTTGTTTTTTTTTCTATTGAATTGTATGAGTTCTTTATATATTTTGGATATTAACCCCTTATCAGATATATTATTTCCAAATATTTTCTCCCATTTGGTAGGTTGACTTTTCATTTTATTGATGGTTTCCTTTGCCGAGCAGAAGCTTTTTAGTTTGATGTAGTCTGACTTGTCTATTTTTGCTTTTGTTGCCTTTGCTTTTGATGTCATATCCAAAAAAAAATCATCACCCAGACTGATGTCAAGGAATTCACTGCCTATGTTTCCTTCTAGGAGTTTTATGGTTTTAGGTCTTACGTCCAAGTCCTTAATCTATTTTAAGTTAGTTTTTGTGTACTGGGTGCCATTTTGAGATATCTGTAAGCCAATGAGAACAAAAGATCCTTAGGATGAAATGATGGTACTTCTTCTGATTTTCAAAACAATGTACAGGTATTTTTCTAAAACTCCCATGACTCTACTAGAACCCGAGTGGCCACGGGCAGCTCACTCACTGGGTCAGCTCTGGGCTTGTGAGGGTGTCAGAGGTGTTCCTACTGTGTGATTGTCCGGGTCGTGCACTTCGGAAGGGGAGCAAAGACTTTGGGGAGAGACTTGGGAAGGGGATGGGTTGTGAGGAGATGAGTGAGAAAGAGGAAAGGTAGACGCAGGGCTGTTTACATCAATCTCACAACAGCGATGAAGGCAGGACCAGGGCTAGTGACTCAGCCACAGCATCCTTCCTTCCACAGGCTCTCTAACTGGAGAAAAACCTGCTGTTTTCTTTTGGTATTGTCTTTATGCTTTTTTGACCAGATTTAACCTTTATAAAATGTGACAACCAAAAGAAAGGGATGAATTTTTCTTGTCACCACTTTCCCTTCCTTGACAAGATCCTGGTTTTAATGGAGTTCACAGAGGACTGAGCCAAATACTACTCAAAAAGGATTTTCACTCTTGGTGACTCCTTAATTTGGGGTTTGCCTTAAAGTCTGTTTTAAAAACATTTTGAATCAAAGTCCAGCCTGGTCCAGTCCTTGTTTCAGGCAGAGAGACTGAGAAACGAATGTGGAGGTCAGGGGTAGTGAAGCCAGAATACTCAACTCAACATCATGAGCGGCCAGCTTGTTGGGAGGCAGGGTGTGTTACTCCAAAGCGGAGGAAGGATCCAAATGAGAACCACCTTTTGGATGGATCTTGACTACTGAGGATTTACTGCTACCAGTCGCCTGGCTCTGTGGTAGGTTCTTATTTAACTAAATCACTCTTTATTCTCATTCTTCTGCTACCTCAGTGATAAACTTCTGCAATGTTCCTTGGCTGAGTGGCAGTGCCTTATGAGTCCCAGCCCTTCCATCCTTTGCTTCATTTTTCAGTCATACTTGCCTTTGTTAGAGGAACCACATTCCTAAATTATCTCAAAATATAAAAATGCTGACCACGTACTTTTAGACAGAGCAAGTGTCTTATTTTTTATTTGTGTTTGTCCAGATTAATTTTGATGTAGACATAAGAGTTAACAATAATGCCAAAAAATGTTGCTGAGTACTTCTGGACCCTCTAGATACTGTCTCATTAAACTAACAGGACCATGTATCAAGTTCTAAGCTCTATCAAGGTAATTTTGCTGCAGAGACATGCTATGGGCTACATGCCAATTTTCCCCTATAGTCTGTAGATTTGATATTTGTTCATCGAACGTTTGTTGGACAATTACCAGCTGCTTTCCTTGGGCTGTGTACCCAACATGTATATGACATGTTCTCCCAACCCCTAGAGAGAGTCATTGGCCCTCTCCTCTGTGGTCTCATAATGCTTTGTGATGTATGTACAACTTTGCGATGGTTCTGTATACTTAATAACACTAGCTGAAGAGTAAAGCCACCACTTGAGCCTGAGCACTGTTTGCCCTATGATTGGGACACATCCAGAGAGGGTGAAATGGACGAGACGGGTCCACAGATGTGACAGACGGAGGAGAAGAGCACAGAGGAGGTACAGAAACAACAGCTTACATCAGTGAGGAAGGGAGATGAAGCTGAATAAGGAACAATAAAAAAATCCCCCTCACCTAATACTGCAGTTCTGGTGCAAAGTGGCTCTAATAAAAATAATGAAAAATTTAAAGAGTGGTGCAAATCTCATCAAATGGAGTTAATTGACAAACTGAGATTTTGAAAAAAAATGCAATTCCAATGACCAATAATTGGTTAATATCAATAATATATAAAGATGCCTTAAAATTATAAGAAAGTTAAAATTGTCAATAGACAACAGAAAAATGTGTAAAGCATAAAAATAGATTATTCACAGAAGGGAAATGCATGTAACTAAGAATCCTATAAAAACACATGAACAGATGCTCATCCTACCTAGAATTTAGGGCAAATTCCAATTAAAATAATACCTGTTGGGCTGAGAGATATTAAAAAGCATTCTAAGATATACCTCTGCAAGACATGAAGGGAAAGGGAGTTCTCACACATTCCTTGTGAAAATACAAATTTTTATAATCTTTTGAAAGCAGCATGGCAAGGTACGTTAAAATGATAACTCCATAGACCCTTCACACCAGACCTGACTCCTTACCCCATAGAAATAGAGGACCATAAGACAAAGACTACCAGGGTGTCAACTGGCCGAGATAACAAACTAGTCATCCATAGAACTGCTGAGACTAGAACCTGGGTCTGGGTGAGTGGTTCTGAGACACAGAGAGGTAGGTCATAGGTCATGATCCCCAGGCTAGCTTGTGGGGATCTAGCATTAGATTAGCATTAGACTTCTGGTTGGCTGGCGGCCCATACCGCAGTCACTCCACTAAACCAAGAAGTCTTTGTGTCAGGGGATAATAACGCTCCTCCACTCCTCCTTGAGAGAATGGCTTAAGGTGAAGGCACAGCAGTGGGAAAGTACAGGTGTGTTCAGGACAGGTGAGCACATCACGCTGGCTAGAGAGACACATGTACACAGCACACCTTGAGCAGAGTGTTTTCACTGGAGTTCTGCTTGTTTCAACAGCATGTCAGACCCTCAATAGCTCTGTAATTCCACTCTGCTGTGAAAGTCATGATGTCACCGATCTATTAATGCCAATAGAAATTAGACAGAACAGGTCACCCAGTCCATTCCTTTCCCTGAGCAAGATTATTCAGACTATTATAGAGCCTGTCATCGCAAGCCATCAGCAAGATGCATTTAATGTTCTGCATCCCCCAGGGAGAATAGAAATAATGACGGTTGTCAGCACTTTCTTCCTTCCTGAACCCAAGACACCACAGCCAATGTCGATCTCAATGACAAAAGAAGCAATGTCATTGGTGTCCTCCCTCCTGCCCCCTCCCTGTGTGAGCTGCAGCAAATAAATCTCTGCCACTCAACTACCTCCTTAGAGACTGGAGATCCTCACGCTTCACAAGGAGGAGTGAATCGTTTATGTGAATGGCATCAAAAGAAGATGAAAGAGTTACACAAAGATAAAAATCCTAGTTTGTGGGAGAATCTTACTTGCAGCTAAGTTTCTCCCCCTCACCTATCACCCCAGCCATCAGTGACTACAATTCACTGGCTTCTTTCATGGCACCCAGGTGTTTGGAGCAGAATCCCTTCAGGACAGATGACTTGGGGTCTGGGAATTCTCAGCCCCACGGCAGCACGGATTTGCTGTGTGGCCTGGGACTATTCCCTGGGGGAAGCTCAGAGGACGGGCCTCCAAGGTCATTTCCAGTGTCATTGTTCTGTGGACATCACCTCTGTCCATGCTGCTCCACTGCTCCCTTTACATCACTGGTCCAAACAACACATCACTTAAGTTACAATGACACACTCCACGTAAAAATATTAACCAGTGTTTCCACCTTGACTTGTTTCTCTCTCCATCCCTTTGACTCTTCCCACCACTTCATCAGCCAGGCCACCCTGCACCCACCAGCTCGGAGAAAAGATGTCTCTGTTGAAAGAGACAGACTCCCTGGAGCTTAGTAGATCAGGCTGGATTCACAGCACAGTTAGAAGACCTGAGGAACTGGGTTTCCCACTCTCCCACCCTCTCACCCCGTTAGAAAAGAATGCTCCAGCTACCTGAGGAAGAGAACAGGGGAGTCAGAAGAGAAATAGCACAAGAGCAGATTTTGGCTGAAATTCACACACTCCAGGTAGGGCAGAGACTCAAGGAACTGCAGAGTGACTCCGGGCACCTGAGTCCGAGGGGCAGCAGAGGGCTGCAGGGCCTGAACACAGCCCTTCCTACAGTGGGAGCAGGTCCTCAACGCCCCTGTTCAAGCTTGTGGTCAGGTCCTATAAGAAGCCGAGAGGGGGGGGTAGTTGGGGGGGTGGCCAGCCCCGTGGCATAGCAGTTAAGTGCTCGCGCTCCGCGCTCCGCTGCTGGCGACCCGGGTTTGGATCCCAGGTGCAAACCGATGCACTGCTTGTCAGGCCATGCTATGGCGGCGTCCCACATAAAGTGGAGGAAGATGGGCATGCATGTTAGCTCAGGGCCAGCCTTCCTCAGCCAAAAGAGGAGGATTGGCATGGATGCTAGCTCAGGGAAGATCTTCCTCACAAAAAAAAAAAAAAAGCCAGGGGGTACCTCTGGCTGGTGCCCTGATGTTATGCAAGCCCCCCGAATGTACCCCAGGGAGAATGGGGAGACCATCGTTCACTCAGATATGTTTCCACCACCCTCAGCAGAGGGAGGCTCAAGAGGGAAATCAAGTTGAATTTCATGCAAATAAAGTCATATTCATTGTACATCTGAATTTGTCCACCGAAGTTTGTACTCCTCACTAGGTATTTCTAAACCTGAGCTTTTCTGAACATTGATATTTTAATGAGATGTTAATAGATACTGCTTTCCAAAAATAGAGACTGTTTCATGATAAAAAATGTAGAAGAAACTGCTGGGTAAATAAAGCTAAACAGAGGCCTTTACCATAGAACTTCTCACAGCACATGATTATACTCAGTGTAATTCTCAAAAAATCTGACACAGTATGCAAGATCTTCCAAATTTATGGGACTCTTTTTAAGACTCATCCATTAACATGTCTTCCATAAAACATAATTTGAGAAATGCTGGTCTACTGAGAGCCCCTTGTTTCATATATATGGACATCCAGACAAAGCAATATGCTTGCCCACGGTCACACGGTAACAGAAGTAGAACCAAAACTTTCTATTTCTCCATTCCATGTAAACTAAAATTTTACAGGGAAAGAAAGAACCTAATTTAAAGGCTTTAACTGCCTGAACAATAAAAGTATGCTACTAAAAGAAAAATCTCTAAACCCAAAATATGTTCCTCTTATATCTTCACTGTTGACAGAGCTTCTGGAGTTGATGAACTGTTGGATCAGAGTTCCAAAATAATGCAAACTGCAGTTTTCTTTAGCACCTTTCCAACTTGAATTACCCCAATGCACTCACTAAGCCAGGAATTAATTATATTGCGGCTTTGCAAGGACACTTGGCTGCGCAGATCATAGCCAGCATGAAGTGTTAAGTTCGGGTTTGTTGTCTGGGTACAAGGGAGGTGTTTCATGTCAGTTCCTCCAAGAAGCAGGAGACTTGCATTCAGGAAGCTTCCTGGCACATGCTCTTAGGAACAACATCCAGGAGAGAGTGAGGGACCCAGGGAAAGTAGTTGAAGGCAGGGCGGTGGCAACAGTGGCCTCACCAAATGCAGGGGTGGGAGGGGCATGTTGCTCAGAAACTGGATGGCCCTTCAGAGGTGGCCTGAACTGTACCCTGCATCGCCCACTCATTGGCAACACGTGGCTGGGGCAGGGTGGTGTCCTGTGGGGAGGCAGCCCCATTCCCTCCAAGGGAAATTCCTGGCAAGAGACTCACCTGTGAGCAACCATCAGCCTATGTCCCAGCCTATTGGGAATGAGCACCTGAGTCCTGGCAAGGACTCTGGAGACACCCGCAGCGTCCTCCAGAGTGGAGAAAACACTGAAAACTCCATCCCTCCGCCTCCCCCATGGTACTCCCAACAGGGGAAGAATCTCGTATTCTCATCTTTGTCCTGCTGTTTTCATTGAATTCTTTCCACGCGCCATCTCTTCCCAGTCTCCTTTTATTTTGTAATCTTCGTGTGTTTTTACCTCACTGTTTTCTATGGCATTTGATCTGTGCAGCATGAACACTATAATATGTTTCCATCTCTGTATCCTTTCCTCTGAGGAGCTTGTTAGAAAACAGGATTTCACGGAGACGGCAGTCCTGTGGGATGTTGGTCTGGGAGTCGGTTCAGACCTCGCTGAACTGGGTCTTGCTAAGTGGACAAAATTGGACAAATTTGCACAGCTCCTCTAGACTTTAGACTTCTTGTTTCCACAATAAAGATTTTGGATTGGATTTCTTAGGGTGCTTCCATGTGTAAAATTTTGTAAAGCCATCTGTCTTACCTGAGTTTCTGGTAAGAATATTTCATCTTTTTTGGGTTCCCTTTTCCTGACACTGATTCTTGGTAATGATCAATAGCATCACTTGTGTTTGATTCTAAAGCCCGAATTTCGTATAATCAACATTACCTTTGAAAATCCTTGAGTCTCCCGTAAATGCAGTGAAATGCTCGTTGTCTGGGACGTGAGCAGACCCCCTCCCTCGCTGAGAATGGCTGGAAGAGCTGCCTGCCCTGTCACGCTACTTCTCTTTCTCTCTCTCTGCTTTTAACCAACCAACTATAAGTGATTTTGTGACTATCAAACTTTTACTGTTTAAAACACTAGTTTCTGTATTATTCAAACAAAATATTAGCTGCTCTTATTGCATTTTTATTAGAATGGGTAAGAGTGCACATGTGTATCCTGTGAACTAGAAATAGAATTGAGAACACTTGGTAAACAGATGTCTTTTGGGAAAGATTCAGTAAAGACACTACAATGTGAAGTGATTTTGTGACTAGATTGATATATTAGATAATTCTGTGTGTTCATCAATAATTATTTCTAAAAATGTGTACGGAGAATCGGGAAGGATGAGAATAGAGAATAGAAGCAAAAGCTTGCAGAGGAACGGTGTGGGCAGCATTCCACTGAAGAAGTCGTAGGAGAAAGAACGTGGTCTATTCAGGGACTTGACACAGTTCTCAATGAAGATTATGTCTCATGTGAAGGGCCTGTTATCTTGCTTAGGGAAAAAGAAATTTTATATTAGGCCAAGGAATGGGTTCCCATGAATAATATCAGGATGAAGTAAACTCCCAATATGGGAGCAAAAGACATAATCCGACATTTCACAAAGAAAAGTGGAAAACGTCCAATAAATACACAGGATGATATTTAAGATTATTAGTAGTGAAAAAGAAAAAACAAATGCCATTTTTTCCAACATGACATTTTTTAAAATTATTATAACAGCCTGAAAAATGTCCACATTCATGCATTTGATACACTCCACATTCTGAGTGGAGAATAACTCAGAATTTCCTGAGTGCTATTAGGCAGTTATATCAGTCACAAAAATACTCACAGTGGTGTCCCAGTTTGGTGGAAATAGGTAATTTTTACTTTCTTTTTTTATACTTTCCTGTACATTCAAATTTTCTACAATGACCTTATTTTACTTTTATAATCAGAAAAAGGACAAATTTTTTTTTTAATATTTGAATTTTCAGGAAAAAGGTTAAAAACCCAAGTCTTAAGTAGAAGTTGCTGCAGACTGTAAGATACTGAAATGGTGGACTGGCCACAGCAGGGACCAGATTTAATGGTAAATAATTATCTCCTAGAAGAAAGCCGACGTGCGGGTCAAACACAGAAGGGAATGCAAAGCCAGCCCCAGGAACGTGGTGGTGGGTCCTCCTACTGGACGTGGACGCTCCCTGGCAAAGTAGAGAAAGGACTCGACGGCTTCTACCTCAAAGTTTCCTATTTTGATGCTGAAGCAAGCAGTAAAACTCGAATGGAAGGTTTTCATAGCCAGACTGCATCGGGAAATGAAAGGTAAAGACGCAGGTACTGGTTAAAGAGGGTTTCGTAAACTGCATAATCAAGGAAATTAACCCAGTGTTATGTGAAACGGGACAAAATGGTCCCTTGTTTATGGAACATCATACGTGAGACCTCCTAACGATCATTCTGCCCAACTTGTCATCTAACGCAGGAAAAACTGAAGCCCAGAGAAGTTAGTAACTGGCCTGAAGTGACAGAGCGAGTTTCTAGCAGAGCTGGGACTCTAACTCTGTCGCTATTGGCCCCAGAACATCCTCCCACCTTCTGTGAGGGATCCTCTCCTGCAGGTGGCCCATCCCTCCAAACACCGGCACCCTTCCATCTCTGGATGAGCTCCACTCCAAACACGTAGGAATTTGCCCACTTCTCCCATCTCTACTGCCTGTTGGAAGTTCCTCCCAGCCTTACGACCCAAAGATCTGCTCTTCAAACAGCAGGGCATCCTTTCAACATGGACATCGTGTAACATTTCTGCATGAAATGCTCCAATGGCTTCCCACAGCACTTACAATACAGCCCAAACCCTTTGCCCACCTGTGTGAACGGCCCACCCTGAGCCCAGGTCTCCCCGTCCCTCCCACTGCTCGCACTGGGAGCACTGAGTGACCACACTCAGCCTGTTTGCTGCCCTGCCTGGGGGCTGCTGCATCCGCTCCCAGGATCCCTTCCTCCCACAGTCCCCAGCCTCCCAGAGGCAAGTGTGACGTGGGCCTCTCTTCTCAGCACCAGCTCTCTGCCTCCCTGCAGACAGGCGCCTTGTGAACCAGGAGGGCAGCACGGCAAAGTGGTGTAGGCAGGACAGCTAACTCTCAGGTCCACTCGGCCGCTCCTCGTCATCTGGGCGAGTTGCTCAATGTGCCTGACTCGGTTTCCTCATCTGTAAAATGAGGGTTGAGTGAGTTAATACTTGTGAAGACTCTAGAACTGTGCCTGGCACAGGAAGTGCTATACGAGTGTGTGTGAAGTCAAATTGTTACTGGATACATAGCCGGGTTCTTTACCCACCACACAAGAGGGGCCAAATAAAACTGGAACGCCAGGCTTATGGCAAGGAAAGGGTTTTTATTTTAGGTGATGTCAGCCGGAGATGAGAGCTCTCAAATTTTTCCCGTCTCCCCAAAAGTTGGGAGGCAAGGGATTTTAAAGGTTGTGAGGAATGTGGCGGCTTGTAGGGAGGGGGAGCCTGTGGTCTTGCTGGTCAGCATTTTCCCATCAGCCTGCATTTGGCCTTGTGAGGCTGCTGGCAGGGAGGAGGATGGCGAGATAAGGGAATCGCAGGTGGATGTCCTTCAACCGTCTCCGTCTCCCTGGTGGATGGTGGATTCTGGTGCCAGGAAGCCAAGGAGTTGAGATCTGAGAAGCTTTAGCTTCTTGATGTCAGTTTCTCCGTAACAAACCTCAAGAACTGGTAGTTAGCCAAAACATCAGTGTTAGCCCTGCTTGAGGCCACCTGGGCTTTTAACAATTTGTAAAACAACCAATATCCACATGTGAATGTAACTTAGAGAAACAGGGAAAGAGGATGAGTGCTTTTGGTTTTAACCCCATATATGCTGGGTTTAATATAGGGGAACTGATATCAGGGCCAGCATCAAAACAAATAAATAAAAATGTTGATTTGTATTAACATTTCCATTTGAGGGAGAATTGTAGACTGTAAATTGCCTTCCCCCATGAGATTGTTTTCTCCGTTGTTTTCCGGCTGTGGTTGCTGCTGCTGAGAATTCTGATTCTGTTCCGATCCGCCATGCTGCGTGTCACCAACGTGGAACATTACAAGTGGTAGTAGCTTAGGCTCTATTCATATTTTGAGGGCCTTCTGTTAATCAGATACATCCATGCACCACTTAATTCTAACACTAACTCTGTAAACTATTACGCACTTTAAGGATGAGCTCGGTTGCCCCAAGGTCTCTCAGATGCAGAGAAATAGTCAAAAACCAAGCCCTGGCACTCCAATCCCAGAGCCCACACTCTACCCACAGATTCTTACGTGGTAAAAATGCGCACGTTAGCCATCCTTGAAGGCCAGTCTGTGTTCCATTGCTTCTCTCCCCACGTCAGTTACCCAGGGCCCATACTGTCAATCAACTCATCAGGTCTTTGCAAATCAAATCATCTTCCTTCAGTGTGCCAGATACAGAGTGGTCGTGGCAGTAGATTTATCTTCATTTCCCAGATTAGATTGTGTTAGCCGTGAGTGCTTTCCTCTGCATGGATTATCTGTTTTCCATGTGCCCTGCTCCTGGTGATGTCTTTCAATTCTGGGAGAAATTAAATGAAATCAAATTGGAGATTTGGTTCACGTTACACCACATCATGAACTGCGTTGGTCTGAGCACCCACAGAGAAGAGGATCTGGCTGCATGTAAGTGAGCAGAGCCACGCAGGGATTCCAAAACCTCTGTAACAGAACTCTTCCTTGGAAGACAGGAAGTCGTTCAGGGAATTCTACAACTGAAAGAGCTGTGCTGGTGCAGCAGCAGTCAGAATAGGGTCTGCAGCTTTTACTTACTAAGGACCGCCACATAGTCGCTAACAGGGGTGGATCCAGGTTCTGTGGGGTCTGTAGCTCAGGCAATTCAGGGAGCTGCTTCAGAAAAAGGAATTCAAAGTGACAATACAAGGTACAGGCACCAGAGAAAGCGAGGGCCCTGAAGCTTAAACTCCATTGGCTTCGTGGTAAATCCACCTGGGAGCCGGAAGTTCTTGAATAGGAAGCCTGATAAGAGGAAATTCAAGTCACTGACCAAACGACCATTGGATCAACCGTGTTTGTTGATTTTGTTTTAATATAGAACGTTCTTCTTCCACATTGTAGTCAGTGTGCTTATAAACTGGGCAGTTTGTGCCGGCCAAGATGGTTCAAAAAACAATGATATGAGTTTCTCGATAGAAGCTAAGCCAGGAAAATTGTGACATCCCAGAAGCAATGCTGGCCCCTTACATGGGGATGCGAACACCCAGTAACATGCAGAAATGCTAGAGGTAGGTGTCTTAGTCCATCCTGGCCACTATAACAAAATTCCACAGATGGCCTGGCTTATAAACAGCAGACATTTGGGGGCCAGCCCAGTGGCATAAGCGGTTAAGTGCGTGCGCTCCGCTGCGGAGGCCCAGGGTTTGCCCGTTCGGATCCCTAGCACACACCAACGCACCACTTGTCAAGCCATGCTGTGGCGGCATCCCATAGAAAGTGGAGGAAGATGGGTGTGGATGTTAGCCCAGGGCCAGTCTTCCTCAGCAAAAAGAGGAGGATTGGCAGATGTTAGCTCAGGGCCGATCTTCCTCAGAAAATATATAAATAAACAAATAAACAGCAGACATTCATCTCTCACAGATCCAGAGGCTGGAAGTCCAAGATCCAAGTGCCGGCTGCTTGGTGAGGCCCAAGTCCAGGTCACAGACTTCTCGCTGTGTCCTCACGTGGCGGGAGGGGCTGGGGGCTCTCTGGGGTCTCATGTATAAGGCACTAATCTCACCATGGGGGCTCCACCCTCGTGATCTAATCACTTCCCAGAGGCCCCACCTCCAGATGCCGTCACATTAGGGGTCAGGTTACAACAGGGGATTTTGAGGGGACACAGACATTCAGTCCATAGCAATGGGTGATGATACCTCTTACAGTCCTTAGAGCCTGGCCTTCCCCATTATGGGGAAGAACTCTCAGATTCTTCAGTTTGCTTGAGTAAACTTTGCTTGAGTTTGCAGAGTAACTGTAGCCAGAAGAAATTCCATCAAAGAAATGGAAATAAGTCTATGGTGGCAAAACAAGTGATGCACTTAGAAGGAAGAAACAACAGGGGAAGAACAGTGACAAATTTCCTACTAGGACTGTTTTTTTTTTTTTTTCATTAAATACATGAAGTATTTAGCTGTTTTCAAATGATGATAATGATTCAAAGACATGATACGTCAAGCAGGAGTCACAGTTATTCCACTGAGAGAAATTAAAGATAAAAACAATAGTCTAATGCATTAAGCAAAATAGTTCAAAGTTGGAATATAGCCTCACTGTGAATTATTACTTTGAATATTTTATATTTATAATATATTTAGCAGAGTGGTAATGTTTCTTCTATTTTTTTTAATCTTGTAAGCAGATGACCTTTTTTCCCCTTTAATTTAGTTTATTATTTTTAACATTTGAACCACTTTTTAAAAAGTGAGATATAATCAACATAAAACATTTTATTAGTTTCAGGTGTACAACATAATGATTCCATATTTGTATAGAAGGCAAAATGATCACTACAATAAGTCTAGGTAACATCTGCCACCATATATAGTTACAAATATTTTTGTGTGTGATGAGAACTTTTAAGATTTATTCTCTTAGCAACTTTCAAATATGCTCTATCGTATTATTAACTAGAGTCACCAAGCTGTACATTATATCTCCGTTATTTATTTGTTTTATAACTGGAAATCTGTACCTTTTGACCTCCTTCACCCGTGTCACCCCTTTGCCCCGTCTCCTGGCCTCTGGCAACCACCAATATTATTAATTAATTTTTATATTATTAATTAATATATATTAAATTAATATTATATTTATTATATATTATTATAATATATTCTTTATTCATTCATCCATCAATGGACACTTAGGTTGTTTCCATATCTTGGCTATTGAAAATAATGCTGCAATGAACATGGGAGTGCTTAAATCTTTTTAAGTTAGTGTTTTTGTTTCCTTCAGATAAATACCGAGACATGAAATTGCTGGATCATATGGTAGTTCTATTTTTAATTTTTTGAGGAACCTCCATACCGTTTTCCATAATGGCTCACCAATTTACACTCCAACAGGGCACAAGGGTTCCCTTTTCTCCACATCCTCACCAACACTTGTTATCGCTGGTCTTTTTGATAATAGCCATTCTGACAGGTGTGAGGTGATATCTCACTGTGGTTTAGATTTAGATTTAGATCATCCCTGATGATTAGTGATGTGGAGCACCTTTTCATGTACCTCTTGGCCATCTGAATGTCTTCTTTGGTAAAACGTCTATTCAGATCTTCTGCCCAATTTTTAATCTAAGTGTTTGTGATTTTTGTTATTGAGTTGTGTGAGTTCTTTATATATTTTGGATATTAATCCCTTATCAGATATATGATTTGCAAATATTTTCTCCCATTCAGTAGGTTGCTTTTTCATTTTGTTAATGGTTTCTTTGCTGTGCAGAAGCTTTTTAGTTTGATGGAGTCCCACTTGCCTATTTTTGCTTTTGTTGCCTTTGCTTTTGGTCTCATATCCAAAAAATCATTGCCAAGACTGATGTCAAGGAGATTACTGCCTATGTTTTCTCCTAGGAGTTTTATGGTTTTAGGTCTTCTGTCCAAGTCTTTAATCCATTTCAAGCTAATTTTTGCATGTACTGTAAGATAGTGGTCCAGTTTTATTCTTTTGCATATGGCTGTCCAGTTTTCCCAGCACGATTTATTGAAAAGACTGTCCTTTCCCCATTGTATACTTTTGGATCCTCTGTTATAAATTAATTGACCGTAGATGTGTGAGCTTATTTCTGGGCCCTCTATTCTGTTCTGTGATCTATGTATCTGTTTTTATGTCAGTACCATACTGTTTTATTACTATAGCTTTGTAATATAGTTTTAAGTCAGGGAGTGTGATGCCTCCAGCTTTGTTGTTCTTTCTCAAGATTCCTTTGGATATTCACAGTCTTTTGTGGTTCCACACAAATTTTAGGATCGTTTGTTCTATTTCTGTGAAAAATGCCATTGAAATTTTGATAGGGATTGCATTGAATCTGTAGATTGCTTTGGAAAGTTTGGACATTTTAACAATATTATTTTTCCAATCATGAGCACAGAATATCTTTCCATTTATTTTGCCTTTGATTTCTTTGATCAATGTCTTATAGTTTTCATTGTACAGGTCTTTCACCTTCTTGGTTAAATTATACTTAGGTATTCTTTTTGATGCAATTGTAAATGGGATTTTTTTCTTAATTTTTCTTTCTGATAGTTCATTATTCATGTATAGAAATGCAACAGATATTTGTATGTTGATTTTGTGTTCTGTAACTTAACTGATTTTGTTTACAATTCTAACTGATTTTTGGTGGAGTCTTCAGGGTTTTCTATATATAATATCATGTCATCTGCAAATAGTGACATGAAAAATCTTCCTTTTCACTTTGAATGCGTTTTGTTTCTTTTTCTTACCTAATTGTTCCAGCTAGGACTTCCAATACAATGTTGAATACAAGTGGTGAGAATGGGCATCGTTGTTTGTTCCTAATCTTAGAGGAAAAGCCTTCAGCTTTTCACCATTGAGTATGATGTTACCTGTGGGCTATATGGCGTTTATTATGTCGAGGTACATTCCTTCCGTACCCACTTTGTTTAGAGTTTTTATCATAAATGGATGTTGAATTTTGTCAAATGATTTTCTGCATCTATTGAGATGATGATATGATTTTTATCCTTCATTTGTTAATGTTGTGTACCACATTGATTGATTTGCAGATGTTGAACCATCCTTGCATCCCTGGAATAAATCCCACTTGATCATGGTGTATGATCCTTTTAACAAATTGTTGAAATCAGTTTGCTAATATTTTGTGAGGATTTTTGCATCTATGTTCATTAGGGATATTGGCCTGTAATTTTATTTTCTTGTGGTGTCCTTGTCTGATGTTAGTATCAGGGTGATGCTGACTTCATAAAATTAGTTTGAAAGTGTTGCCTCCTCTTCCACCGTGACTATTGACTCAAGGCAGCATTGTTTTATAGAAGTTCTCCAAAAGAAATGTTTCAAATTTCAGACTTTTGAATATAAATAGAATTTGCTTAAGTAACCAAAGCATGTCTGACCTTTGTATTTTATAGCCAGACATCTTTTAAAATGAAAATAAATATTTTACTATAATATTTATACAATTTGCTAAATCTGTCTGAGAGTCACTCTCAGAAACAAACAAAAAGGCTTCCCTTTTATTCAATCATTCTGTACTCAGTGAGAACTTTTAACTCCTGTTTTTATTAATCATGTTTGAGAATCCAATGTGTTTTGAAAGAAACATGGATTAACAACATTGAACACCAAAACAAATATCTGTACATGCTCTTTTAGGGAACACGACAATACAACTCACCAATTTCATGTGAAAGCCAAGATTTAAAATGTGAAAAGTAAGAACCACAATTACGCATCTAAAACAACGTCCACACATAAAATCCTGTCTGAATAAAGTCAGCTTTGTGTCTGTCAATCATATCCAGAGGAATTAAACATAGGGCCCAATTCCTCTACTACCACTAACTAGTGTAAACTTGAAGGTCACTTGGAACTTGATCTTAAAGGGGGAATAGCAATGAGATGCTACCTAAAACCACTAGTATGGCCCAGATGAGCTCTTCATTTCCTTCCAGTCCTGGAATCAATGATCGCAACTGAATTTCCTTCTTTTATATCTTTGAGCAGAATAGATTGCTTTCATTTTGAAGATTTAGAAGATAGAGTCAGCATCACGTAGATTTCGTCTAAAAGTTTAATTTAAAGCAGAGGTTAGGGGGCCGGCCCCGCGGCTCAGCAGTTAAGTGCGTGTGCTCCACTACTGGTGGCCCAGGTTCAGATCCCGGACGTGCACCTATGCACCGCTTGTCCAGCCATGCTGAGGTGGCGTCCCACATACAGCAACTAGAAGGATGTGCAACTATGCATACAACCATCTACTGGGGCTTTGGGGAGAAAAAGGGAAAAAAAAGGAGGAGGATTGGCAATAGATGTTAGCTCAGGGCCGGTCTTCCTCAGCAAAAAGAGGAGGATTGGCATGGATGTTAGCTCAGGGCTGATCTTCCTCACAAACAAACAACAAAAAAAAAACAGTCAATCCCTTTGGAAAAAAAAAAAAAGCAGAGTTTATAAAAGTGGATTTTGTGAAATATTGATTCATGGACTCTTAACAGGTGTTAAGGCGAGATCCTCTACAGTCAACTGAGTTTGGATAAATCTGGGTTAAATAACACAACTGCAAGACTTCTGGAAACTTCCAACATGCCCACGTGCACTGTGACATGTGTGAGCAGAACAGCAGACACCCACCAGGTGACCCTGACCAGGGGCCTGCTTCTTCCCAGAGCCTCCTACGTGCGGTGCTCTGCAGGACACACTCAGGGAAATGCTGCAGTGAGCATTTTCCGAATGCAGCTTCCTAAGAACAAAATCCTTATTTCAGATTACTAGAGAATGTTCTCACTAATTTACCAAACTCTAACACCCTACTCTCGTGAAATAATCCTAGTTAGTGTTATTATTATCACTAATAAGTGATTAAGTGGCAATATAGATCCAGGAAAAACACAATGGGCAGAGGCCAGAAGATACGGATTGCAGTCCTAGCTACATTAAGTTCTAGCCATGATAAACTTAAAATATTGTATTATAATCAAAATAATTATTAATAATTTAATAATTTATTAAATATAATTTTAATAGAAGAGCTTGTGTGTGTTCTGTTTTTAATGTCTCCACAATTCTTGAACTGGAACATCTTACATTTGATCTATGCAATGATTTCAATTTGGATATATATCCTATGATAACAATCATTTATTTTAGCTCACTCATACCATTGCACTGGATGAGACATTTTTAGTCACCCATCTGTATGGCACAAGCTGAGAATGAAGCATCCATTTTGAGCATTGCCAGTAATCGTGATGCCAATTTATATTACAAAAATTTTAAGTACTAGTATGAGGGATTCAATTTTGTCAGATGTACTGTATTTAGGTTAAATCGTCTATTAAATTGTACATTTTGTAACGTATTTGCACTGGGAGTGTTGAGGGCGGGAATTTCAGCTTGAGCTGGAAGTGTACTCACTGAGAATTCAGGACATTTCTGGGTTTGTCCGAAGTCTGCTTGCATAAGGAACCTGAGCAGGCTTTGGAGTGATGAAATCATTTTACGACGAGAGAGTTGAGAGGCGAGGACTTCTCCCAATTCAGTCGGAACACAGAGTAGGACAAGGAGGGGGGATGCGGTGCCTTGAGGACGTGAGCCCATCAGCCACACCTCCAGCAGAGTGTCCAACCACCCAGAGCAAGGCAGCACCATGCGAGGGACCCAGAAATGCCAACCTCAGCAGTAGGACAGCAGCAAGCTGAAGCAGACAGTGCTGGCAGCCTCAGGCCTGTCAGCAGACAATGTCTCCGGAGGAGACGTCATCCAACCCTCCTTCCATGGCCGGGGAGTGGTGTGCTCACTGCACCGCGGGCACCTTCACATAACAGAATCCTTGGGAGAGACGTCACTGGGAGAGGCTAAGAAAGGAGAGGAGAAAGTGATAGCTGTGTTTCGGTAGCTTGAGATGTTCCTTTAGAGCTCTCAGATGTAACTGGATGAGGGGATCGTAGGGAGCAGGATCTGACAACAGCATTCCGGCACTAAAGGGATGCACCTCATCACCACCAATGTCTTCCCACATTTGGAGCCCTCTGCCTTTTTCACCCCAATCCCTTGCAACCTGGAATGGCATCTGGAAACAAGGGCTAAGTAGTACAGTTAGCTGAGAAAGGGAAGTATATGCAGAGTCTTTTAAGAGATGATGTCAAATTTGCATGAGAGGCTACTTTATGAACTGCAAGAAACAGAAAAGACATGCTGATGGAATAGTGGGAAGAAATGATAAGTTCTGTGAGTGAGGAAATATCCTCAGGCAAAACTTTCCCATGTTAATTTAGAAATGTTGTACCACTAAATGAGCTCAGTTAACAGACTATCAAAGAGACATATCCAAGTACATATGGGACTTGAGCAATTAGGCAAGAAAAAGAAATAAAAGGCATCCAAATCAGAAGGGAAGAAGTAAAATTGTCTCTGGTTGCAGATGACATGATCTTATATGTAAAAATCCCTAAAGACCTCGCACACACAAAAAAACTGTTAAAATAAACAAATTAAGCAAAGTTACAGGACACAAATCAGCATACAAAAATCATTTGCATTTCTATACATCAAGAACAAGGTACCCAAAAGGAAATTAAGAAAAGAATCCTATTTATAATAGCATCAAAAAAAATACTTAGGAATAAATTTAATCAAGGAGACTTCACCAAGGAGATGAAAGTCTTGTACACTGAAAGCTACTAAACACTGATAAAATAAATTAAAGCAGACAAAATTAACTGAAAGACATCCTGTGTTCCTGCATTGGAAGACTCAATACTGTTAAAATGTTCGTACTACCCGAAGTGATCTACAGATTCAATGCAATCTCTATCCCAATCCCAAAGACATGTTTTACAAAAATAGAAACAATTCTAAAATTCATATGGAACCACAAAAGACTCCAAATAGCCAAAGCAATTTTGAGAGAGAACAAAGCTGGAGTCATCACACTTTCTGATTTTAAAATATATTACAAAGCTACAGTAATCAAAACTGTATGGTACTGGCATAAAAACAGACACATAGATCAATGGAACAGAATAGAGAGCCCAGAAATAAACACACACATATACTGTCAAGTGATCTTCCATAAGGCTGCCAAATATACACAACAGGGAAAGGACAGTCTCTTCAATCAGTGGTGCTGAGAAAACCAGATATCCACATGCAGTAGAATGAATTTGGACCCTTCTCTTACACCACTCACAAAAATCAACTCAAAATGGATTAAAGACTTAAACGTAAGACCTGAAACTCTAATACTCCTAGAAGAAAAACACAGGGTAAATCTTCTTGATGTTAGTCCTGGCAGTGATTTCTTGGATATGACACCAAAAGCATAGGCAACAAAACCAAAACTACATAAGTGGGATGACATCAAACTAAAAAAGTTCTGCACAGAAAAGGAAACAAAGAGTGAAAAGGCAGCCTATGGAATGAGAGAAATTATTTGCAAACCATACATCTGACAAGGGGTTAATTTCCAAAATATATAAGGAACTCCAAAACTCCATAGCAAAAAAACAACCCATTTAAAAGATAGGCAAAGGGGGGGCCGTCCCGGTGGCGCAAGTGGTTAAGTGCGCGCGCTCCGCTGCGGCGGCCCGGGGTTCACTGGTTCGGATCCCGGGCGCGCACCGACGCACTGCTTGGTAAGCCATGCTGTGGCGGCGTCCCATATAAAGTGGAGGAAGATGGGCACAGATGTTAGCCCAGGGCCGTCTTCCTCAGCAAAAAAAAAAAAGAGGAGGATTGGCGGATGTTAGCTCAGGGCTGATCTCCTCACAAAAAAAAAAAAAAAAAAGATAGGCAAAGGGCTTGAGTGGACATTTCTCCAAAGAAGACATACACACGGCTGACAGGTGTGTGAAAAGGTGCTCAGCATCACTAACCATCAGGGAAATGAAATCAAAACCACAAGGAGATATCACCTCACACCTATTAGGATGGCTACTATCAAAAAAACAAAAGTCAAGTGTTGGCAAGTTTGTGGAGAAATTGGAACCCTTGTGCACTGTTGGTGGGAATGTAAATTGGTGCAGCCTCTATGGAAAACAGTATGAAGTTCCTCAAAAAATTAAAAATATGACTATCATATGATCCACAATCCCACTTCTGGATATTTATCCAAAGGAAATGAAATCAGGATCTCTAAGAGATATCTGCACCCCCATGTTCACTGCAGCATTATTCACAATAGCCAAGACATGGAGACAACCTAAGTGTCCATCAACAGATGAATGGATAAGGAAAATGTGGTATATAACTGCAATGTGGTATTGTTGAGCCTTTAAAAAGGAGGAAATCCTTCCATTTGCAGCAACATGGATGGACCTGGAGGATATTATGCTCCGTGAAATGAGTCAGTCACAGAAGGACAAATACTGCACAGTTCCTCTTATATGAGGCGCTTAAACTATACAGAAGTAGATGACAAAATGGGGATGGGGAGGTGTTGTTCAATGGGTATAATGTTACAGTTACACGAGAGGAGTAAGTTCCAGAGATCTGCTGTGCAACAAAGCACCTATAGTTAACAATAGGTTGTTGTGTGCTTAAAAATTGTTAACAGGCAGGAAGAAAGGAAGAAAGGGAGGGAGGGAGGGAGGGAGGAAGGGTGGAAGGAAAGAAGGAAGGAAGGAAGGAAACTTTTGAAGGTGATAGGTATGTTTATTATCTGGATTGTGGTGATGGTAACATGAGTATATACATATGCCCAAGCTAACTAAATTGTATATATAAATTATGTGCATTTTTTTCATATACCAATTATACCTCAAAAAAGCTGAAAAAACAACCTGAAAAAAACAGCCAGTGTTTATTCTCTTACATTCTGATTGGTCAGTGCCCATCATTCAAATTTTAAATATTACTCCTAATACTTGGGGCATGATAGATGACAGACAGATGATAGATAGATAGATAGATAGATAGATAGATAGATAGATAGATAGATAGACAGATAGATAGACAGACAGATGATATAGTGTATTCATCAGTTCAGGCCACCATAACGAAATACCACAGACTGAGTGGCTTAAAAAACAGAAAAGTATTTTCTCACAGTTGCTGGCCAATTTAGTTCCTGGCAAAGCCCCCTCTCCTGGCTTGCAGGTGCCATCTTCTCATTGTGTCCTCACATGGCAGAGAGAGTGCTCTGGTGTCTCTTCCTCTTCTCATGAGGACACCAGCCCAGTTGGATCAGGGCTCCACCCTTATGACCTTATTTAATCTTTTTTTTTTTTAATTTTATTTATTTATTTATTTTTCCCCCAAAGCCCCAGTAGATAGTTGTATGTCATGGTTGCACATCCTTCTAGTTGCTGTATGTGGGACACGGCCTCAGCATGGCCAGAGAAGCGGTGCCTCGGTGCGCGCCCGGGATCCGAACCCAGGCCGCCAGCAGCAGAGCACGTGCACTTAACCGCTAAGCCACTTAATCTTTATTACCTCCTCCCAGGCCCCATCTCCAAATACAGTCACACTGGGGGTTAGGGCTTCAGCATATGGATCTGATGGGGACACAAACTTCAGTCCATAACAGGTAGGTAGGTAGACAGAGGCTATTTGGTAGGTAGGTAGGTAGTTTGGGAGGTGGATACAGGAAGGAAAGAAGAAAGGGAGGAAGAGAGGGAGAGAGGGAAGGAGGGAAGAGGGGCATCAGAGATTAGCTAGGGGAACTGGAATTGAAGCCTGTAGGGTGGAAAGGACTTCTACTGTTTAGTTTCTATCACTCTCTACCTTATTAAATTTATTGCCATGACCATGTATTCCTTTCTTAATTGAAAAACAGTTTTAAGAGGCATACTGAAGTGTATAGGGATGAAATGATCTGGTGTTTGAGATTTGCTTTAAAAATACTTCACTAAAAGAAACGGGAGAGAGAGAACAGATAAAACAAGTGTGGCAAAGTGATGACAGTGGAAGCTTGATGATGCTAGGTACATACAGATTCTTTGTGCTCTCTACATTTACGTCTGGAAACTTTCCAAAGTTAAAAATTAGTGTAATGTATTGATACACACTACAACATGGATGAACCTTGAAAATATTATGCTAAGTGAAAGAAGCCAGACACGAAAGACCACATTCTGTAAGACTCCATTTATATGAAATGTCCAGAATAGGAAAATCCATAGCAACAGAAAGCAGCTCTGTGGTTGCCTGGAGCTGGAGAAAGGAGGCGAGAGGTGACTGTTAATAGGCACAGAGCTTCCTCTTGGATGATGCAAGTGTTCTGGAACTGGATACACGTGATGGTTGCACATTGTAAATGCACTAAAGGCCACTGACTTGTACACTTAAAATGCTTAAAATGGTAAATTTCATGTTGTGTATATTTTACCAGAATTAAAAAATTAATTTAACAAAACTTTGTAGGATTATAACTTAGCTCAGCTAATAAGGAAAGAAAGAATGCATTTCTGTTTTGGAGCATACATTTAACACTGGACAACATTCATTCTGACAAGACAGGGATGGGTTGGATTTGAGTATCGAATTGACCAGGGCAATTTGAGAAAGCATTTCTCAGAATTAATTAAATGTAGTAAATACCAGAGTTAATTAATAATTAATTGATTGACTTGTAATTTATATGCCATCCACTCTCGTAAAGAAGTGGAGAAGCTCCTAAGAGACACATAATAAATTAGACAGTAAAATCACATAAGTAAATGTAAATGTTTTTATGGTGATTTTTAAATTATCCTATTTTGTAAGATTTTCTGTAGGTACTAGCATTTTCATCATTGTTCTTACTGTCTTGCATTTGCATTTTTATTTGTATGAAAACATAAGAATACCCAGAGATTGATGCTGTGTGTTTCTGTTTGTACTTAAACTACAGCAGGTAGTTTCATAAGAAAAGGGTAAGGAATGATGGCTGCATACATCTAAGTACTCAACTTAATCTAAAGGTATAAAGGTGACACTGATACAATATCTAGAAAAAAACACAATAAAATAAAATACCACTCAGCACACAAACAAAATGTTTGCTGAAGTTTGTTCTTGTGGCTGTCGTACCGTCTTAATTACTCCATGCCCTTGATATTAATAACTCTTTGCAATACGACTGAAAAAAGGATATCGGCAATCAAGTGGGATGAATTTAAAGGAACGCCAATCACCCGCTCAATGAGCACCTCTGATGTGGCTGCTGCAAGGGTGTGGGCGGGCGATCCTCGGACGTGCCCTGCAAGAGCCGGCACAATCCACACAGCTTCCGCTCACGAGTCAAATAATGCTTATTGTTGGTGACAGTTTGACTTAAAATCATGAGCATAGCTAAATTTCAAAGTTTAAATAAAAATTGTTTTTTACAGATGGAGAAGTCCTCTTCATTCTATCTGTCAGCAGAATATTTATATGTGTCATTTCAGGGAAGTGGGAATTCCTGACACGTATGCTCTCCCCCCTAAAATGCTATCTACCTGCTATAAACATAAAATCCCAATCAATTAAAATAGCAATAGTGAATCGCAACAAATAGGAAATAAATAAGATGTTTCCTTTAAAAAGCATTTTCTGATATACACGACTGGTTTTAATTAGCATAGTCAAGCTTCATTTAGTTTTAATCTAAGGTCAATTGACCATGTCTTGGAAATAGAGAAAGCAATAATCTTTATGCTTATACCCAGCAGGTAAATGCATATATGACATAAAATGTGTGAGGCGCTGCACACCCCTCATCCTCAAGGAGCCATGGGAGACATCGCTGCAGCATCCACACAGGTCTGAGTTGTTCAGAACATGGGAGTAGGCTTCACACCAGGGAGCCAAACCAAGAGCTGGCATTGCGGATGTACTAATCAATGGCCTGGTGGTGGTATCTCAGCCCCATGGCTCAAAAGAGGAAAATGCACACAAGCCTGAGGCTAGGCAGGATGTAGCACAGGTCATGGGGAGGAAGTCGATTCTCCTGGTCACCTCAGGGGATGATGAGTCCAAAACTGGAGGGAAATGACCGTCAAGGCTAGGCATCTACTAATAAAACCCTGAGACCTGGAGGGAAGGGAAGTGTGGTCCCGCCTCTGAGGGAGCATCCCTGGTGGGTAGAGCTCACCTCATGAATGAGGCTGGGGCTGCTTCCTGGGACCTGGTTCCCATTGGCAGGCAAGCACAATTGTTTAATGCAACGCTGAGTTACTTTTCCGTATTGACCTGCCATCCTAATCCACAGAAAATACGTCCCCATGTTCCTACATAAAACAGCTGTTAGAATGTACAACGAGCCATCTCTTGGATAGTTAATATTGAGCTGTTCTCAGGGAGAAAGCAGAGTTTCTGAGGTCTAACCCAAAAGCTTTCTCACCCTGAAGCTGAAAGAGCCAAGCAGTGAGTGTCCAGATGGAAACACGGTGACTGACCACACCAGCGAATTACAAGAACACAGGATGCTGGTGATGAAGACAACAGCAGTCATTCTTTCTATCCATGTGTCTGCAAGAGAGCGTATTGGAGGCCACTGGGAGTGGGGGTACTTGTCTGTAGGGGAACATGCAGTTACCTGAACCAATCCTAATTCCTGGGACTTGTGCTCAATGACACGGATCACAGGAAGGTGCTATTGCTCGACTGAACACATTAGGCAGGGTGTATTGCCTGCTTAAGGAAATGGAAAAAATGGTCCCAAATACTCTTGTAACATTCTCATATGGTCTTCCACGATAATATCCCACAATTCAGAGTCCACAGTACAGTGCAAGAGACAAGTAGCAGAACAGATTCTTCACTTAATTCAGAACTAGATAAATGCCCATTCACAGGTACCCAGTGGTTCCAGAGAGGGGACAAAAACAGTGACAGTAACTTGTGAAGGACAGTTCTCTCTTCTTAGCCCATCATGCACCCCATACATCTTTGCTGCATTTGACACCACAGATGGAAACCTGCAGACCCACTGATGGCAGATGATACGAAGAGAAAGCAAAGTTAAAGCCAGAAAGAATGTTCAAGTTGCTTGTTGGGAACTCAATGGTTCTGACCATAATACTGTGAGTACCCAGACCTCAACTACCATCCAGAAAAGAATAAAAAATGTTGGTCCAATGCAGTGACCTTACCGAGTGGAAAATATATTTTTGCCAAAATATTCATTGTTCTAAGAAATTCTTCTTACTCAAAGTTCCAATACCTGTCAGAGAAAGGTCATATTGTCACTGCTAAGGTAATACACACTTCCCCTGTCCCCTCTTGCCTTGTAATGTCTGCTCTCTAGCAGGAATGGACTTCTGGAAGGAGTAATGGGCCAGGACTCAGAAGATGCTGGTGCAAATCCACGTTCTATCATTTTGAAACTCAGTGTTCTTGGGTGAATCATTTCCCCTCTCAGTTTCCTAGGAGTAAGAAGAACGTGCCATTTCTACCATTGAAAGCAGTTGCAAGGATCATTTGATATAATGTAATATGAAAGAACTCTGTAGACGATAAAAGGATCAACAAGTGAAAGGTGTTATCATCCTCATTATCATAACTTAAGACACTGTGGATGAGCATTCCGTGTAAGCAGAGGTTCTTTGCTGAAACATCTTTATTTTGAATGTCTAAAAGACTCCATTCCTAAACAGAGTGTGTGGCAGATAAATTTGCCCGTATTCATGTCTCATTATGAACATCCCTTCTTCTGACTGAAAATGCAAATGTGGAGATGCAAGAGACAAAGATGACTGAATAGAAACCTTCTAACTCTCGATCATCCTCAACTACCCCTCAGCAGTAACCCCAGAACTCGCTTTCTGGAGAATAATTCCTGGCATTGGCCTGGTTGGGGCCATTTTTCCCCTTTCCTCACAATGAGCAGCACATAGGCAAGGTCTCACAGTCGTTGTCACGTAGGCAACTTTGGGTTGAGTTGTTTTGACCTCTATTTGATTTGGTTATTATTCTTCTCCCAAATACTTTTATTATTGTCTGGAAAATGATTGTGTCACTGTTACTCTTAGTCTACTGAGACTTTCCAGCAGCATTAAAAGATCCTTTGTTATCTTCGTATGGCCAGTACAATGGCTACAGACGCCACCTTGTCACCTTGTGTCCCCTTTCCTATTTCCTTTGTACTGTGAATCACCTTGCGTTCCTCCTATTTCCTTTGTAATGTGAATCTAAGGACATGAAGGAACAGTTGTACATCTATTTCAAATTGTTCTGCCTACATGAAACACTAAGAATAAATAAGAGTACCAGTGGTGTTATTGTTTGCAGGAATAGTCTACCTGTATTTAAACACAGGGTCAATTGCTATACAAGATTGAAGTTGCCAAGTACAGCCACTACCTACTTTTTAAAAGATAAGCTACACTCAGAAAAGATTTTTCTGAAAAATCTTTTTAGGTGTTAATAGTTCTAATGTTGTTTTTCAAAAAATGTATAGTTCCGCAGACACAAGTGTCTCATTGCGAGACCATCTGAAACAGTGTACATTGGGCCAGAAATAGGGTCATGCTCTGGGGTCTCCACTGCAATTACGTGTCTAAGTCCAGGTCCTCTCATTAAGGTAAAGACCTGGTACCGCTGTGCGGCTTCCCCTGACACAGGGTCTGGAAGGCCTGTCTCAACCCAAAACCAATTTACGTCTTTAGGGTCTTTGCTCTGTGGGACCTTCTCATATCAAACCACAATGGCTACGCACTTCCCCAATCCCATCATTTGTTATCCTCACAATCTGCTTTATTTTCCTTCAAAAAGCTTATTCACAACTAAAAGTACATTGTTTGTCTATTTAGGATTCGGTTCTTGCCCTTGAGGATCTTGCCAGCCAGCCTCGGAGAAAGATACACAAACATTATCTCAATACAATACAGGGTTGGGATAAAGGCATAAAAAGAGCGCTCAACAGCTGTGTAAGACTCTAAAGGAACCGAGCCCTGAATAATGGTTGTAACAGATCCTACAAAACGTAGTTTAAGCTATCAAATATTAAGCTATTGATATAATTTGACATTAATGCAATTTAAGCTATTTTAATAGATGCTATTTGGATGGTTTTGCAATCAGATGGATCTGTGTGTGGAATCTGGCTTCAACATTGCTGGGTCCTTTCACGTCTCTGTCAGTGACCAGGTCTACAGAGTGGGGGCTGTGGTGCTTCTCTTTCAGGGCCATAGCATAGATTGAAGGAGTCCACAGGTAATATAGCACAGGACTTCGTGGATAGTGAGTGCACCTGCAATAACTGCATCTGTGATTCCCACAGGACAACTCAAGCTTCCTGCACAGCGATCTACACTTGGCATGAGTTGTCCCCAAATGCAGGCCCTCTCCTGGGTGGGAACAGCTGCATAATGGTGACCTGAGGACTCCTTTAAACAGCACACCTGAGGGATTCTACCTCCAGCGCCTCACCACCCGCCCCGTCATCTCCATCACCAGCACGCCCAGGGCAGTAACTCAGCTGGTCCTGGGCAAGGCTGAGACCTGCAGTTGAATATACCCTGAGTGACTATGCTGTGCGGCCAGGTGTGGAAAATATTGTCCTAATGTGTTTCTGGGATCCACACGGCAAAAGGGAGAATCTTTTTTTTAAATTGGAATTTTCAGTATTGCTTTTCTGGTAGATTTGGTCAGAACGTCACCTTCTGGGAGGCCTTATGTCTGAAATCCTCATGGCTGCTATTAGTGGACCAGGTTGGACTTACACCCAGAGTGTTTTTAAATAGTGGGTTAAATATTTCTAGTCTCCTGTGGAAAGCAAATGGGTATTATTGGAAGGTAATTAAGACATTTCCATTGGCTTCTATATGCTCCTACAAAGCTTAGAAGGTGATTTCTTAAAAAGCCTTCTCTCCAGGGGCGAGCCCCGTGGCTTGGCGGTTAAGTGCGCACGCTCCACTACTGGCGGCCCGGGTTCGGATCCCAGGTGCGCACCGACACACCGCTTCTCCAGCCAGGCTGAGACAGCGTCTCACATACAGCAACTAGAAGGATGTGCAACTATGACATACAACTATCTGCTGGGGCTTTGGGGAAAAAAAGGAGGAGGGTTGGCAATAGATGTTAGCTCAGAGCCCGTCTTCCTCAGCAAAAAGAGGAGGATTGGCATGGATGTTAGCTCAGGGCTGATCTTCCTCACACACACACACACACACACACACAAAAATAAATAAAAATAAAAGCTTTCTCTCCAGCAATTGACCCATTCAGTCGGTCAGACCTGTTGATCAGGTGTTCACAGTCTAGGAAACAAACAAGTGACTTTTTAGAACCAGCTACTCAAGAAACTAAGGTCCCGCTGTCTCTCTTTCCAGTGAGCGTAGGCCCGCGACCCAAGTCTACAGCAGGGAAGGTCATTTTCATCTGCTGTCTGTTTGTTCAGTGGCTACTCTCAGGAGTCTTTCTACTTTTGGTGAAACAGAGGTTGACTCTTTGAAGAAATGCTATTTTCAAGTCCAAATCACCTCTCACGCACAGTGTATCCATTGTCAATATAATCACGTCCTAGAAAGAGATTAACATGAAACATGAGTCACTGTCTAAATTAGGAAAGTTGGCAAAGTTATAAAAAAGAGTCTTACAGAAACCTTCTGCAAATTACTCACAGTTTCTGCCAAAATCCTTGCCCACTCAAGTACCATTAAATACCCTGCTTTTAGTAGAGTAGCCATACTCAGTCTTTACGTGGGATCCAGTGTAGCCAGCTGGCCTGGGGGAGGCGGAAACCAGGGAGAGCAAGCAGGGCCTCCATCTAATTACATAATTGAAACGAGAGTATCCGTGCACTTTCTAATTCAGAGAACAGAAAATTAACTGGAAAACAGTGTGAACGCGTTGAAGGCAGGTGAGCCAATTTATATTTTTACAACAGTGCAGGTGGATTAGTTCACAGCTTGGGGCATGCATGCTGCAGCCATGTGTTTGCATTCTGGGCCAGTTCTTTCAAGTGGGATTCAGTGTAGATTTTTTTTTTTTTAAGATTTTATTTATTTATTTTTTCCCCCCAAAGCCCCAGTAGGTAGTTGTATGTCATAGCTGCACATCCTTCTAGTTGCTGTATGTGGGACGTGGCCTCAGCATGGCCGGAGAAGCAGTGCGTTGGCGCGTGCCCGGGATCTGAACCCAGGCTGCCAGCAGTGGAGTGCATGCACTTAACCGCTAAGCCACGGGGCCGGCCCAGATTTTTTTAACTTTATAGAATTCTTTCTTTAGTTGTTTTCCTGTAATGTTCCAAAACACGGAAGCTTGATTTCTGAGCTCTCCTGACTCGGTTCCCTCCCTCCACTTTTACCTGGACCTTCCCTTCATTTGTCTCCAGTGTCCCTCCCCTGCTCATGCTTCATTCTACTCCCAGTAAGTTTTTCTCGCTGGTAGAAGGGAGCCAGCTAGTCAGAACTGAGAGCTCCAGGGCCAGGGCTTCAGTCCCTCCTGTCCTTTGTCAATCAGTGATACCAAATGCACAACCTCACCCAGCCTCGACCGCAGCCCTCGAACTGGCCAACTGGCTGGCTGTGCTCCCAGTGAACATCTGTGGCTTGTTTGGGGCATTCCCCAAAATTCTCCATTGCTCTCCGTCCTCCTTCTGCTCCCTCCTGCAGACACTGGTGTCAGGTGTCTGTGGCTGTTGGTGGTTCGTTCTCACCTGCTTAGAGTCTAGGGTTTGTAGAGGACGCTAGTCACTTATTTTATTGAAAGTATTTTGGACTTTGTTATCTAACTGCTCTATTTTTATGGAGCAATTCAAAGAGATTCAAAACTATTCTATCTCTGCTAGCTTGCTAGAATCCTGCAGCTTTGAGAATTTTGAAAGATTGTAAGATCTTTATTCTGCTTATCTTAAATCAAATCCACTTAATTTGAACAGCCTTAAAAGACCTTCCACAGGGCCGGCCCCGTGGCTTAGCGGTTAAGTGCACACACTCCGCTACTGGCGGCCCGGGGTTCGGATCCCGGGTGCACGACGCACCGCTTCTCCGGCCATGCTGAGGCCGCGTCCCACATACAGCAACTAGAAGGATGTGCAGCTATGACATACAACTATCTACTGGGGCTTTGGGGGAAAAATAAATAAATAAAATTATTTAAAAAAAAAAAAGACCTTCCACAAACTGGGGAAGACCCTTGTGCAAATGTGGCAGGTAGTCGTTCACGGCCACCCTACCCCCCACAGCACACACACATAAGCACACAACTCACTCCCTGCCCTGAACCCCTGAAACGTCTTCTGTGACACTGGGAGTGTTTGCCAAATCTGATTTTCAGAGGTCACGTGACCCCGTGCCCACCCTCACAGAGACGCTATTTTATACCCAAGTAGTGATGAAGCTGTCTTCTCCCTTTCCCCCTTCTTCCCAGGTCGGTGTGGAGATGCTCAGGGCTGACTAAGAGCACTGTCTCACCACCAATAACAGCTCTTCGCTCAGTGCTGAGCTCCTGTTTGTGTCGCCCGTGCATCCTGTTAACGGCTCTCACACACTCACCCCCCTCCTCAGCTTCTGAGGCGGGCAGTTTTCCTGCGTTCCAAGCACATGGCTAAACCAATTTGTGCTGCCTTGGACTGTTGACACAGGCTCCTTTTTAGTCATTTTCTTTTATTACTCAGACATTCATCACTCAATGGTACTATCTTATTATGAGAATGAAAATGAATCCAGCTTACCATTTTTTTTTAAGACTTGGCAAGCTTTTTCCCCAACTTTGTAAATGTGCTTCCTGCTGACATTCTGCCCCTTACTGGGAGAAACCTTAAATGAAAGTATTGTGGTGAAAGTCCGGAGGTTGTGACTTTCCACATTGATGTCATCTCTTGCTGTAAAAGATGGTAGAAATCTAGAATCAGAAAGAATCTAGAAATCATCTATTTCAAATCTCTTATTTTGTAGATAAGAGAACTAAGGTTGACAAGGTAAATCAATTCCAGAGGATCAATTGCCTCCCAAAACACAAAATTAATGTATTAAATTAACCATATTGTTGCAAGTTGCTATACGTAAATAAAGATGCTCTTAATCTCTGATTTCCTTTGATGCTTGAGTCTAAACGTGTCCTCAAAAGCCATGAGTGTTGACCTCGTGGAGAAGCACAGGATTCATTGTTGAAATTTCTCAAATCTAACTCCTCGTATAATCCCCAACATGTTGTTCAGCTGATCGAATTTGTAATACTCTTTCACTGTGATGTCGTTGTTGTTTAATGGAAATGTTTGCTTTGTTAGAATTCCTCGGCACCAAAGTCCAAGAACTGCTAGGGAAGTTAGAGCAGAGGGTCCACAGCCTCTCGATGCCCACTTGAGGGATGCTACAGACCCAGGATTCTGAGTCGGGCAGGACGTGTGCCTCTCCCAGGCTTTTCTCCCCCATCGTAGGAGGAATTCAGTCTGCAAGGTTTTCCGCAGTCGGAGCAGCAGCAAGTGCTGCCCTAAAACATGCAGAAGCAAACCCCCGAGTCACTCATCTGTCCCCAAACAGCACAGGAGTCAGTCCTTACCTTCTACTTTCAAAGGTTTCTGTGCCTTGGATTCAGACGTTGAGAGGAGTGTGGCTACCTATCCACCTGACGCTGGACCTGGAGCTGGACCAACCAACTCACTAGGGTTCAAAGACCAGTAAAGTCAAGCATGGGTGCTCACGCTCTGTCCGTAACACCCACCATGACAACCTCCTCATCGTCCACCTTTACACCAGTCTCCAGGCCCCAGCTCTGCTGCCCAGTTCTTTCCAGTTTCTGCCCCTGAACTGGGCTGTGACCCTTGGAGCTCAGGGAGGCTCCAACTTACCCATCTGCCTCTTCTGCTTCCTAGCCACATTGGGGAAACGATCACCTGAGTGAATCAGTTTGCTTTGAAGATGCAGGACCTTAGGCTAGACAAGTGATCCAATACCTCCGAGCCTGTTTCCTTATCTGTTAAGTGGGTGTTAAAAAAATACTTCCTGTGGTTTTGTGATATTTGAATGAGAAAAGGAACATAAAGATTTTAGCTCTGTGCCAAGTTCTCAACAAGCATTAGCTATTTTATTATACCTTATCTTATGGGGAATTTATTAAAGGACACAAGGTGGCTCTCTAAATCGGCCCATAGATTTGTGCTTCAGGGCTGTACCGCCAAGAACAAAGCCTGAGTTCCCTAAAGACAGGGTTGCTTTCTCCACTGGGCACAAGCACCACGCTCTCTGCCACGTTCAGGCAGGACTCTTCCACTGAGGCTCCTGGAAGCTGGATGTGTCTCCTCCTCCATGGCACTGCCTCCTCACATCTCTTTCCTTAGAATCGAGTCCTCAAACGGTTGTATATAAACAGAAGAAGCTAGGTGTTCCTGGACCCAAGGTGCCAAGGAAAGCTTGGAAAACAGACTTCTACCTTGGAGAGGAGAGATTCACAAGGTGGGAAGTTCCCCAAACATAATAAGATTTCCAAATATTAATAGGTGACCAGAAAGCATTACAAGTGACTACAGCACCAAGAGAGTTGGGCATCTTCCCCTGTGCCGTAGACGACTCGGCACCACACATGTCGCTCTGTGGGGTCACCCGTGCCTTTGCTGCAGGGGCGTGTTCACGGTCTGTTGCCTCCGCTGGACCGCCTCCCACCGAGCGGATCTCAGTCTAACTGTGTTTGAACCCCTGTATCTAGGAGGGGTCTGGTAGACAGCAGCCACTAGTACATGATTGCTGAACTGTTGGTTGAAAAACATGCATTCCTGGGGCAGGAGCGGCACAGAATCTGTTTCATGCATCTCGTGAGGATCTGTGGACTGGGGTGCTGAGCTCAGCTCTCTCATCTTGTCACCCCAGGGCTTGTTGTGCATGAATGGTTATGTTGCGTGTCAACGGTTTTACAATATATTTAAGACGATTCCTTGTGCATTGAAACTCTCGCCACATTAGTGAATATAGCATCAGAAAATTTTGCTTTTTCGGGAACCAAAGCAGCTGGAAAGCATTCAAAGCATTGTCCGTGTTTGTGCCTGATCACAAAAGGGACCACAATGGATCAGTCGTTCTTAAAGTATCATTGCATGTAGTTCTGCATCTTGAGCAAAAGATCCTCAGACAGATCGTAAGAACTCACTGTTAGTATTTTTTCTTTTCCTTTTTTTTTTTTGATTGGCCCTGCACCAACATCTGTTGCCAATCTTCCTCTTTTTTTCTTTATTCTCCCCAAAGCCCGAGTATGTAGTTGTGTATCATAGCTGTGGAGTTGGAGATCTTCTACATGGGCCGCCACCTCAGCGTGGCTTGATGAGTGGAGAGTAGGTCTGGGCCCAAGATCCGAACAAGTGAACCAGGGGCCGCCGAAGGGGAGTGCATGAACTTAACCGCTACGCCACCCGGCTGGCCCCTACTGTTAGTGTTTTAAGAATAAGAACGGAGCACAAATTTTCTGCGTTTCTACTTAAAGTTTTCCTGAGAATGTGTAACAGATATCACTGTCTTGAACCCCATAAAACAACTTAATGTATGTCTATAATTAGAAGAGCCGCTAAGGGAAGAGTGGTGTTGAAATGAGGCCTATAACGCAGCATAGCTGTTACGGACAATTAATGACATAATAGCCAGCTCCAAAATAGTCACGAGTCACATTTAATATAGAAAATGTTGTTGATGTCTCTGCACAGATTGGTAGGACTTCTCAGTAAACCAAAATTCTAAGCTTAAAATTGGCAATAATAAGTAAATCTTTCTTTTTCATGTAAAATAATTTTCTCAGAAACAGGAATGCCTTAGACCTGATATTTAAGAATGTATTACCTTGCTAAAGAAAACCTTTAGCCTCTGTCTTATATTATGGAGCAAACTGGGTGGTTCTTCCAGAGGATTCGAAATATTTTACATAAGGACTGATTTAATTAATGCACACCTCCAGTGTACCCTGCTGCCATCCAGGGTCCAGACCACACTGAAAATGGACTTAAAGTCATATGTACCTTAATATAAAAACAATCCAATCTGCTTGCTCCAATCTGCTTCCGTTTTCTACGTCATTTTCTACTATTTCCCTTCTAGGATATGTTTCCTTGCAATTTGTTGAGGCCTCTATCTAACTTGGTCATTGCAGTTAATTCACATTTCTACAACCACTTATCCACATGAAATACTCAATACCTGGCATAAGAAGAGAAGAATAACTAAACTGGTTCTGATCCAGGATGCTTCCACATGTGTGCTCCATCTCCAAAAACTAGACTCTGCAAGGCCACAGTTGTTCTTCCTGAAGTCAACCAAAGCCTGGAGACCACTTGTTGGGGAGATTCTACAAGAGACTCAACTCGATTAAATGACCTCCGGTCCCTCCCCACACTGCGATTCTAGGGGTCCATCAAGGCTGGAATCTGACATTGAATGATCATACCTACCTACTCCCCAGTGTGGTTTGTTGGCTAGCATTGTGAGGCCACGAATTGCACATTAGGCTAAGAGAGCTGTTGCAACTACGCCTTAAGCTTTATTGTTTTTAGATTGGAAAAGAAGGGAAAAAAAGGGGCCAAAAAAAGATATTTCAGGGGCCGGCCTGGTGGCGCAAGCGGTTAAGTGCACGCACTCCGCTGTGGCGGCTCCGGGTTCGCCAGTTCCGATCCCGGGCGTGTACCGACGCACTGCTTGGCAAGCCATGCTGTGGTGGCGTCCCATGTGAAGTGGAGGAAGATGGGCATGGAAACAACAAGGAGAAGGGTATGTGTTTGGTGGTGGCACATGGGAAGACAGTGCCAGGAGGGAGTGTGGCATCTGGGGAAGCAGAAGAAAGAGAATCAGGCAGGTTTTCCTCCTGCCCGCCCTGGGAATGAACCGCCCGGAAGAGCTGTGGTGTGGTGCATGTTGCTATACACATAAAAAGGCCATTTGTAGAGTATAAATTATACATTTTTCCAATAAAAATTTTTTTCAGTTCCAAGAAGGTACATAGAACATGTAAGTTAATAATGTGTCCTTTGGGCTGCTGGTTCCCATTCTCGGGTGTAGAGTAAATTGCAATGACTGTTTCCAGGAGTTGACAGCAGCTTCGTAATTCGAGAGCAGCAGGGAAAGATGTAAAAATTTCACAATGTTGAGCGCAGTGGGATTCTGCAATTAGGGACGATCTCTGCAGACACCGCGTGGTAGCCCTTTAGCTGGTTGCTGGTCCAGGCGGTCCACGTGTTTCTGCATGTGGTGGGGGAGATGCACGCCTCGGCTTGAACTAGGGAGGGAGTAACCACTCCCAAATGTCTCTTGCCCTCCTCCTTCCTACGCTACATCTGTCCATGGGACTTCCTTTAGCCAGTGCAATGGAAACAGAAATCGACCTCACTGCCAAGTAGAAATGTCAGAGCCAGGAGAGACCGTCCCTCTGGGTGTCCTGCCTCCGCAGGAAGGAACCCGGGTTCCCGGCCCACAGAACGGGGCCCTCAAGCAAGATGTGCATGTGGCAAGATTTCCGAGTTGTCTGTCACCACGGCATAGTCTAGCCTGCCTTGACTTGTACTCCGATCTCTCGTGCCAAGAATTAATACCAATTCCTTGTGAAATTTGCCACATTTGCAACATAAGCCTTTAGCATGGTTAGAGAAGACTACAAAGATGATAACAGCAAAAACAAACATTTTGGATCACATAAAAATATTTCCAAAGAAGATGCATATGACAACCATGATGCAATAATGAGAATGATAGTAGCCAACACCTATAATATGGTTGTGCCCCAATATGATTCTGAGTATTTTGCACGTATTAACTAATTTAATTCTTGCAACAACTTTATAACGACTATTCTTATCACTGTCTCATGGATAAGGGACCATGCCAGAGGAGATACTGACCCGTCCGGCCTCACCAGCAGCCTGCACTCACAGCAGGTCGTCTAGATCCAGAGCCAGCTGTTGACCCAGCCTCTGCCAGCAGCCCCGGGGAGCAGTGGGAATGTCACCCTCTACGGCAACCAGGAGGAAGCCTGGGGCCCACTGCAGACGAGGCAGAATATTGTCCCGTTTCTGAAGAGCGACCTGTGTGCAAGTTTCTCTGTCATTTTATTTGCCGATCTGCTGAGAGCGTTACGGGTTAAATGTTCCCCAGTGACTTTTCACATCTGCTAGTGAATTCAGCAAAGCATTTATTGCTGACTTTGTGTGGCCTAATTGTGGTAATAACTTAATATGATTAAACTTAATAAAATCCATGTCACTAAATGAAGCTATGTCTCTTCCACTGATGAAATTCATAAATGAGATATGATGACCCATATGTTCACTTTAAGTCACTTTCCAGAATGCTTCTGTTGATATGGCAACGATGTTACATAATTAGGAAAATTTATTGAATGGCATGCTCAACGATTTTGAGCAAGTCGTCAAACTGGGATCTCAAAGGCCATTGCAGCCACTAGACTTTATCAACCCACAGCCAGGAGCTCTGCCCTGGTGATTGCCGATGAGAACAAAGGCTGCTTCCTCTGGATTTCCTTCTGCCGACTTATTAATTCCACCTGCACGACGTCTTCCAAATCCGTCACTTCCTTCCTGGTCCCAAGCCCACTTCTCTAATTCAAGGCCGCATTTCCTCTTGTGTTGCCATTGCCACATTCTAGAATATCATTTAGAATACCATATGTGTCAAAATACACAGATATGATCAATACAACCAAACAAGAACTGACACTAGGTAGTGATGGGGGTGAGGGAGGAGGTTATATCAAAACTGAGGCTGACTGAAAAAAGAAAATTCTTCAATGTGCAATGACGTGGATGAACCTGGAGCACACGATGCGCAGTGAGATAAGCAGTCACAGAAGGACAGGTACTGCACGATTCCACTTACATGTGGCATCTAAAATAGTCAAATTCATAGAATCAAAGAGTGGAACGGTGGTTGTCAGGGGCTGGGGGAGGGGAAATGATGAGTCACATTAATTAAAGGGCATGAAGTTTCAGTTACACAAAATGAATAAGCTCTAGAGATTTGCTGTACGGTATCATGCCTACAGTCAACAATACTGTATCGTGCACTTAAAAATTTAACCCCAGCATTGACACTTGCCAGTTAAGGCTGGTCTTTCCCATCCAAGACCAGCTGCACTTAGTGGCCAGGCAAAGCAGTCTGTTTTGATTCTATTAAGAGATACAGTGGTTTCCTTACGTGGTATTAGCTGTGGAAGTCCATTTTTACCTTCCTCGTTCTGTTCGCACGGCTCTTGGGGTGCTTACTGCCATTACCTCCCTTTCTAGTTTGCAGTCTTCATTCTGTTATGCATGTAGATGTTCAGCAATGCAGCTGGCTTCCCCTTAAAAGACCTCATTAAATGGATGCACCCATCTCCCTTCACAGCCCTGCCCTCAGAGATTTTGTTTGTCAGGATGTTCAACTAATTGGCATGTTCTGTTTCCTCTGGGGGAGATGCACCATTTAGAAGGATTAAACAGCGTTTGTTTTAGGTCTCTTTTATAGACTGCTCAAATGCGCCTCTGTACTTGCTTTGGATCTCACAAGATCCTCTTGCTGTTTATACAGACAATAGTCTAATAGGCAGTTTCAGCTGCCAGCTGCTTCCTGCTTTTAAATCCCAGCCTCACAGAGTTTATTTATATAAGACATTTTCTCAACCTATGAAGCACAGTTCTGGATGCACAAAAGAAAAGTAACGTTCGCTCTCCACCTCCGGTTGTGTACAGCCAATTTATTCTCCACGAGCTGTGCTGCAGGAGGACATTTCCTACAGAGACCACTGCCGCTAGATCCATGGGGATTAATGTTGTCAATGGAAAAAATACTAGAAGCTTGAGAGAGAAAAAAGTGAGCTTTACTGTAACATTGTATGAAAGAGAAAGAAATGCCATAAATGAGAAAATACAAACCAATCTTGTCACCAATGGAGATATTGTGACCTTGGGACATAGGAGGTCGCAGAAGAGCCTCCTTGGGGATGTGCTGAGAGTACTATGACCTGGGACATTGTAACAGAGGCAGGAGAGGAATATAACATATTTTTAAAACATATTTTAAAAAACAATTATACGGAGAAAAACACAAATATCAGATATTTGATCTTTTCAACAAAGAATAGTGGAGAGAATCCAATAAAAGCTAGAATTGAGTTCTGGCTCTTTCTGATCAGCTGTGAATTGTTGGAAACATCAATTAAGCTACCTGGTCCAGTCTTGTCAGTAAATGAAAGATTAGGTCGAACCTCCTCTAGAGGTCCTTCCAGAGCTTTCAAACCGACTATGATCCAACGGAACCGGTGCAGACCCACAAGTCAGCTATTCGGGAAGCAAATTCTGCCTGACCCACTAAGTCAGCCACACTGAGTTGGTTCTCGTTTCCCCGCTGAGGAACCATGAGCAGCCTGCTCTCTTGTATGAGACCCCCAGCAGGCTGCGAGAGGCTCCTGCCCTCCAGGGCCTCCCCCAGGGCCCTCCCCAGAAGACGTTCTTGCCACCCTCCCCACCTCTGCGGCCCCTCACTTCAGACCTGGTCTTGAATCTCTACCAGATCTAAGTGCTTCAGAACATCCCTCCATTCTCAAGCCCAAAGCTCAGACCCTGCTTCTGTTTCCCATTTTCCTGGATCTGGTCCCCAACTCAGAGCTGCTGGATTGAGAGTGGTTTGTAGGTGTAGAGCCTGGTCTACGTGGAGACCAGGAAGAGTGAATCAAACACACATTTCTGCTCTAAGTCAGAAGGAGGAGGAGGAGGAGGAGGAGGAGGAAGGGTAAGGAGAAGAAAGACTATGATCAGCCATGATCCCTGGTGAAAAATATATTTGGGTTTATTGTGCCACTTCTCAAATAAAGGTAAATTGAAAAAAGAAAAAGTTACTCAAAGTAAAATAGATGTACACTAAGAACAAAAGAATGACTCAGGGAGGCTGTCTGAGAGAAAAATAAACTTTGTGTGAAAGACAGAAAATCATAAGCTTTTCTGCCATGGGTTGTACTCTGAACGAGGTGAGTACAGCAAGCACACGCTGCAGGCTGTTCTGGGCCGTGTCGTTTGGAGAGAGTGGAAGAGCCAGAAGGAGAGAACACACCTAAGCAGAAGCACAGACTCTGGACTAAAGTGAAATACTATTTTATGAAAATAAAGTTTAGCAGAGATCAATCTGTCATAAGTGTCCTTTGAGAAAGAAAAAGTATAGCGCGCACAGGAGGGAGATTAGGCTGGCCTCGGACCTCACCTCGAAACTCAGAGCTGGAAGACTGTAGAAAATGTCTGGACGTTTTGAGGAGAAGGAAGTGGGATCCCCTCTTAACTAGCCAAGTTCTCCTTCAAGTATAAGAGCAACAGGGCCGGCTCCGTGGCTTAGTGGTTAAGCGCTGGCGCTCCGCTTCTGGCGACCCGGGTTCAGATCCCAGGTGCATGCCGACGCACTGCTTCTCCAGCCATGCTGAGGCCGCATCCAACGTACAGCAACTAGGAGGATGTGCAACTATGACATACAACTATCTACTGGGGCTTTGAAGAAAAAAAAAAGGAGGAGGATTGGGAATTGCTGTTAGCTCAGAGCTGGTCTTCCTCAGCAAAAAGAGGAGGATTAGCATGGATGTTAGCTCAGGGCTGATCATCCTCACACAAAAAAAAGTATAAGAGCAACAGACAAACTTTCTCAAGCAATCAAAAACCCTGGGAAAATCCACCCAAACCAAAAAATATCAGTCAAAATAAAGGTACGAGGGATGAAAAGGCCAAGGTGGAACAATGGTGGTAAGACTAAAATTCACTTAAATGGAGCGAACTAAGGCCAAACCAATGTGGGCATCGCAGGAAAGAGAACGCACGGGATGTGAAGGTTGAAAGTCAGCCGTTGGAGGGTGACGGCAGAGAAAGCCCTGGGGGCCACACCTCCTCCTGCTCTTACGGATCTTTCTCTTTCTAGACGCCAGGCGTCTTTCTCTGTTCTTGAAGTTGAGTTACTTAATCAAGATATTTTGTGATGTTGATCTTTCTGTATCACCTTTTTTCCTGGAACAGAAGATCAACAGATAAAAATTTTTCATTTTTGAAAGATACTTTTATGCTCTCATATCTTTGATTTTTTTCCTTTTATTTCTCAGCTTTTCTTCTTCAAGAGCACCGGTTACACACACGTTATGTTCCATTGTCTCCACAGCTGTCGCCGGCACCCTGGTCACTGTTACTTGCCATTTTGCGTGTTAGCCTGTGGATTTCTACAGACGGCAGGTCTGCATCCCCATCACTCACGTCCTGCTCCTTAGGGCTTCTCGAGCGGTTTTCGTCTCCCCGACTCCTTCTCTCCCGGTGACTCCTCAGCCACAGGAGCCGGTTCTTCACCTCCTGGTTCTGATCTTGCCTGGGAACCTTGCATCTCTTCCTTCAGCTTTTTTTCCTGAGAGCTTATCTTGACTCTAATTTTGTTTAGTGATGTTGTTGTTTCTTCTGATGATTTCTTATTTACCTTTTTGCAATTTTGAAAAAATTTTAAAGACACAGGAAAATCACAAAGAATTTTTACGATACACAGTCATGTTCCCACAACCCAGATTTAGCTAAATATTTTGTCATATTGTTTCTAGTCCTTTTAAACGATTTCTTTTAAAATTTCTATATAGCATAGAAATCCTTTAAAAACAACACGTAGACTTTCCTCCCTCCCCCAGTGGTGCCCAGGTGGTGTGTTTGGTTTGTGTGTTTATATTCCTTTTTTTAAGAATTCCACATGCCTACATGTTTACGTGTCCATTATACAGGCCTGTCTTTGAGAATTACTCTACACAAATGGTACCACGCTGCTTTCCGATTCTGCTGCTTCCTCTTTTCACACCGTGATGTGTGATCATGGTGATCACAAAATCCTATATTGCCTATATTGTATTCTACAAGTTTTTATTGGTAGCATTTAGGCTTTTATTCATCTTATTCATAAAGCAGGAATCCTGATTCATGGGTTTTCTATATGGAAGTCCAGTACCCCCATGTTACACAGTGAATGTCCGTGTTTCCCCACTGACGTATGATGCCACCATCGTCGTGTCACCAAGTCCCATGTGTGGACAAGTCTGTTTCTGTTCTTTTCTGTTGGTCTATTTTTGTACTGCTGTGCTAACGTCACACTCTTCTTATTACTGTACTTTTGGAATATATTCGCTTTCTCGTAAGTTCTCCCAGTTCGGCTTTTTCTCAAAAAAAGTTTTAGCTATTTTTCCTTCTCAAACTTTTTTTAAACCTTATATTATAGAAAATTTTAAACCTACAAAAGTAGACCCAACAGGATGATGAGCTCCTGTGTGCCCATCCCCAGGGTCAGTGATTATCAATTCATGCCCAGTCTGGTTTCATCTATGCCCCCCTTAGTCCCCACCCCTGCCCCAGATTCTTTTGAAGCAAATTTCAGGGACTATATAATTCCAAGCATTTCTTAAGCTATTTCTTTACACATAGTCTTCCATATATTCTTTAGAATTGTTTTGTTAAGTTTCCCATATATTTCGATGGAATTTTGATTGAATTTAAAGATTTTGGAGAATTCATTTGTAGTGGTGAATCTTCCTATCCATGAAATTGGCATTTCTCCCCAGTTGTTCAATTCTTCCTTATTATCTTTCAATAGTATGTTTATAGTTTTCTCCATAAAGGTCTTGTACATTTTTGTTAGATTTTGCTGCAACTATGAATGTTATAGATTTTGCTGTAACTATTAATGACACAGTTTTAAATTATATTTCCCATTTGGTTATTGCTGTTGTAAAGAAATGCTATGAATTTTGCGCATGGCTCCTGTTCTCCACAAATCTGTCTGAACTTTTGTTCATCTCAGGAGTTTATTCGTAGATTCTCTTGGATTTTATATGTAGACAATCATATCATCTGCAAGAAAATGATAGTTTTGCTCTACTTTGTCATTCCCTGTAACTTATTCATATTTTTATGATTTATAATGGCTTGGAACACCAGTGCATTGTTAGGTAAGAGTAGCAAGAACTGGCAGCATGTTTTATTCCTAATTTTCATGGGTCGTGCGGGTTCTCCATCTGCCTGATGTCTATTTCCTGCCTAGCTGTGTGACATTTGTCCAGGGTCTCTACACAGCCCCATGCTGATGCCCACCTGATGATTACTCATCTCTGAAGGAGGCAGTTCCCCTGAGCCGGCCTCGTCCTGAGACCAGTGAGAGGAGGAATGGGGGAGCAAGCTGCAGAAAGACAACGACCTCCACCTGGGTTGGTGGTCATCCCTCAGGGCTCCGTGTCCTGAGCTCCCCTACATCAGACACATGGTGATGGCGGCCTCTTCCTCCCCCATACACCTCCCCTCAGGCAGACTCTCTTAGCTGAAAAACTGGATCACAGACAATAAAAATAGCATGGAGATTTGCCTTCAGTTTTACCTCCCACGTTTGAGATGGGTCCGTGTCTCAGCTCCTCCCTTCTCAATGGCCCAGCAGTCCGGGTGCCCACCTGCACCCCGACCACTGGTGTTACCGCACTAGGTCCATATTTGCCCACCGCCCAGAAAGCCAATCACTGAGACAATGAGATTGCAGAGAGAGGGTTTATTAATTACAAGGCAGCCAGGTGAGGAAATGGGAGAATGAATCTAAAATCTGCTTCTCCGAAAACAGGGACTCGGGGATATTTACAGGGTAGGGGGCAAGGTGGTCTGAAAAGATTGGAGGTGAGGAGATAAGGTAACTGAGGATCTGCACAAGCGTAGTCAGGCTTCTTTATAGGAGGGGTGTTCACAGAATGGCGCATCAGCATGCCCTGAGGGTGGAGTTCCAACCTCTTGAGTCAAAAGGTTGCTTATCAGACACATGTCTGCATGGGTCCCGTTGATGGGTTGGTGGTCTCAATCTGGCCTGAAGTGGACAAGGCTTCCAATTCTCGAAAAAAATAGCTCAAACACCCATTACCATGGTGACCCAGGCTCAGGGAGATGTCATCCATAGGAACCTAGTGGGAGTCAGCATATTGCCTAAACAGCACAGTTAACAATGGGCAAGTTTATCACGCAGATTTAAGGCCTCACCTCCCATTCTGATAAGTTTCCAGGTAAGGCCATCCCCCCTTCCTCCTGGAACAGGGAAGAAGATACCCTTACAAATGGAGATTTACTTTACGAATGTAAATGTCTCTTACAATGGGTAACCAGAACTAAGAATGAGCTTAGGAAGGACTCTCCCAGATACCTGGAGATGTCAGTGGTAATGGCCTGTTCCGGGGGCAGGCCTCCTATCCCAAACTCTTTTGGTGAGTTAGTGGGGGTGGGGGTCAAAGCGTCTTTCAGGCAGAGACATAATTCAGGGTAGCCAATTCTGATCCCCCATAGTTACTAGCTGCTTCATCATCAATGGCTGTTTGCTCGTTTCACTGGGGCAAGCCAGGCTCTGGACAAAGATAGCACTGCAGAGTGGTCGGTGGGTGAGGGGGCTTCCTAGCAGAGTGGCACATGGCTTTGCCCAACCGCCGTCTCCTCTCTGGTGCGTGAGGGGTCCCCAAGAACTGCAGCTCTTTCCCTCTCCTCCCCGCCCTTGCTCTTTGCCCTGGGTGTGCAGGGAAGCGAAGATGTAGCAGGGACAGAGGGCTCAGATGGGAGGGGCAGGCGACCCTGGGGCCTTGGAAACCCTGGACGATTCATGCTCTGTGAGCTCCTTCCGCTCCCCTGCACTGGCACGCAGCATTTCCTGGGACGAGGAGGCCACTCATTCCCAGGACTGCAAGATTCAGGCTCCACTCTCCAGCTGTCTATACAGTATGTTGAGAAGCCCCTCATCATCTGCTTCTCCATGTTGTCACCTCAGGACATTTAAACAATTAATTTAAACAATTAATAGCTTAGCAGCAGGGAAGTAAATCACCACATGAGCAGTAAGTTTCCCAGTTAGAAAACAATCAGAAAAAATCTATTTTTAAAAGAGAAGAAGAAATAGTGGGCGGGCTGAGTTTACATCCTTCACCTGGTAGATTAACGATGCTGTGTCGGCACAGCAGCAGGGTAACATTTTCAAATAGGGAGACATATGATTAAATCTCTGTTCCGATGTTATCTGCAAATTGTTTCTCTGAGCTCTGCTTCCAGAGGGCAGCTCTCCAATTAGAGTCGGAGCTCCTTGTTAGGGAGTTAGCAATCACCGTCTCTGCTCTGCCCTTGACGCACTCTTTAAAGCACTAATTAGCCCAATGTTCAGTGTCTGGTATCGTATGGGACCGTCAACGTTTTGTTCTTTTCTAATTAGAATCGTTCCTCCTCCTGCCTTTCCAATCAAATGGAGAAATTGTCTGGAGTTCTCGCCCCTCCTTCCAAGGCCCCTGTGATCTGCTCCAGGCACAGCCCCTCCTTCCAAGGCCCCTGTGATCTGCTCCAGGCACAGGAACCACAGCAGCTCCGCTCCCCGTCTCCACCAGCCCGTTCCTTCCCCGGGGCCGAAGTTCATTTCCCATCAGCAAATTTCCTACTGCTTCTCTTGAAGTAATAGATTGTTGGCTCTTGACAATTTGTTATTATCATTGAAATAGACCTCAGATCAGGATTAAGAATCCCCAAATTGATATCTCATGGTCACGAGTGAGCAAAACAAAGGTGTAAAAAGTGAGGACAGGACCTAGTGACCATTAGATATCAACGTAGGGATTCTTGACCCTAATTTTAGGTCTAGTTTTGAAGGTTTAATCAAATGACATTATTCAAAACACATTGACATACTGTTTCAAAAAACACAATTCCCCTGCCTCTCCTTTCCAAGTGGGTTCCAGTTCCGGGGCCAAGATCCTGGGGTGATATTTGTGCTGTGGCATAGGTGTGGATTTTCTGATAACTGTGGTGATAAGAATGTTTGACTTTCAGCCGAGGCTCCCCAGGCACCAGACCCGCCCTCAGTCGAAGGACAGCGATTATAGCTCCCTCAGTTGTCACGACATTGCTGTGGGGGAGTACTGCTCTTATCCCTGTTCTACAAAAGAGGAAACTGAGGCACGGGTGGCTAAGGAACTGGCCCGTGGGGGAGCTTCGACCTGATGTTAGGGCCTGCTCTCCTATCCACATGGTGAACAGTTTCCACTGATGAAAAGATAGACGCTGATTGATCCCGCATCCTGATGGCCAGTCGACTGTCCGTCATTCAGTTGGTGATGCTCTCACCCCACAGCTGCATCTCCTGCTGTACATCATCTTCTGTAAATCTCCACTGTGTCTGGCCTTCACTGAGTGGGTGGCTTGTTCATTCAGTTATTCATTCAATAAGTATTCATAGAACACCTTCTAAGTGCGGGTTTTTGGACTGTGTCGCACCTCCACAGGGGAACAAAACAGAGTTCCATTCCCCCATGGAGAGGACAGTCTAACAGGAGAGATGGACGCTAATCAAGTCACGTGGCTATTAAATAAAAGGTTATAACTGAGATAATTGCTAAAAGGGAACAGTACAGGAGCGAGAAGAGACGACGGTAAGCCTGCGCTGGAATGAGAGTTTCTATGACCTTCCTGTCTACCTCAAAACTTACATTTGTTTTGAAGGTTGAGAGGTACTAGCAGGAAACAGTTGCGCTTGCGGGAGTGGAGTAGACAGTAGAGAGGAGGCAGGGAACGCAGTGGTCTTTTTGGTAGAGCCGGACAGAACCAAGGGAACATGGATTCCCAGCAGCTGGTGAGAGTCGGCGGTCCTGCCTGCAGGCCAGAGGTGTTAGGTGGGTCATCAGCAATGCCTTCCGCCCTTCTCTGTGCTAGAAACAGGCACAGGATCCATTTGCCTGTGCAGAACTGTTGTTCTCATAGAGACCTGGACCCCATTTATGTTTGCAGAATAAGGGGCCAAAGAGATCAACCCCTAATCCCCAGACAGTGAACATGTTAGGTTAGTGGTAAAGGAAATTCAGGCTGTCCTGGTTGCTACTCAGCTGATGGTGAGGTGAGAGATTATCCGAGATTACCAGGGGGGGGCCTAGTGTAGCCACAGGGTCCTTATAAGTGGAAGGTACAGAGAAAAGCAGAGAGAGGGCAGGGAGGGAAAGACTTAACCAGCCACTGCTGGCTTTGAAGGGGGAAGGGTTCCAGGAGCCAAGGAATGAGTGCAGGCTCAGAAGCTAAAAAAGGCAAAAAAATGATTCTCCATAAAGGAACACAGCCTTGCCGACACCTTGATTTTAGCTCAGCGAGGCCCCTTTCAGTCTCTGAGCTCTGAACTATAAAATAATAAATTTGCACTGTTTTAAGCCATTACATTTGTGATAATTTGTTTCAGCAGCAATAGGAAACTGACACGTCATTCAATGGTATTTTCTTCCTGAATATTTCATTTGTCACCTTGATTTGTGTGTGAAACAAGAGATTTGACTATGAAAATGCGGCTAAGATTGACTTAATCCTCCAGCCAGTCAAGTCCAGGCACGTTTCTGAATGATGCCCAACTTGGTGTTTATACCCCTAAGTTTTAAAAAAGTGATTATTGTAGAAATATAAAAAAATGTATTGTTGCTTTTCTCTTGGGTTTTGGACAAAGACTTGCAGGATTTAGCTTCTCTTACTTTATGTTCCTCCTTTTTATCCAAGACGAAATATTCTCAAAACTGTCAAAACCACATAGACATGTTCGATGTTGCTGTTTTCAATTTATGAGGTGAGCAGAACTCCTGGCACCCGTGTTAATACAAAAACAGGAGAGACTTGGGACTAGCACCAGGGCCTCTAACTCCATCATTTGGGGGTCTGTACTGGTTTGGTCATTGTCAGATTTTATTATCTAAGAATGACAGTTTATAATCACTTCTTTACTATAGCTTTTTTTTTGCTATGATTTTTTTAAAAAATTATGCTATACAAATTATTTTTATAAACAGACAAACGTGCTTTCACCTAATTTCTGAAGAGTAACAAGATCAGCATTGTAGGGAATAGATCGTGGTTGTGTAAGAAAGGCTACGGACCACGCTTTATAGTCTAGCTCTCCAGCTTTTCAGGCCACGAGCTGCATTTTATCAACTCTAAGGTGCTCTTGATGGGAAGACACATCTTTATTTTTGTAAATCAAGAAAGAAAAACACTTCCGATTAAACTATTATCAACCATGTAACTGAAGATACATTCTGATTCCAGAAATAAAGTAGGAAAACCATGTGTGCCTCCGAATTCTTGAAATACGGCAGTCTTTTTTTTTTTTTTTGTGAGGAAGGTCAGCCCTGAGCTAACATCTGTGCTAATCCTCCTCTTTTTGCTGAGGAAGACCGGCTCTGAGCTAACATCTATTGCCAGTCCTCCTCCTTTTTTTTTTCCCCCAAAGCCCCAGTAGATAGTTGCATGTCATAGTTGCACATCCTTCTAGTTGCTGTATGTGGGACACGGCCTCAGCATGGCCGGAGAAGGGGTGCGTTGGTGCCGAACCAGGGTCGCCAGTATCGGAGCTCGAGCACTTAACCGCTAAGCCACGGGGCCGGCCCGAAATATGGCAGTCTTGAGCGGAGACACGTAGAGGAACCGAGAAGAGCGGGCTTGTGCCCTGGCACAATGGAAGGAGATGACCTGCTGGACAGGCTGGTGACACTTAGAGTACAGGCTTTCATGATGACAGGCCAGTCCCATGTCCGTCAAGTAAACAGAATTTTCTCAGCCAAATCTTAAGGCCCTATGGGAGAACACAGCTTACAGAAACCCTCCCGCACCCAGAAAAGGCCTATATCTCCTTCCCTGGGCTCAGTCTTCTCCCACTCCACCATTTGCTCTTTCTGGGAGATAGCTACCAAACCAGATTGGCCAACACTCCAGTTTGCCTGCCATCTCCCTGCTCAAAACCATCTGTGATGTGCCTTCCTATTGTTTTTGCTGTGGTTCCCAAATTTGATGGTATGAAAACCCATTTTACTCAAAATTTCTCATGAACACATACTTGATATTATTGCATTCATAATATTTATTGGAAAAGGGCATAATGACAAAAAGGTACTATTTGTTCAGTAACATTTAATAAATTTGTATTTTATCCATCACAAATACGTCTAAGTACAGTGGTAGACAAGAAGACGCACGTGAAAAACATTCAATTTTCAGACCATGCTTAGTAGAAGGGTCCCTATGATACAGGTTCCCAAGGTTCCCAGGACCACTGTCTGGGACCTTCTCCCTCCAAGATGAAGTTTATAGCCCTCTGCCTGATGTGCAAGGTCTTAACCTCTAGAGCATTCTCAAGAATGAGAACTTTAATTTAAAGTGAACTTTGAGCATTCCAACCTGAACGTCCCCCCAATCATTAGTCATTGTGCTGCTACATAAAATCACTTCTTGTTTTGTAAACTAGTGTTTGAATGCTTCACTGTCGTTTATTCTAGTCACGTATGTGTGCCTTTGCTTCCAATAATATTTAAAACTGTGCCTAATTATATTTAATTCCATTTTCGCTGAAGACTTAAGAATCCTTTGCAAGGTAAGTTATTACCCCAAATTCATGTTCTCTGTAAGCCTGGATTTGCCTTTATCAGCTTATTTTAAAGGGTGGAATGCCTACGTTGCATTTTTGCTTTTATTTCTCCCTCTTCCTGCTGTCAATTGGAAGGAAGATTAGTAGGAAAGAGTCTGTGGTAAAAGAAACGTTTTCCCTCCTCTCTATGCTGTCTTAACCTTATCTCATGGCCCCATGGTGAATTAATCAAAACAGGAAAAGCTGCCCCAGGAGTCAGGATTCTGATAATGCCCCTCAGGGTGATCCTCTTTCTTTTTAGAAAACCTGCTTTTGCTTTGTTTCCACTGGATTTGTTTTCTTCCCTAGGGGACATTGCGGTGATGACCCATAAGGGGATGAGTGGAGAGGCTGCCTTCACGAGGTGCTTGTAACACCTGCTACCTGGGATCCCCTGTGGGATGATCTGGAGGATGCGGAGGGCTGGAGCGGGGAAGGGTCTCTGCTGAGAGTCCCCTCCTCCAGAGAGAGGCCGACAGTACCACTGGAGCTCAGGAAGCCAGCGAGACCACGAGGGGCCACGAGTCTCGACGGCTTGCTCCTGAGCGGACAGAGCAGGTCAGAGCTGCCCGCTGGTGTCCCGCCCACAGCAGGAGCATTTGCCCTCCACCACACTGCCTCTCCCTCGATAATGCCCTGGCTCGCTTGCCTCTAACCCAGCAGCCTTCTCCTTTCCCACTGAGCCCTTGCAACTCACCACCCCGCAATCAACAACCCCCTCTCCACGCCTGACTTTACATATGAGAAAATGGAGACTCAGAGAAGTGAAGGGACCTGCCTAAAAGAGCTACTGACCAGATGGAGTCGTTATTTGCAGGTTTAGATCAGATTTCAGAATCCCAATCCAGAGCTTTTCTCAGCCAGGATGATGATTGGCACTTCCACTGTATTGGCATCAAGAGGAGAGTACTTTACTCCCCCAGCTTCTAAAGCAGAAACTTTGGGCTGACATTTAGATCGTATGTGTGTGTGCATATGTGTGTGGTACGTAAATGAGAGTGTGTGTATGTGCAATGTATGTGCATGTGTGTGTAAGTGTGTGTGTGGTGTGTGTGCCAGTGTATGTCTGTCTATTTAACCAAATTTGACATCAGAGTCAATTCTACGTGAAGCTTTAGTTAGCTGCAATGGATTTGCGAATTTCCGACAGAAAAAAATAGCAGCAGTGAAATTTGCATCATGTTTTGTCTCTGGGTAAATGGAATACCCAGGAGCTGCTGTTGTCCCATCCCACCGTCCTAGTTCTGCAGCGGCCCTGAAAAACTACCCTCGATCCAGCCCAGAGTTTGCCCCGTGATCTTCCCAGAACACAGCGTATCACCAGTGGGAGTGGAAGGAGCAGCCAGCTACACCTCCCCAGGGGGCCACCAAACTTCGTTCATTCAGTCAGTCAGCCACTGAGTCACTCAACACTTGTTGTTCAACACCTACTTTGGACCAGGCGTTGGGAATTCAGGGATGAACCAAACACAGCTCTACTAGCCCTTGGGGAGCTCATAGTAAGAACTGGAGGAACAGAGAATCACAACCCAATATGGTGAGGAAAATGGCAGAAAGGTGCCTAGGTTCAGGGGATACACGACCAGAGACCTCGATCCTAAAGGGTAAAAACCAGAAAGAAAATTATCAAGTATAGGGCGGGCATCCATCAAGGGTCAACATTGGCCCACAACCGGTTGTTGTTAGAATGTAAGATTTTCTCCTCCACAATGGCTTCTACCATGATTGAAAAGGGGAAAACCGACTCCCTCTGGTGATCCTGTTACCGCCCAGGAAGAATAATCCAAATCTGACATCAATGTGCTGCCCACACTGCCTTAGTTCACCTCTCATGCCATGCACAGAGTGTGCGCTGACGGACAGCTTTTCTTTCCAGCAGTGGCTTGCTATCAGGTGGGGTGGGTAGGAGGGAAATTTGCCTCTGCAAACATGTCTTCAGGGCCTAATTTCCTGGTGAGGGCCTCAGCTGGCCCGACCAGGTGCAGGGACAGGGTCAGGCCCCATGGCTGTGCAGGGTGACCGGAGGCCAGACTGAGGCCGAACTGTGCATTCTGGGACAAAAGCATGCAGCCCCCAGGCACTGAGATGCAGCTGAGCCCCCGGGCCTTCCCGCTTCCTGTCTGGCAGGTAAGGAGCGTGGATGTTGTCACTGCCTCCTTACAATAAGTAAAAAGCTGAGCAAATGGAAAACTAACAACTCTTCTTAGATCCACCAGAGAACTGAGACCAACTGGAGACACAGACAGGTAGGTAGAACCACAGTACGCGGAGCAGACGCTTCCGCGGGATTCAGCAGAGGGGTGGGGACACCCAAACCGTAACTGACAACTCCCTGGAGGCTCGAGGGACAAGTCTGAGAGTCAGAAACTCCAGGGGGCTGAGTCACCAGAGGGGCCCATAACTTTGTGAGTCTTACCTCTGGGAGCTCCGCCAGCTTCTCACAGTGAAGACTGGAAGGAAACCCCTCGTGCTTCTAGCAAGGGGCAGGGAAGATAGCAGAGCACTCTGCTCTTCCTGACAAGGCCTGCCCTCAGGGAAGCTAGTTGACTAGAGCCTGACCTGCTGGGTCAGCAGAGGCCAGCCCACCAGGGGGAGAAAAACACCAACTCCAGCCGCTCTGGCCACTCTTAGTCTAACCTAAGGCGGTGGAGAGAAAACAGAGCTGAGAGGCTCTGGTCAAGGTCACAGCCCTTGTCACAGGCTCACCAGACACCTGAGACCTGATGGTAGGACAACAGAACACTCCCCTCCTCCCACACCCATGACCACATCATTGGGCTCTGGTATGATCAGAGGGGATTACAATGCAAAACACGGCATGTCTCAGACCTTGTTTAAGGAGAACTGCCCTCCCCATGTCCAGGTTAGAGGTCTCACTTCTAAACACTAAATTACATTGTTTAGTTACACATTTAACAAACTACCCTTTGAGAGCCGTAAAAGGAACCAAAGTTTACAGACAAAGAAATGGTAAGCAAACTCATGGTGTCTGTCCTCATCGTCAGTAAGATGTTACTATTTTTCCGTAATATTCATAAGCCTGTTGTCCTCCCTCTCACAACTAATGACTGTGTAACTCAGACCGTCCCGTCTCCTGCTGATGTACCCCCGGCACTGATTCTGCCTTCCGAGTGCCAACACAGGACTCAGCTCTCGCTGCTGTCAGCCCCAGGGACCTCAGGGTCCCTCCTTGGCCTCCTGACCCTGCCCATACCGGTGTACACAGTCCCTTTATTAAACCCTCCTTAAATTACCCTGATTTGAATGTTCCATCGGTTTCCTATTGGGACTCTAATTGATATACCCGAAAAGGTAGAGAAAGACCAAATATGTGACATAGGCCTCTTTCCGTTCCCTTTGGCAAAATAAATGCATCATGTAGTTGCTCAGAGAAGCATGTGGTGTTCTATTTCTTAATCTGGATGGTGCAAATATGTGAAATTTCATTGTGCTTTCTCACCTCTTCTTGGGAGAAGACTGGAGGGCAGAAGGAATGTCAAAGCCACAGCTTATACCAGTTAGGACCCCAGAGGCTGGAAGACCACGGAAAACTCTGATTTGCCGCACTCTTGGCGTAGCTCTGCCATAGAATGCTCTTTTCTTTTTATTTTTGTGCTTTTCTTAACCAAAATGCTGTCTGAAACACTTTTATCATGTTCCTGTCGCCGCTGTGAAGGGTACTCTTTGGAAATTGACATTGGGTCAAGTGTACAGGGATGATTTTCTATTTAGTTCTGTCTCAGAAGTTGTGGTCATTGTGTTCTTGACACCATTTGCTGGGAAAGTCCTCGTTTGCTCTCGGAAACCAACCTTGTTAATAGGATGTCCAGCAAATGTTTTCCATGCACACAGAGTGTTCACAGAGCAGAGCCAATAGCACGTCAACCTTGTCCTTCTTGTGTACGTGTTTTGACACCCACACTGGGCCAAGCTCCAGACGTGGGGAACATCTGAGTGGACTGGGCTGTGCTCCTCTCGCACCTCATTTGCTCCGTGAATGTTTATGGCTTAATTACTATCTGCCGGGCTCTCTGCTCTGTCCCCTGTGGAGGTCAAGTAGATGAATAGGACCTGGTCCTGTCTTCAGAGAGGCTGTAGTTCAGACCGTCGAGGTGGATCAGGGCCTTGTCAGCCCCGGGAGTCCGTGTGACTTCACCCACCCAGGGCACCCTTTACACGGCAGTGACTTTAAGGCTGCACACTGGGAGACCCTCTGGGCAGAGAGGGAAGCACAAGCTTTGCCCAGATTTCTCTGATTCAAACAGAGCAACTGCTTTCATTTGTCTTGCATATTCACTGAAAGCTCAGTCATTGGGACAAAGAGTTTGAGGGCTTAAAAAATAGAAAACCACCGATCTGAAGCAGGGGTTTCCAAATCTGTCTGCACAGAATCAGTTGGACAGACTTCTGGTAACAGAAGTAAGCAGGTGTTCCCACACTCAAACTGAGCAGAATCTCGTGGGAGTGGCTGGGAGCTTTAACAAGGCTCTTTGCGTAATCATCATTTGTACCGCCTGGCAGGTGTGGGAACTGTTCATCTAGACTGGCGGTTGAAAAGGGTGTTGTGTGTTAGAATCCCCTGAGTAGCCTGTTTATAAGCAGGTGCCTAGACCTCACCTCTAGAAATTCTGGTCGAGTAGCCACCATGGTGCCTGGGAATCTGCATTTTTAATAAATGCTCCAGATGATTCTAACGCGAGTAGTGGGAGGGCCATATGTAAAGAAACACCGATGCAGGGGGTCCCCAAAATATGCCAACGCAGGTGCGGCGCCTGTGTGTGCCTAGTGCCTGGAGCTCCGCCGTTGATGGCTTCCCGCTTCCAAAGACGACTCTTTCCTTCCTAACTCTCTGAGGCTTAGACTACAGCTTCACTTAAAAACAACGGTGGTTGTTTCTGAGTGGCGGGATTATGGGTGGTTTGTAAATGTTCCTTCTTCATGCTGGTCTGCATTTTCTATTTTCATCCATTTATTGATTCAGCAAATATTTATTAAGCATATAGTATATCCCATCTACTATATTGTTTCAGTAGCAAAATGATAGTGACCATACTTTAAAAATATGATAATTAAATAGGAATACAACAGGAAAACCTGTCTCCTCTCTAAACAACAATTTTAGAATGGCATTCCTGCTCACTCTTTTACAGTTCAGTTCTTGCCCTCCTTCCTCACGGAACTCGTGTCACGTCTGTTGTATAGACTTCCCGACAGTCCGTCAAGGCCTGTGTCATCAACAGCAAGCTGACGTACATTTACGTGATCTTTTCCGATGAGCCGTTGGTTTTATAAACCCACCGGGTGTGGTTTCTGACACTTTGTCTCCTTCTTGTCTTTTTATTTTCTGCCACCTCTTTTTGTTCCTGCTCCTACCTGTCTTATTCCTCATCCTCTCCGCCTCCACACTGAATCCCTAGCTAATACAGGGAAAGCGTCACACAAAGTATAGACAATGGTAGCAAATTAATATCTTTTTTATATGATTAAAATGGTGTTTTATTTATTTAATTTTTAATTGAGGTACGATTGGCATATAACATTATATTGGTTTCAGGTGTACAACATAATGGTTCGATATTTGTATATATTGCAAAATGATCACCACAATAAGTCTAGTTAACATCCGTCACTATACACACACACGTTTTTTTCTTGTGATGAGAACTTTTAAGATCTACTCTCTCAGCAACCTTCAAATATACGATACAGTATTGTTAACTATAGTCACCATGCTGTACATTACATTCTCAGGACTTATTTATTTTATAACTGGAAGTTTGTACCTTTTGACCCCCTTCACCCATTTCCCCCACTGCGATCCCCCGCCTCTGGCAACTGCCAATCTGTTCTCTATTTCTGTGAGTTCATTTTGTTTCTTTGTTTGTTTTTGGTTTTGTTTTTTTTTAGATTCTGCTAATAAGTGAGGTCATACAGTATTGTCTTTCTCTGTCCAACTTATTTCACTTAGCATAATGCCCTCAAGGTCTGATGATTAGTGATGCTGAGCACCTTTTCCTGTACCTGTTGGCCATCTGAACGTCTTCTTTGGAAAAATGTCTATCTAGATCCTCTGCCCATTTTTCAATCAGATTGTTTGTTTTTTTGCTATTGAGTTGTATGAGTTCTTTATATATTTTGGATATTAACCCCTTATAAGATAGATGATTTGCAAATATTTGCTCTCATTTGGTAGGTTGCCTTTTCATTTTGTTGATGGTTTCCTTTGCTTTCCTTTCCAAAAAGTTGAAGCTTTTTAGTTTGGTGTAGTCTCACTTGTTTATTTTTACTTTTGATGCCTTCGCTTTCGGTGTCAAATCCAAAAAATCATTACCAAGACTGATGTCAAGGAGCTTACCACTTATGTTTTCTTCTGGCAGTTTTATGGTTTTAGGTCTTATGTTCAAGTCTTTAATCCATTTTGAGTTAATTTTTGTGTATGTGTAAGACAGTGGTTCAGTTTCATTCTTTTGCATGTGGCTGTCCAGTTTCCCCAACACCATTTATTGAAGACACCGTCCTTTCCCCTGAAATCACAGATAGTGCCGAACTCATATACTAGGTTTTTCCTATGCATACATACCTATGATAAAGTTTAATTTATAAATTAGGCATAGTAAGAGATTAGCCACAATGACTAATAATAAAATAGAACAATTATAACAATATACTGTAATTAAAGTTATGTGAATGTGGTCTCTCTCTCTCAAAATATCTTATTGTGCTGTATTCACCCTTCTTCTTGTGATGATGTGAGATGGTACCATGCCTATGAGATGAGATGAAGTGAGGTGAATGATGTAATGTTAGGCTATTATTGACTTTCTTTTTTTTTTTTTTGAGGAAGATTGGCCCTGCGCTAACATCTGTTGCTAATGTTCCTCTTTTTCTTTTTTTCTCCCCAAAGCCCCAGTACACAGCTGTGTATCATAGTTGTAGAGTTGTAGCTCTTCTATGTGGGACGCTGTCTCAGCATGGCTTGATAAACAGTGAGTAGGTCCGCGCTGGGATCCATACTGGGGAATCTCAGCCTGCCAAAGCAGAACACGCAAACTTAACCGCTACACCACCGGGCCAGCCCCTGCTATTGACCTTCTGATGATACGTCAGAAGGAGAATCATCTGCTTCCGGACCACAGTTGACCATGGGCACCTGAAACCGGGGAAAGCAAAACTGTGGGTAAGGGGGGGCTATTGTACACCTGGCTCCTTTGTCATAAACTACTTTGTCATATGTGTGTGGGTTTATTTCTGGGCTCTCTGCTCTGTTCCATTGATCTGTGTGTCTGTTTTTATGCCAGCACCACACTGTTTTGATGACTATAGCTTTGCAATACAGTTTGAAATCAGGAAGTGTGATGCCTCAGCTTCGTTCTTCCCTCTCAGGCCTGCTGTGGCAAATTAATATTTACTATTCTAAAGCTTATACAAGAAGGAAGGAAAACATGGTCTTAGTCCAATCAAGCTGCTTTAACAAAATGCCACAGGGTAGGTGGCTTACAAACAGCAGAAATTTATTTCCACAGTTCTAGAGGCTGGAAGTCCAAGACCAAAGTGCCAGCGTGGTCAGGTGAAGGTCCTCTCCCTAGTTCATAGCTGGTGCCTGCTCTCTGCCCAGGACACTTGCAGGTCCCCCCTCCAATAAGAGAGGGCAAGGCACTTGACACCCGGTGAATACAGAGATTTGGAAGGTAAGTGTCCCCACCAGGGCTTGGGTGGGGCTAGAAAATGGTGAAGCTCGCTGATGACACAGTAGAGAAGACCCATCTGGAGATCAAGTGAAGACAAACTCTGATTTTGGTTCAAAAATTTCTCTGCCTTTTAAAACCACCACAGGCAAGTTCATTGATGATTCTATGAGGTTCCTGTTGAGACATTCACACTTTAATTGTCCTTCATCCTCCTTTAAGGTGGTGTTTAGAAGGCCCTAAATTATGTTTTAAGTGCTCTGCTTGGTTCCCTCCCAGAATTTTAGAGAATCAACTTACGCACACTGGATGCAACATCAGCCCTCTGGGCAGAACCAACTTTGGTGCTTCCTTTCCTCAAACAGGTTTCCTAAATATGAATTAATATGATTTAAGAGGAGTAAAAGCAGGACTGAAACATCTCATAGCTACACTGCCAATAGCCAGGCAGGTGAACTCGCGTCCATGTGGCCGGGGGAATCCCTCCTCTCATTAACTGAGAATGGAGCACAGGTAATCACCCAAAAAACAGCAACTACCGTCATCACCATCATTGTTCTCCTGCCCTGGAGAAATGCATCTAACCGTGTGTTTGGCCAGGGTCCTTCTGATCATTTCACAACTGGAGAGAAAAGAGTTGTAACCAAAACATACTTTTGCACGGTCTTCCATACTTAGCTACATGGTTGCCTTTACTAGTTCCCTTTATTTCCTCACGTGCATTCCAGTTACTATCTCGTAGCTTTTCTCTGCAGCCTGAAGGACTCTCGTTCATGCTTTTTGTAGGGCAGATTTCCTTGTTATGAATTCTCTCAGTTTTTGTTTATTTGGGAATGTCTTAACTTCTCCTTCATTTTTGGAGAGTAATTTTACTGGAAATAGAATTCTTGGTGGACAGTCTTACTTTATGCACTTGAATCTGTCACCCGCTGCCTCTGGCCTCTGGTTTCTGATGAGAAATCAGCTCTGGGTCTTGCTGAGCAGCCCTTGAACAGCTTCTGTCTTGCTGCTTTCAAAGTTCTCTCCGTTTTCAGCTTTTGACAGTTCAATTATAATGTGTCTAGGTGTGGATATCTTTGAGTTTATCCCACTTGGGGATAAAACTTGGATATGTTGAGCTTCTTGGATGTGTAGATTAATGTTTTCCATCAAATTTGGGAAATTTATACTTCCCACATATTGTTGTTTCTTCAAATATTCTTTCTGCCCCGTTCTCTTTCTCCTCTCCTTCTAGGACTCTCATTATGCACATATTGGTACACTTCCTGCTATCCACAGGTCCCTGAGGCCTTATTGATTTTTCTTCTTATCCCTTTCCTCTTTGCAGCTACGAGTGGGCACATGATTGAGATGTAAGTGGAAGTGTTGTGTGGGAATTTCAGAAAATCTCTTTAAGAAGGAGGAAATATGCCCCCTTCTCCCCTTCTTTCTTCCTGCTGCCTGGAATGTGGATATAATGGCTGGAGCTCCAGCAACTATCTTGGGCAATGGGCTTACCTTATATACACACCAGAGATAGGGGACCCTGATGAGTTTATGGAGCTGCCTTGTTTTTGGACTGCTAATCTCCAAGCTTTCTGTTTCTGGACTTCTTTTATGTGAGAGAGAAATAAACTTGTATCTGGTTTAAGCTATGCTTATTCTGGGTTTAGAGAGACAGGCTCATGCCACTTACATTGCCTAGGTTTTATGTTGGAGCAAAAAGAAAGAGCATTTGTAGAAAGTTTGAGCAAAATTGTCGGTATTTTTGCTATTCTTGCTTCACCTATCCTTGGAGGTGGAGAAAGACCCCTGGAATGTGGCCTCTGTGGGTCAGCAGATAGAGAAAAGGTGAGGCTGTCACCAGGCCAGGAGGGGCCTCCCTGTTTAGTTAACCAGCGTGCACTGGACGTGGCCGTCCCTGTGAGCATGGGTCCCGGTGTATACAGAAGTAAGTTCTGGCTCTTATCCAAACCTCTTCTCCAGGCCATTGTTGGCTTTCAACAACTTGCTCCTAAAGATCCAGCCCCCCGATTGCCCGAATCCCTTCTCCTCTCTGTCTTGCCATCTTCAGCACTTTAGATGAAGCTGATGTTTTCATCTGAACATAAAAGCTAAATTTCTGTGTTCTGATTTTATCGTTTCCGTGTATGCATTAGACATTTTTCTTCAAAAGATAAGAACCACTTCTGATGACATTTCTGCCCACTCAATTCCACTTTCTTTTCTAGATTAGTTGGATTTGTTTTAACTTCATTTTCTCCCAGATGTTATTGGAAGAATGATTAATGCAGCCCATTAGCCATTTCATCATATTATTGCTCATCACCAAACCAGAAGTAATTTTCCAAAATTATGTGGCATATTACCATAGTGATTTACTAAAACCCAGATGCATTAAACATGCTGTCTTCTTATTGTTCCTGTTTTTTTCAGTTCAATCAGAAAAGCAGTAAACTTCTACTGACAAAATTGCTTTGAAAAACCCATGCTGTTTAACATGCAATTTTGCTATCTTCAATTTATTAGGTTTTTATTGTAGCCCTGGCGACTGGGCACCTGTGGCAGGTTGTCATCATTTGTACAACTAGTGACCTAACCAGAAGCTTGAAGAATTCTCATGACTGAGCAATCTGGCACTTATAAACACTCTTATCAAAATGTGTTAGGATGAGGTCTCATTAAGAAATGGGAATACCGATAGCTATCGCAGTTTTTCAAGGCGTAGACCAGTGGTGTGCTGGAGCTGCCTCACACTGGCTTGTGAGAGCTGATTAAGTGCGTCTCTTCCCAGCTCCTCATTCAGTGACATCATGTTGTTTCTTGAAATTGGCCGTGGTGGGAGTATTTACAGCACGGAAATTGGCAGACGCTACAAATCAGGGCTTCCCTCCCCACTCCTCTGAAGAGCTGATTTACCAGCACACCACTGGACATCTCCCAGTTGGCTACCTGGGCCATGATTTTTCAGAACTCCCTAATGCCTCACAACCTGTGCCTTCTCATAGGGACAACTTCTCCCACTTCATTTGTGATGGTCCTGAGAGCTCATCTCCACATAGGGCTAATGAGTTCACTGACGTTATCCCATGTAGTAGAGTTTTCTCTCCTAAGCCACACCACTTCCAGTGTCTAACCAGTAGCATAGTTTCCTCACCTACCTTCTGTTCAAATAGCCAGTAATCCTCAGCTCCTCTCTGTTGACAGTTGATCTCCCATTCCTCCTAGCTTCCCACTTGGCCTCCCAGAGCCCCTCTGCTCTCCTCATGCATCTCCCCCAAAGAATGTTCCCCTTCATAGACTTTGCTCATCCATCACCCAGAGGCTGTGCCTTTGTGTTCCCTCCCAGGAGGATATGGTCAGTTGTCCCCCCAAGAAACAGAGGGACAGAGTCATGATGGGCAAGAGACCAGGGTGACCTAAGGTGACTGGAAGTCTGGGGCAGTCAGAGGGCCAGCCGCGCGAGCACCCAGAGGTGCTATTGATAAAAGGCTGCAGACACCTTAGCCACTAGGCCCAACTCATGGTGGTCTAGCATTCGATGCACAGAGGGAGAGGGATCTAGGAATTCCAGGCTTAGATGACAACAGACACAGAAACTTATCTATTGTGTTAGGGAAAGAAAACCAAGTTTGCAGTAGGAGGCTTGGTTCCAGTACCAGTTCTGCTATCCTACAGTTGTGTGAGTTGTAAAGGTGGGGCCTTATCTGCAAGGAGGGATTAGCCTCCGAAGCAAAGGTCTCTCTCGCTTCTAACAATCTATTGCTAGTTCCTTTCATTGCTTGGATCTCACATAAAGCAATATAGAAACAAAACGAGCACATGTCACCATGGAAGTAGTCACACAGATGACGAGCTAACATCAACACCATATTGGAAGCAACTTTGAAGGCTGGACTTGCTCCCAGCATTTCAGCAATGGTTGTGTTGTCTAGGTCCAATAATTCCAGCTAGGATGGGCAGCCAGTCTGTTGCACCTCCCTCCCACCCTTCTCCACAGGGAGTTCAACTTGCAGGGCTGGCAAGTGTAAGACTTGAGTCCCTACCTTCAGAGAGGCTACCGTTCTTCACGTCAAGGGCCAGGCCGGGCTGGGATTTAAATAACAAAGAAGTTACAAGATGCTATGGTTTTCTAGTGAATGGTAAGGATAGCAAGTGTCCAGAGGGCTGGGAGATAGGGGACACTTAAACAGGCCTGCTCAGTGAGGCTTCCTAGGGACGCATAAGCAGTGATCAGGTCGATCCACTTCTGCCTACTCGTAGGGTCCTAGCAAGGTTACTTAGCTTTCTGGAAGCCCTAGGGGCCTCGTCTTCAAGACATGATAATAATAGGATCAACCTTTTAGGGTTCCCTTGAGCATAAGTCAAACAGAGCATTAGGCATAGAGCCTAGGTGTGTAGTGAGCACTAAGTAAATGCTAGCCACTGACATCATTGTTGTTCTTTTCCATGCTATTCTTATAATTACAAAAAGAGGTGGGAGCTGATCTGAGTCTTGAGGAGCAAGTAATGTGGACAGGCCAAGAGCAACTTGGGACCCTGTGGAGACGCTCCCTTGAAGTTGTGGATAGAATTTCAAGACACTAGAGCTGGGAGACCCTTGGAGATTTACCATTCTTATTTCTAGACCGGAGTGTCTGCCCCCTAGGACTAACCACTAGAGGAGAGTGAGTGTGGCTCCAGGAGATGCTACCAGAAACACCTGCCCTGTTAGAGTCCATACTAAGTTATGAAGCTATGCTTTTTTCTCTCACCTGCCAAAGTGAATTTTAGTATCTTCTTACGACTACCCCAGGCTAAAGTGATTTCTTTGCACCTATGACGCCCTGTAAAAATTATTAGCCATTTGTGCAACTGATTTGGCTCTTCCTTGGGTTCTTTTGAATTGTTGTCTAAATCTTTGATTGCTTGTTAACATTCTTATATAGATTTCCTGCCTCATTAATCACAGGGCACAAGCTCCTGGAGGTCATGGAAGGTTCTACATTTCTGTGCATTTCCCACAACTCTTCATAGGTCTGTGTGTGGGGTAAGCACTCAACGTATGCTGGTTGTTTGATTTTTTATTCAATATGTTGCATAAAATTTGACTAGGAATATGTCAGATAGAAAAATGTTCCTCCCAAAGGAAAAAATACATATTGGTTTATTGAGGTATAACATATTTGCAGTGAAATGTTATGTCAGATTTAACACATTCATACTCTCATCCCAAACAACACCAAATATTTCCATTATCCCAGAAAGTTGCCTCTGTCCCTTCCCCTTGCCCCTCAAAGCCACCATTGATGTGATTTCTACCACCACATGTTAGTTTTGCCTGTTCTAGATTTCATATGAATGGAATCACACACTATATGCTTTTTTGTGTCTGCATTCTTTCACTAAGATATTATTCTTGGGCCGGCCCCGTGGCTTAGCGGTTAAGTGCACACGCTCTGCTGCCGGTGGCCCGGGTTCGGATCCCGGGTGCGCACCGATGCACTGCTCCTCCGGCCATGCTGAGGCCGCGGCCCACATACAGCAACTAGAAGGATGTGCAGCTATGACAGACAACTATCTACTGGGGCTTTGGGGGAATAAATAAATAAATAAAATCTTTAAAAAAAAAAAAGATATTATTCTTTATTTTATTTTATTTTACTTTTGTGAGGGAGATCAGCCCTGAGCTAACATCCATGCCAATCCTCCTCTTTTTGCTGAGGAAGACCGGCCCTGAGCTAACATCTATTGCTGATCCTCCTCCTTTTTTTTTTCCCTTTTTCTCACCAAAGCCCCGGTAGACAATTGTATGTCATAGTTGCACATCCTTCTAGTTGCTGTATGTGGGATGCCGCCTCAGCATGGCTGGACAAGCAGTGCATCAGTGTGTGCCCGGGATCCGAACCCAGGGTGCCAGCAGCGGAGCGCACGCACTTAACCGCTACACCACGGGGCCGGCCCCTAAGATATTATTCTTGATAATCATCTGTATTGTTGTGTGTATCAGTAGTTCATTCCTTTATAGTGGGGAGTAGCATTCCATTGTTTGAACATACCGCAGGTTTTTTTTTTTTTTTTTTGGTGAGGAAGATTAGTCCTGAGCTAACATCTGTTGCCAATCCTCCTCTTTTTGCTGAGAAAGACTGGCCCTGGGCTAACATCCGTGCCCATCCGTGCCCATCTTCTTCCACTTTATCTGGGACACCACCACAGCATGGCTTGACAAGCAGTGCGTTGGTGCGTGCCTGGGATCCGAACCCTGCGGCACCACAGTGGAGCGCACGCACTTAACTGCTACGCCACTGGGCCGGCCCCCCCCAGTTTGTTAATCACTTTCTTTCTTTTTTTTTTTTTTTTTGTGAGGAGGACTAGCCCTGAGCTAACATCCGATGCCAATCCTCCCCTTTCTTCTTGAGGAAGATTGGCCCTGGGCTAACATCCGTGCCCATCTTCCTCTACTTTATATGGGACGCCGCCACAGCATGGCTGGATGAGTGGTGCATTGGTGTGCGCCAGGGATCCTAACCTGCGAACCCCGGGCCGCTGCAGCTGAGTGTGCACACTTAACTGCTTGCACCACCGGGCTGGCCCTGTTAATCACTTTCCTGTAGATAGATATCTAAGTTGTTCCAATGACTAAAACTGCTATGAGTATTATTGTGTGTGCTTTCTGTGGACACGTTTTAATTTATCTTTGATACACACCTAGAAGTGGAATGTGCTGGGTCATACGTATTAATGTAAATATATCTACAAGTAGGGTTACATAGAGGTAGACACCACTACCTTCACTTTGAGTTGAGAAACCAAGGCTCGGGAGGTTAAGTTACTTACCCAAAGCTGCTATCTAGACATTAGGCGATGGTCCCAAGTCTGTACTCTAGTTCTAGTACAATGAACCACCTCTTCATCAGGAGGGAGGGTCAGCCTGGCTGTGGCATGGTGCCAGGCTGAGCAGAGAGGGTTTCAGAGCTGGATAAAGAGTTGTGGGCTTGCAAACTGGCTACTATTAGGATGAATCCTGTTGAAGAAAAGTTCTGTTTGGCAAGTACAGAGTTTCAAATTTGGGGGTTGAGATGCCTGTAGGTGGCTGTGCCTTCACGTTAGCCTTCCCATTCTGACATCACACACTCACCATGTGCTCCTGGCCACCAACTTAGTTTACAACCCTAAAATTCTATTCTAATCCCTATTTGAAAGATTAAGAGACTCAAGACCAAGAGGAGATTTGAAACAAATAAGCAAACAACATGCTTGCCCAACCCGGTCTCCTGCCTCTGGCCTCACCACAGCTACCTGTTGGCTTCTGATGCTCACAGCTCACTCGACCTTCCAGTGCTCTCCTGGAGGCATCTCTGTTGCACTTGCCCCTGGGTTCCCTCCACATTGTGGACGTCCTTACAGCCCTCATCACCTCGTTTTATCACTGTGTTTGCCATCCTTTATCTGCATTGAATGAATCTCTCACAGTGCCCAGCGTGTAGTCTGCATGGTACATTCACTTTGGAGACACGAATTTACATATTACTCTGCCAGTTCTATACCAAGGTCATAAGGTTTTGTTTTGGTGGTTTGGTTTGGTTTTTATTTCTTATCTCAATATTATCACTATATGGAAAGCAGAATTATTCTTCATGTGTTGCATAAAGACTCCATTAGATATATTTTGATAAGTGTTCCAGAGGGGATGGAACAAGGAGAAAGAGACAACTTCCTGATCCTGGAGGGGACAAAGTTGAGATTATCCCAGGAGGATCAGGGACACACAGCCTGATCTATGCAGCATTTGGGAAGGTGAGGGAGATGGCTGTGTAGTGTACTTCAGGGAGCATGGGGGGCCCTATGCTGGCCATCACCCCAGGCCCCCAGTGAGGCCTGGAGGCACCCAGGGCTGCCTGTGACCACGGACTGCCCCAGCTTACTGCTGCGAGAGACCCCAAGTTTGGGGAGGGGCTGCAACAATGAGTTTAAATGTCCCCAAATCCTTGGATCTTATCAGAATTGGATTATTTTAAAGAAAATAAAGAAATCTGATATTTTCCTTAGAGTAGATAAACATGTTAGATGAATTGAATGCCTGTATGATCTTTGGTAAGAAGGTACCTCTTTTCAGTTCTTGTTTCCCCACACTGAGCCTTCCACCTGGGTGACTCCTCCACAGCCCCCAGCCACACCTCACCTCTACAGAGGCATTCCTCCTGCCCCTCTCCTGTTTTCTCCTCCTCCACTGGTGGAGATTCCAGAGGGCAGGGATCATGTTCGTCTTTACAAGCGTAGAGTACAATGACTAGAGCAAAGTACACTCTCAGAGATGCTTGTTGACCGGAATTGACCTGAACCCCTTTCTGGGCTCCTGCTTTTACTGTGGGGCCTCCCGCTGTTACTCTCTGGGCTCCTGCTGTTACTGTGTGGATATCTACTGTTACTGTGTGCTCCTGCTCTTATTCTGTATTCCTGTTACTTTGCCTCCTCTCAATCCAGCCAGTAGAATCCCTTCACAAGGAGCTATGTGGATGTCGGCAAATTAGGCTAAATTTAATAGTCTTCTTGCGGCACCATGGTGATAGTGGGGTCTTGGCTTGGCACCATCTACCAAAATTCCGTATGCAGTTATCCTTGACCCAACAATTCCAATTATAGCAATTTACTTGCAAATATACTGCCATAAATTAAAAACAAACAAACAAACAAAACCATACATACACAGTTATTCATGCGGCATTATTTTTAATGGCAAAATAATGGAAAGAATCTAATGCCCATCCATGGAGAATATCTAAATAAACTACGATATATCCACATAATGGAATAAAATGGAATAATCTGCAACTGTGAAAGAAATAAAGAAAGGAAGGAAGGGAGGGAGGGAGAAGGAAAGAAAAGAAGGGGGCAATTTTTAAATTGGGGATATGCAAGCAACATTACCAACTTCAGTCCAGAACCCCTTTTTACATTATTTTAAAAGCATGCGGTCAAAGAACACTATTGTAATAAGCACAGCATAATTTATAAAAATATTTTTCCAAAGTATGAATACCTGCTATATGCTTCCTGCAATGTGTTCCAAATATAAAAACATGCATTTTATAATGAAAAATATTAAGATCAAATACTTATATACTGTTCAGTATACACCAGGCACTGTTTTAAATATTTTTCCTATGTTAACTCATTTAATTCTTACAAACATCCTGCGAGGTAAGTACCACTCCTATCTCCATTGGACTCGTGGGGGAAAAGGCACAGAGAGGTTAAGGCTTTACTGAGTCCACACACTCGCCAGCAGCCCATCCCGGATCCCAACCCCAGCAGTCGGGTTTAGAGCTGGGGATCTTATCAGCGTGATCCGAACTCTGCCGCCTGATTCAGCGACCTTGCTCCTCATCCCTCCCACTGTCCCCCACATTCTTTTTCCTAATTGGGAAAAAAACCCACATGCTGAAGCAGGGCCTCCAGAACACTGCCAACCCTCTAGAAAGATCTAAACAGTATTCTAAATTGTTTATAAATAGAAAGCACTTGAGCCTTAAAGGTAAGTATACAAGATAATGAGGTGCACAGGAGGTTTGGGGGCAAATCTAAGCCGCATTCCCGAAACTCAGATTGCGTCTGGGGCCGTGGTTGGGTTGGACAATTGAGCAGGTTGGGATCCGAGAGTCTGCGCATCTGAGCAGCCCAGACGGCCAGCGGGGGCCAGGCCCTCGCCCGCTCCTCTGGTAGGAACACACGGTGCATGGGGCCGCTTCCGGCTTCTCCGCGCCCCGCTCACTGAGCACGCGCTGGCAGGGGCGGGGAGCGGGGGGCGGTGGCGCCCAATGTGCATGCGCGCGCCGCCGGCCTCGGGAAACACGGTAGCAACAAGGGCCCGAGGAGCCCCGCCGACCAATCAGCGCGGCCGGAGGCGGGACTTCGCCGCCGCGCTCCTGGGACCGGGGAGGGCGACTTCCGGCAATAAACCCTGCGGCGCCGGCGTCAGGTGGGGACCGAGGTGTCCGCGCTCCAGGTGGGGACCGAGGTTGTCCGCCCTCGAGGTGGGGCCGGGGGCGTCGGCGCTCCTGGTAGGGACGGGCTCGAGGTGGGCGTCCGCGCCCCAGGTGGGGACTGAGGTGGCAGCGCTCCAGGTGGGATGGGCACCATCGGCCCCAGGTGGGCGCGCGGGCTGTCGGCGCTCCAGGTGGGGACTGAGGTTGTCTGCGCTCAGGTGGGCGGGGGGGGGGGGGCGTCGGCGCCGCAGGTGGGGACCGAGGTTGTCCTCGCCCCAGGTGGGCAGGGGGGCCGTCGGCGCTCCAGGTGGGGACGGAGGCGGTCTGCCGGCAGCACGGCTCGGCCTCTGGTGGGGCGCCCCCGCGCGCCCTTCCCGCCCACCCCCGCAGTGTGGGCCTCGCTCTCGGCCTCCCTCTCGACCGTTCGGGGCTCCTCCCTTGCCTCGATCTGCCCCTCGGCCCCGGCCCCTTGTCCTCGCTCTGGGGGGACCCCTGGCTCGGTACGACCGCTCTTCTGCAGTCCACTTTGTGCCTCGTCTACGGCCTCCCCTCCCTTTCTCTGCTCCTCGTTGGCGGCTCCCGTCTCCTTTTCAATGCCTTCCTGACTTATTTCTCTTGCAGCTGACGCTCCTGAATTTTGCATTCTTCACTTCACAGTAAGCTTAGTTTTCGCCTGTTTTCCAACCGAATTTCATCTTTCTCTTAGGCCTATTCAAACTCATTTTGAAAACTCAGGAATTTAGAGAATCATCTCTTTCCCTGTGAAGCCCTTTTTTCTTGCCTCCTCCAAATCCTTACCATCCAGCCCGTATCAGAAAAGACACATTTTTTCTTATTCTTTCATATTACATTTCTCTCTCTCTTTTTTTTGCATGTTCTCTATTTCCATGAAGCATTTGTGATTATCTTGCACGCCTTCTTACGGTAAATCTCATTTCTCATTCTCAGCCCTCAATTTGCCATTTCTTGATGGTGGTCTCGGTCAGATTCTTCCACACTTGTAAGTGTATTCATCGTTTGTCTCTAAATTATTTGGAATTTTCTTGTAAGGGAAAGAAAGCAATAAAAAAGATCAAATGCCTATCAAATTGAGGACCATTCTTTGTTATCTCAGAACAATGAAAATTATTTTATCAAAATTTATGATGATGGGCCAGCCGGGTGGAGTAACAGTTAAGTTTTCGCCCTCTGCTTTGGCAGTCCCGGTTCGCCAGTTCAGATCCTGAGTGCAGACCTACTCACCGCTCACCAAGCCATGCTAAAGCAGTGTCCCCCATAGAAGAACTACAAGGACATACAAATAGGATATACAACTATGTATTGGGGCTTTGGGGAGAAAAAAAAGAAAAAGAGGAAAATTGGCAACAGATGTTAGCTCAGGGCCCATCTTCCTCAAAAAAATTTATGATGAAAAATAAGAAATAAAGGGAAAAGAAGCCCCTTTGCCAGTCTTTTTCTCTGAACGTGAAACTGCCTGACTTATTTTCGTTGTGATTTGTCTGTTTCTTGTGTACAGTATGTATAGCACCAGCTCTTGCTCTGCCCTTATAGTTTTTATTGAAGATCAACTTAATAACTGCTGTAAGTACTGGTTATTCCATCTCTTTTTCAACTAACTTAAACACAAAGAACAAAATTCATGTAGCCTCTTACAATTTATTAGTTACATTTCTTGTCCTGTTTTCCTTGTCTTAGCGTTTTTATGTTTAAGTCAGTCATTACTTTAAGTCGTGTCTGGTGATATACATAATATAAAGGAAAAAGTGTAAAAAAAAAACCTGGCAATGTTATGACATCTAGTTTCATAGTGTGTTCAGGAATTGCTACTATAAAAATAGAGTGATGGAGCGAGGACCCTGGAGTGAGATTCCGTGAGCATCAATCCAGGCTCCACCAAACTTTTGGCAGCTGTTTCTTCATCTATAAAATAGAGACAAACCTGTAACATGGGTTAACATTTCTACCTTGTAGGGTAGGTTAAGGACTAAATGAGGTAATACAGGTAAATTGTTTAAGGTAATGCTTAACCCATACCAAGATCTAATAAAAGTTTGCTGTTATTATTATCGTTAGTTAACGAAAGTATGCTTGTTGAAGGAAAGACATTTCTTGGTTAGTTCTGACTCGCTCATGTCAGGAGTTTCCACTGGCAAATGAACTTCATGAAGCCCTGTTCTGCAGTGCTCCACCCCCCTGTCTTCCCTGTGCTCCACCCCCCTGTCTTCCCTGTGCTCCACCCCCTTGTGCTCCCTGTGCTCCACCTTCTGTCCTCCCTGTGCTCCACCCCCTGTCCTCCCTGTGCTTCACTCCCATGTCCTGCCTGTGCTCCACACCATGTCCTGCCTGTGCTCCACCCCCATGTCCTCCCTGTGCTCCACCCCATGTCCTCCCTGTGCTCCACCCCCATGTCCTCCCTGTGCTCCAGCCCCATGTCCTCCCGTGCTCCACCCCATGTCCTCCCTGTGCTCCACCCCCATGTCCTCCCCGTGCTCCACCCCCATGTCCTCCCTGTGCTCCACCCTCATGTCCTGCTGTGCTCCACCACCATGTCCTGCTGAACTCCAAGGTCATGTCCTGCCGTGCTCCAGCCCCATCTCCTGCCGTGCTCCACCCCATATTCTACGAGTGCTCCACCCCCGTGTCCTGCTGTGCTCCAACCTCATGTCTTGCCATGCTCCACCCCCATGTCCTGCCCGTGCTCCACCCCCATGTCCTGCCGTGCTCCACCCCATGTCCTGCCGTGTTCCACCCCCACATTCTACAAGTGCTCCACCCCGTGTCCTGGCCGTGCTCCACCCCCGTGTCCTGCCGTGTTCCACCCCCGTGTCCTGTTCGTGCTCCACTCTCGTGTCCTGCTGTGCTCCACCCCCATGTCCTGTCCGTGCTCCATCTCCATGTCTTGCCAGAGCTACATCCCATGTGCTGCAGTCCTCCACCTTCATGTCCTAACAGTGTTCCACCCCGTGTCCTGTAGTGCTCCACCCCATGACCTGCGGTGTTCCACCCGTGTCCTGCCATGTTCCACCCCCATATTCCACAAGTGCTCCACCCCCGTGTCCTACCGTGCTCTGCCTCCATATTCTATGAGTGCTCCACTCCCGTGTCCTGCCATGCTCCACCTCCATATTCCACGAGTGCTCCACTCCCGTGTCCTACCGTGCTTCGCCCCCATATTCTACGAGTGCTCCACCCCCGTGTCCTACCGTGCTCTGCCCCCATATTCTACGAGTGCTCCACTCCCGTGTCCTCCCATGCTCCACCCCCATATTCCACGAGTGCTCCACCCCCGTGTCCTACCGTGCTTCGCCCTCATATTCTACGAGTGCTCCACTCCCGTGTCCTGCCGTGCTCCACCCCCATATTCTACGAGTGCTCCACCTCCATATTCTACGAGTGCTCCACCTCCATGTCCTGTTGTGCTCCAAGTTCATGTCTTGCCTTATAAAACAGAAATTAAGGGAAGATTTACAACAGTTTGGCCTCTGATGTTCTGTGATATCAGTTGGCATAAAATGTGTTCCAACTGTTTCCCTACTGAGTAGCCACACTTTGAGTAATTGTTCTTAGACATTTAATAATTTTCAACAGTAATTTCTATTTTTTGTTTTTTATTTGGAAATTGTCACAAGAAAGGTAATTTTAATTAAAATAAATTTATAAAACCCCAGCAGTTCAGGTCTCTTAGCAGAACAGATAAGTAAATTCTCATAGAAAGTGATGGGTCCTGATCATTCCAAAAGTTTAGTAGTACTGTTTTCCAGTTTGCAAACTTAGGTGCTTTAGATTGGGAATGTTTTTGAAAATTTGAGACTCAGGCCTTTCAAATTGCAACTTGTGTTTTTTTTTCACTTTTTGCTTTCCCCCACGACGTCTTTTTTGTTATTGTTTAATAACTCTACTACCAGAGTCTGTGCCTTAGTTCATGAACTGTATAAGATTATACTTTAAAATAAATGTGATTGTAATCCAAAGAGCATGACATGACAATCTATGGAATCAATCTACAGTGAAACAAATCTTTTCCTCTGTGTTGGAAAGAAAAACCTTGGAAATGTACTATTTTTTATTTCCATGATCCATTTAGTTGCATTTCACTCCTTCCAGCCCATGGAAATACGGACACTTAGCAGCTGAAAAATTCAGGCCAACTATATTCATTTCTCACAGAGTTGTTAAAGTCAAAATGAATTATCTGTAGAGTTTAGTGATTGCCGAAGAATTGATTATCTCCCTGGAAACACCAAGCCGAGTCCTAACTTTACGGTGGAAACTGAGTAAGTGTCACAGGGGTTGTTGGTGAGGCCTGACTATAAGTGTGTTATATAGTGTCTGAATAGATGGTACAATGTTTGTGTGTCATTAAGCTTTAAAATATTTTGTCAGCTGAGGTGTCAGTAAGAAGTTTCTGTTGCCTAATGAGTTGTACTTTCTGCCTCCGTTCTCCCATTCAGTCTGTCCTGCAGGCCCTGGCCAATTATGTTCAAAACTACACTGCTCATGTCGCTACATTGCTCGAAACCTTTTAATTATTTAGAGAATAAAGTTCAAACGCCTTTTATTTTCAACGTTCTCTGTGATCTGGCTTCTAATCACCTTTCTTGGCTTCTACCTACCAACCTTCCCGTCGATTTCTCTGTTTCAGCCAACCCATTCTGCTTATTATTCTCAAATGTGTCACCTGTGTTCCATCTTCTTGTTTTTTCCCCACCACTTCTGTGGTTGGTACTTTTTCATTTTCATTGTTTCTCCGTTCACTTAAGGTCTAACCATGCATTAAGGCCAAGCTCATGTCCTAGTTCTCTTCAGAGGTTTCCCAGATGGTTTACTTTTTGCTCTGAGTTTCTTTAAGTTATTCTCTCTTTATAGTCGTTCCATACTCACATTACAGAGTGCACATATGTATGTATTTACATATATTTACATACGTTATTGTGTGTGGGTTTTGCTGTTGTTTTTAGTCCCTCAGCTACAGGGCACACCCTAGGGCAGGGACACAGCACAGTAACACATTTAGTCTGTGCTTAAATCTTTGTCATAGAAGTGATCCTGTATTTGGTCTACTTAGCAATATTCTGCACAGTTGCCACTTTTTTTTTTTTAACACAGACCTCTGAATTTTTAATCAGTTTAATCAAATTAAGACAGTTTTAATCTGATATTGAGAGATACTTTGGCAGTTGTCAGAGATGGTTCTAACAGACATTTTTCCCTTGTATGTGTTTTACGAGACGGTATTTGCCACCTAAGCATCATCTGCCACATCACAGTGCTTGCCTTCCTTTGTAGGGGTTTCTCTGGCCTGTATGTGGAGCTTCATGAGTCAGAAAATCAGATGCATCTGTTAGAGGCCATCTTAGATAGTTCTGTGGGTTGACTGAATGTGATGGTGGCTTTTGCATTTCAAGGTGAGCAGCTGTTGTGAGATGAGTCTGTAAGACGAGGCTTATCAAAATAGTCCTGAGATTTAAGGAATGATTTTTATCTTCTGAAGCAAGAGTTTAAGTGAATTCAATATGTGACTGAAAAAGATGTTCTAATTATAAGTTAGTTTACAAGGTGTTGAGATCCTCGTGCGTACAAATGCAAATGACTTCACACGTTTCATAAACCAGTTCAGGAACTGAGCACTTGTGGTTGACTCAGGAATGTTGTTGGAGACTTATAGTTTCCTTCTGAACTTGTTTTTGTCTCTTCTAAGCCAATACAAATGCCTACTTAATAGCCTGTTCTTTGTTAGTTATAGTAAATGTCGTTGGGAGATGGTATTTGAACACTTTCATCTCTCATGTACTCTATGATGTAAATATTCCACATTAGTGAAGTACCCAAAGTCTGTTTTGGACATGAGATTAATATAACCCACTACTCTATTAAACTATCTTTGACTGAATTATCAGCTACTTTTTTTTGTAGCTAAATTCAATGTATACTTTTCAGTTCTTACCATACTGGCTTCTTTATAACGTTTTCCTTTCTGTTGATCATGTGTTTCTTAAAGTACATTCTTCTCTTGACTTCTACTTTCCTCCCTACCTCTCTGGCTCTCCCTTTTCTGTTTGCTTTCTTGGCTCATCTCCATGTGCCTGTCCCTTAAATGTCAGTGTCCCTCGGCTCTCGTCTTTTCTCATGCTGTATACGCTCTGTCTGTGATATCAATCTCATGGCTTTGATTACTCTCTAGTGCTGATGATTTTCCTGTCTCTGCAGCCTTACTCTCTCCTGAGCCGTGGATCTGTAGATGCATGCGTTCATTGTTTATTGAGCTTCTTTTGCCTGCCTGGTATTGTTCAAGGTAATTGGGATACAGAGTTGAACAAGATGTTGCATTTCTTGGAGGAAGACAGACAGTAAACATACAGTAATTTCAGACGGCACTTGTTGCTGTGAAGACACTAGGTAATGGCAGAGAGACTGACGGGAGTGGCTGGAGAGGGAGGGAGAGAGAGCTGTTTGGATCAAGTGGTCAGGGGAGCCTTTCTGGGCGGTGACATTTTGCATCAGCAGCGTGAGCATCCAAGCCAGTTCTTAGACCTCACTGTGCATGAGAATGACTGGTGGACCTTTGAAAAAATACTTAACTTAGCAGTCACCACAAACATTCATATTTAGTTGGTCTGGGATGGGGCTAAGCACTTGTGCTTTTTAAAAGCTTCCAGGACTGTAGCGTTAATGCACAGCAGGGGTCAAGAACCACTGATCAGGAGGAAGGCAGTTCCAGGCAATGGAGGAGCTAGTATTCAAGGTCTTGCTCTCACCAGATTGTAAGCTTTATGAAGGTAACAGTGTCTGTTTCATCATTTTTAAGTCATAATTTTTGTACCTGGAATCTAGTGTAGTGCCTGTCACACAGGCATAGCAAACCCAAGAGGCATGTCCGAGACTGAAATCGTCTCTTGTGTCTGTATTCCTTTTCTCAGAGCCAGGAGCCAGAAATCAAACTCTGGATGCCTTTGGCCCCACTTCCAGCCTGCCTGGCTTTGTTGCGTGCCCCTTGGCCTTCCCCTGGGATAGCTCAGAACATTGCAGCTGGCTCCCCCGGAGTCAGTGAAGGAGAGAGCAAGAGGGAGAACGCACCAGACGGAAGCCCCGGATTGCTGTTTCCCTCGACCTCCTAGGTATTTCTAGAGTCTCTTCTGCCTCTTCCTATGCAGCCACTCTCTCACCCTCTAGAGGCCGGTATTGAGTAGCCTCCAGTCCTAGCTCTGGTCTCCTCCAGGTGCCCTGGAAGAGTGGACAGTCCATTCTCCGCAGTGTAGCCCTCAGTTCTCTGTGAAGCTCAAATCTAATGGAATCACTTACCTGCTGAAGTCTGTCTCTTTCTTGGCTCCTCGTTGACCTGAGTAAAGTCCACTCCTTTGACTTGATCTCTCCGTTAGTCACTTCTCTGTTCTTTCTTTCTTTTTTTTTTTTTTTGTGAGGAAGATCAGCCCTGAGCTAACATCCATGCTAATCCTCCTCTTTTTGCTGAGGAAGACCGGCTCTGAGCTAACATCTATTGCCAGTCCTCCTCCTTTTCTTTCCCCAAAGCCCCAGTAGATAGTTGTATGTCATAGTTGCACATCCTTCTAGTTGCTGTATGTGGGACGCGGCCTCAACGTGGCCGGAGAAGCAGTGCGTCGGTGCGCGCCCAGGCTCCAAACCCGGGCCGCCAGTAGCGGAGTGCGTGCACTTAAGCGCTAAGCCACGGGGCCGGCCCCTCCATTCTTCTAGCTGCTCCCCACTCCCTCTCTTACATGGTCACGCCTAACGACGGGGACACATTCTGAGAAATGTGTCGTTAGGCGATGTCGTTGTGTGAGCTTCGTAGAGTATACTCGCACAACCCTAGATGGTACAGCCTCCTACACACCTAGGCTCTATGTACTAATCCTGTGGGACCACCATCATACGTGCGGTCCGTTGTTGACCAAAGCGTTTTTATGTGACATGTGACTGTAGTGTAAGCTGAACGTGAATATGTTTCACGTTAAGTTGCTTCTAATCTAGAGCGAAGGGAGTTTTCTCTGGTATAATACTCCCTATTCTTCCTCACTCCCTGACTCCTACTTGTTCCTCAGGTATGAGATGTCACCTCTGGTAACCCTTTTGTGACATATGCAGTATTGGGCTAGTAAATCTACCAGTACTTATCCTGTCTTATCATTTTAGTACAACTGAGGTACTATGTTTTCTTCACCATTTTATCTCCAATGTCTAGCCAGCATTTAAAGCATATGCAGACATTTAAATATTAGGTAAGAACTTTATTCATTAAAAGTAATGAATAAATGTTCTAAATGAAAAGAAACTTTGGTTAATTACACATACATTTTTAACATAAACTAACTTCTTTTATAGGATAACTATGCCATTTTTGGGTCAGGACTGGAGATCTCCTGGATGGAGTTGGATTAAAACAGAAGACGGCTGGAAAAGATATGAATCTTGGAGTCAGGAACTTGAGAGAGAGAATAACCAGTGTAACATCAATCACAGCATGTAAGTTGTAGTTAAGCAGAGCCATGTCGTTTGACTGCTTAACGTCTAGGGCTTTGTCTATTTTTCAGATCACTGCAAAGCTCTATCACTTGTAATATGGCTGAGAAATGCCGACACCCAAGACTGGCCTGAGAAAACAAGTTATGTAGCTGCAGACTGAGCCTAGTACTCACACAGATGCTGCTTTCTTCTTTTTATTTAAAACATTTAATCCTTACAGTATGAGAGATAGGTGTTGTTATTAACCCCACATTATAGCTAAGGAACTTGAGGAAAAAGAGATACAGTTTTGGCAGTGTTATGTCAGAGACCACGATAGTAGTTGGCTTACACAAGACAGAAATATAGTTTTCTCTGTCGAAAACCTGAGTTGGTGTAGTGACTTTGCTGAGGGATGGAATGACGTTCTGTTTTGTTGCTGTGCTCTCCCAAGAGTAGCCTTGTCTGCACGGCCCAAGGTGCAGTGTTGCCCACCACATCTGCATTCCAGTCGGTGGGGTAGAAGAGGAGGAGGGCGTACATGTCATGTCTGCTCACTCCTCATTGGCTAGAGCACTGGCCGAGGGGAGGCTGGTAGGGGGTTGTGGTCGTTCGCCTACATAGCCATGTGTCCAGATCAGAGTCAGAGGTGGCGTGAACACACAGCGGGGTAGAGGGCCATGGAGTGGTAGCCAGTCCTCTCCATCGGATCAGAGTCAGAGGTGGTGTGGACACACAGCGGGGTAGAGGCTGTGGACTGGTAGCCAGCCGTCTCCATCAGATCCGAGTCAGAGGTGGCGTGGACACACAGCGGGGTAGAGGCTGTGGACTGGTAGCCAGCAGTCTCCATCAGATCCGAGTCAGAGGTGGCGTGGACACACAGCAGGGTAGAGGCTGTGGACTGGTAGCCAGCAGTCTCCATCAGATCCGAGTCAGAGGTGGCGTGGACACGCAGCAGGGTAGAGGGTGTGGAGTGGTAGCCAGCAGTCTCCATCAGATCCGAGTCAGAGGTGGCGTGGACACACAGCAGGGTAGAGGCTGTGGACTGGTAGCCAGCAGTCTCCATCAGATCCGAGTCAGAGGTGGCGTGGACACGCAGCGGGGTAGAGGCTGTGGACTGGTAGCCAGCAGTCTCCATCAGATCCGAGTCAGAGGTGGCGTGGACACGCAGCAGGGTAGAGGGTGTGGAGTGGTAGCCAGCCGTCTCCGTCACCAGTGGTGTGTGAGCATTTGGGAGGATTAGGAAGGTCTCAGGGCTTCTTCCTCAAAGTGTCTTCCTCCTAGTCATTGATTTTTCTGTATATTTTTATTTGGTATTTGCATAATTATTAGTTGTGTATTTTAAACTGATGGGTCTGTTTTTCTGACAGAAATTTAGTAGCTTTAGACTAGAGACTGATTTTTGCAGTATTTGAAGCAGAAATTCATTTTACATTTCAGGTTATAGGAAAGAGCACACGTAATACTTGTTGAACTTATGTTGTGGCATTTTTGCCATTCTGAATTTTGTTTGCTGTTGATGGCTCTAAAATACATATAAGGTTGGTATTACATATGCTATTAGTATTAGATAATTAATGCTGCATAGTTATGAATTTTCAAGGTTGTTTTTTATCTTACACTTTTTATAGCTAATTATTTAAAGTTGGTTGAGGGCCGGCCCCGTGGCTTAGAGGTTAAGTGCGCGTGCTCCGCTGCTGGCAGCCCAGGATTGGATCCCGGGCGCGCACCGACGCACCGCTTCTCCAGCCATGCTGAGGCCGCGTCCCACATACAGCAACTAGAAGGATGTGCAGCTATGACATACAACTGTCTACTGGGGCTTTGCGGGAAAAAAAATAAAATAAAATTATAAAAAAATAAAAATAAAAAATAAAGTTGGTTGAATATATTTGGAAATATTAGGTGTTTACATTTACACCAAATGTCCTATTAAATGCAGCGAGTCCTAAAAGTCACCATTTTAGGATGGATAAATAAGTTACAGAATGTCAGTTTAAAAGAACTGTAATGCATGAAATGCCATCTTACTGCTACTTCTGCACTAAGCAATTTGCCTGGATTTCTGTTTTGCCTCATGTATTCTTTTTCCTCTCATCCCAAACACGTTTAAGTGCCAAAGAGTTCATGTCCCTGTGCCACACAGACCCAGGGAATGCAGCCAGGACATGCTCTCCCTGCAGGTGACCCCCACGGCCTCTATTTCCTTCCCCTCCCACAGATGCTCCCCCTCACCCCTCCTGTTCAAACTTCAGGAAAGTCCTTTGAAATAGTAAGAGTTGCTCACTGAAGCCTGTCTGCGTCAGGTGAAGAGGTCCAAAGTCCCTCCTAAGACGGATGGCTGTTAACAGCCACTGTGAGCCCTCCCCCACTGGTGACGCTGGAGAATTAGCCCTCCCTCCTGCATCCTACCCAGTGGCCTCTCGAATCCAGGCACCCTCTCTCTCCCACTGCCTCCTTCTTTGTTCCTCCTCTTGCCTGTTCCCACCAAAATGCACATCCAGGCCTGTGGGAGAGGCCGTGATGACCCGGAGCTGCAGCCAACCTCTGATATTTCCTTCTTTCCATGGAAGAAAAAGCAGTTTACCTGTCAACCTAAAATTTGATAAAGACGATAAAACCACATATAACCATCGTTTTAAATCACCGTATAAAATTGCCTTATCTTCCTCCAGATGTCTTTGAGAAAAGAGCACTCCTAATCTTTGATTTAGAATGGGCTTTCTAACATTAGAAAAATTATTGTATTAAAAGTCACTTAAGCAATCCATATTCTAACTAACTTGGTTAATTTTCTTTTTTGTAAATGGGCCTGAAAATAGAAGACCTTTAACTATCCCCTGCTTACTTTTCACTTCACTTCATTTTAGAATTAAATGTTTGGAGGAAATAGGAAGTTATGCAGTTCAACATGGTCATTTCAGGGGCAGACAACCAGCTCATACTCTGAATCCTGATTAAGCTGCTCTTTCAAGCAATTCGTGATATTGTGGAAGTTGATGATAGAGCAGGTATTAATCCCTATTTTGAATACTTACGTCTCCATTTAAAAGATGTCTGGAACTTATAAAGTATTTTACTACAGAGCACAGTTTGATATACAGAGGATTCATCTTTCACCTCTTCTAAGGAAGTTTATTTAATAAGCTGTAGGTGCAAAAAAGAAGGTAGATTGGCTGTACCACGGATTGGTGGGAGGACAACCAATTCAGGATTCTAGTAGACCAGTAGGCCAGGCGAGGAATGATGAGTACTTACCCACGGCACTGTCTGTGCAGTTGGATGGGCTTAGGGGCAGAATCAGCAAGAGAGCAGGTGACACACTGGACAAGGAGAAAGGGGAGCCCTCAATCTCTCCGTTACAGTGTTGTTGCCACAAATTGTATGATTTTTGTAAGGGAAGGGCATTGAAGAAGAATGTCTACACGCTATATATCTTTAAGAATTCGTAGCATTTCCCATCAGACTTCAATGTTACTAGTACCTGTAGGCTCTGTGGAGGATGTACAAAGTTGCTCTTTGTCTTTTGTGAAATTTAATGAAGGAGTGTATGGTCAAATATATCATGTTTAGCTCTGTCTTAACAGTGACATTTCTAGGGATTTCTCCCTTTGCATTTAATTTATTAAATCTTTTCATCACATTTTTATTTACATCTCATTAAACATTTTGTTTCCTATCCAGATTTTGAATATTTTAAGGTTTGTTTTGGTTGTTTGGATCTCAGTGGGCATGGCAATGGAGGTCATTGTAAATTTGGGGCTTCATGAAAGTTATCTTCAACTCTAGTAGTTCCTAAGATATTCCCAAATAGTGGAATTCTATAAAAAGCATTTTTAAATTGTGGGTTCCCCCAAAGAAAAAGAAAAGAAGCTGCATTTTTGATTCCCTTATGAGAATGCAAAAATGGTCTCTGATCTCCATGACAGAGAATTCAAGGATCCTCTGGCCCTTCAAGTAAGAACTGTGCTCGCTAATTAATAGTACCTAGATGAGGAGACTTGCTTGTACCCATTTATTTAGTTAAATAAATACCCCATTGTCATTTTGGTGTTTTTCCCTTCAGATATTTAGAGTATTGTTACAGGTTTCAGTAAAAACCCAGATGACCTTTCTTTTTTTTTTTTTTTTAATAATTTTATTTATTTATTTATTCCCCTCTCCCAAAGCCCCAGTAGATAGTTGTATGTCATAGCTGCACATCCTTATAGTTGCTGTGTGTGGGACGCGGCCTCAGCACAGCCGGAGAAGCGGTGCGTCAGTGCGTGCCCGGGATCCGAACCCGGGCCGCCAGTAGCAGAGCACAAGCACTTAACCACTAAGCCATGGGGCCGGCCCTTTATATTTTTTCTTTAGTGACTAGAAAGAAAAGTGACTTAGAAAGTTAGCTTCAAAGTAAGACTCAGCTCTGTTTCAGGCAGTATTTGTTCTTACTGCCTTTTTAATTAATGATTTTGCTTGATTTGCAAATGCTTGTCTCTTTGTTTTAATATTGCATTTTTTGTCAATGATAAGCCAACAAAAAATCATAGAGCCCTGAAGTGTATAATATGAAAAGCGAACGTTCTTTCCTAGCTCAGACTGTAGTCTGCACAGGTAACCCAATGTGTGGTCGCTCTGTCTTATCCAGCTCTCAGAGTCTGCAAAGCATCAGTCTTTTCTCCAGCCCAAGCCCTCTCAGTGCCCAGAATGATTCCAGTGTCCAGTGTCAGCGGTCACAACACCCTGGCCTCTCACTACTTGACCTCCTCATTCCTAGGATTTCCTTCTCTTTTCCAGCCCAGCCACCTTTTGGTGGTCCAGAACCGTGAATTGAGGCATCCTGATCTTTAAACATAATCTCTCTCCTTCCGCCACCTGTCTACTGACCTGTTGTTTTCCCATCATACCAGCCCTCTCTTTTTCACGTCCCTTTTTGTCCAGCTCATATTCCATGATCCATTGTTTCAGTAATACTCTTGCCAGTACCCTAAACTTCCATTCCAATGTTTTTTTTAAGTATACCCACAGCAAATCTCAACCTTAAATGAACCGACGCATGAGCAGCTAGGAAATGCAAGGAAGAAAAATCTCACCAGAGAGCACAATGGGACCATTATAAATTCTCTCGTTAACTCGTCCATTCATCTGCTCGCTCTCCCCTGGTATTCACGGGCTCTTTCCCGTGCTCACTCATTCTTCACTCATTCAGTGGACCAGCACTGATGGACTGTCTGCTCAGTGCCAGATGGACCCTCAGTGCCGTCCAGCAGCTCAACTCGATGTGTTTGGTCAGCTTGTGCTCCCCCTCTTCATAAGCACTCTTTCAAACCTCCTTCGTTCTCCTCTAACTTCAGAGTCCCTTTGCGCCTCCACCGTCTCTTAGAAGACAGCCTCAGCTCCTGCTGCACCAAAGAATCTGAAGACGTCAGGCTTGTCATCAGAACCTTGGATTTTTAGTTTTCATCTTCATCGACTGTATCCTGAATCTTTATGAATTTTATCCAGAACACATGAGATATATGGATCAGACTTTTTTATTAATTACCTCATGGTGCACAGAGAGTGTGTTGGTCCTCCTTGCCCCAGTGCTTACCCCTGGGGGATGAGAGCCTATGGCAGACACTTCACATTGAGGGGCCAGAAAAAGATGACTTTTCTCTGCTGGTAGACAGGAAGGACGCAGCTGTCCCTTCCCTTCCAGCAAGGGCTCCTTGGAAACGGAACGGCCTGAGTCCCACCTCTGCCCTGTTGGTGTGTAGATAAATCCCTCTGAGCCAGACCTGAGATGCTTCTGGCTTTATTATTCCCGTGATGTTGTACCCGCTGAGTCTACACTGTATGTTAAGCATTTACTGTGTGTGTTCAGTGCTGGGATACGGCAGTAAATGACAGCAGACAGAAACCCATGCCCTGATGGAGCTGGCATTCTAATGGGACAGACAGCGGACTGACTGAGGTCCATGTGTGGTTTGTTGCGTGTAGGAAGTGCTGTGAGGGAAAAAAGCTGGTGCGGGAGGTGAGAATGTTGAGGGGTGGGTGGTGGTGTATGGCAGTGGCCTCCCTGAGCAGGCTTCTGTTGAGTGACACATTGGACACTGAGAGGGCTGGCCCGATGGACATCTGAGGGAGGAAGAGCAGAGACGCTGAGGGAGGGTGTGTCGCGCTCTCGGGGAGCAGCAGGGACTCCAGGATGGGGGGAATGAGGAGGCAGCTGGAGAGCAGACGCCAGTGTGAGCCAGGGCCAGACATGAAGGGCCTTGTTGGGTGTAGTGAGGACTTGGGCTTTTCTCAGAGCGAGATGGGGAGTCAGAGGTTGTGAGCAGAGGGGGTTTGTTCAGGCTTGTGTTTTACCAGGCTCGTTCTGGCTGTTGTGTTAGAATAGACTGCAGAGGCAAGGGCAGAGCAGACTACTTCTGAAGAGACTGCTATAATGACCCAAGTGACAGATGGTTGTAGCTTGGAGAGGGTGGGGTGATGGGCTGATGAAATCAGATCCTGTGTATATTCTCCAAGTAGAGCTGACAAGGTTTGCTGAGAGAGTGCATGAGTGGCGTGTAGGGAAAGAGGAGTCTAGGAAGATGGCCGGAAGGATGGAGTTCCATTAACTCCAGTAACGTCTGAATGTACATCTTGTACATGTGTGCACCGGGTTTTCAGGGGTCTCTGCCTAGGAGTGGAATTGCCAGGTAACAGGGCAGGCATATCTTTCATTTTCCAGTGAGGTGGTATCGATTTATGCTCCTGTTACCAATGTATGTTCATCTGACTACACAGTTCTTCCTTTTCTCCCTGCTTTTTATTTCTTGGAAGTAGTTCCATGTGTGTACATGTTGATTTACCTTATTTTTTTATAATGCTGTATTTCATTATATGGATATATCGTAACTTACTTACCAGAACTCCCAATGATAGTATTTTCTTTATTTCTCATTTTTTTAGTTGAGGTATAATTGACATATAACATTATGTTAGTTTCAGGTGTACAACATAATGACTCGATATTCATATATATTGTGAAATGATCACTACAAGAAGTCTAGTTAATGTCCATCACCATACATAGTTACAAAATTTTTTTCTTGTGGTAAGAAGTTTTAAGATTTATTCTCTTAGCAACCTTCAAATATGCAATACAGTATTATTAACCATAGTCACCATGCTGTACATTACATCCCTATGACTGACTTATTCTATAATTGGAAGTTTGTACCTTTTGACCCCCTTCACCCATTTTGACCATCCTCCACCCACCATCTTTGACAGCCACCAATCTATAGTCTGTTCTCTGTATCTACGAGCTTGGTTTTTGTTTTCTAGATTCCACATATAAGTGAGGTCATAAGGTATTTGCCTTTCTCTGTCTGACTTATTTCACTTAGCATAATGCCCTCAAGGTCCCTCCATGTTGTTGCAAATGGCAACTTTTCCTCCTTTTTTGACTGAATAATATTACATTGTATCTATATACACCATATTTTCTTTATCCATTCATCCATTGGTGGACACTTAGGTTGTTTCCATATCTTGGCTATTGTAAATAATGCTGCAGTGAATGGAGGGGGGGGGGACATATATCTTTTCAAGTTAGTATTTTTGTATTTTTTGGATAAATACCCAGAAGTGGACTTGCTGGATTATACGGTAGTTCTGTTTTTAGTTTTTTGAGGAACCTCCATACTGTTTTCCATAGTGGCTGCACCAATTTACATTCCCACCAACATGCACGAGGGATCCCTTTATTTACTCCACATCCTCGCCAACACTTGTTATGGCTTGTCTTTTTGATGATAGCCATTCTAGCAGCTGTGAGGTCATAGCTCACTGTGGTTTAGATTGACATTTCCCTGGTGATTAGTGATGCTGAGCACCTTTTCCTGTGCCTGTCGGTCGTCTGCATGTCTTCTGTGGAGAAGTGTCTCTTCAGATCCTCTGCCCATTTTTTAATTGGATTGTTTTTTTGCTGTTGAATTGTATGAGTTCTTTTTATATCTTGGATAGTAACCCCTTATCAGATATATAATTTGCAGATAATTTCTCTCTTTCGGTAGGGTGCCTTTTCATTTTGTTAATGGTTTCCTTGCTGTGCAGAAGCTTTTTAGTTTGGTGTAGTCTCACTTGTCTGTTTTTGCTTTTGTTGCCAGATCCCAAAATTCATCACCACAACCAATGTCAAGGAGCTTACTGCTTGTGTTTTCTTCTAGGAGTTTTATGGTTTCTGGTCTTATAGTCAAGTCTTTAATCCATTTTGAGTTAATTTTTGTCAGTGGTGTAAGATAGTGGTTCAGTGTCATTCTTTTACCTGTGGCTGTTCAGTTTTCCCAGCACCATTTATTGAAAAGACTGTCCTTTCTTCGTGGCTCCTTTGTTGTAAATTAATTAACCACGTATGTGTGAGTTTATTTCTGGGCTTTCTATTCTGTTCCATTGATCTATGTGTATTTTTTTATGCCAATACCATGCAGTTTTGATAACTATATCTAAAAATGAGGAAGTGGTTTCATAGTTTGAAATCAGGGAGGATGATGCCTCCAGCCTTGTTGTTCTTTCTCAGAATTGCTTTGGCTCTTCAGGGTCTTTTGTGGTTCCATATAAATTTTAGGATTATTTCTTCTATTTCTGTGACAAATGCCATTGGAATTTTCATAGGAATGGCATTGAATCAGTAGATTGCTTTGGGAAGTATGGACATTTTAACAATGTTAATTCTTCCAATTCGTGAGCACAGAATAGCTTTCCATTTATCTGTGTCTTCAATTTCTTTCATCAATGTGTTATGGTTTTCAGTGTACAAGTCTTTCACCTCCTTGATTAAATTTATTCCTAGATATTTTATTCTTTTTGATGCACTTGTAAATGGGATTGTTTTCTTAATTTCCCTTTCTGATGGTTCATTATTACTGTATAGAAATGCAACAGATTTTTATATATTGATTTTGTATTCTGCAACTTTACTGAATTTATTAGTTCTAACAGTTATTTGATGGAGTCTTTAGAGTTTTCTGTATATAATATCATGTCATCTGTAAATAGAGACAGTTGTACTTCTTCCTTTCCAATTTGGATATTTTTTATTTCTTTTTCTTGCCTAATTGCTCTGGCTAGGACTTCCAGTACTAAGTTGAATAAAAGTGATGAGAGTGGGCGTCCTTGTCTTGTTCCTGATCTTAGAGGAAAAGCTTTCAGCTTTTCACCATTGAGTGTGATGATAGCTCTGAGCTTGTCATTTATGGCCTTTATTGTGTTGAGGTACATTCCCTCTATACTCAACTTTGTTGAGAGTTTTTATCATAAACAAATGTTGAATTTTGTCAAATGCTTTCTCTGTGTCTATTGAGATGATGATATCATTTTGTCCTTCATTTTGTTAACGTTGTGTATCACATTGATTGATTTGCAGGTGTTGAACCATCCTTGCATCCTTGCAATAAATCCCACTTGATTATGGTGTGTGATCCTTTTAATGTATTGTTGAATTTGGTTTGCTGATATTTTGTTGAGGATTTTTGTATCTATGTTCATCAGGAATATTGACCTGTAATTTTCTTTTAGTGGTGTCCTTGTCTGGTTTTGGCGTCAGGGTAATGCTGGCCTCATAAAATGAGTTTGGAAGTGTTCCCTCCTCTTCTATTTTTTGGAAGTTTGAGAAGAATTGGTATTAATTTTTCTTTGAATGTTTGGTAGGATTCACAAGTGAAGCCATCTGGTCCTGGGCTTTTGTTTGTTGAGAGATTTTTGGTACTGATTCAATCTCCTTACTAGGAATCGGTCTGTTCAGATTTTCTGTTTTTTCGTGATTCAGTCTTGGTAGGTTGTCTGTTTCTGGGAACTTACCCATTTCTTCTCGGTTGCCCAGTTTGCTGGTGTATAATTGTTCATAGTCATCTCTTGTATTCCTTTGCATTTCTGTGGTGTTCTAATGTTTCTCTTTCATTTCTGATTTTATTTACTTGAGTCCTCTCTTTTCTTCATAAATCTAGCTAAATGCTTGTCAATTTTGTTTATTTAAAAAACCAGCTCTTAGTTTTCTTTGATCTTTTCTGTGGTCTTTTTAGTCTTTATTTCATTTATTTCCACTCTGATCTTTATTATTTTCTTTCTTCTACTAACTTTGGGCTTCGTTTGTTCTTCTTTTTCTAGTTCCTTGAGGCATAACATTAGGTTTTTTATTTGAGATCTTTCTTGTTTCTTGATGTAGACATTTAGAGCTATAAACTTTCCTCTTAGAACTGCTTCTGATGCATTCCTTAAGTTTTGGTATGTTATAGTTCTATTTTCATTTGTCTCAATTTTTTGTTTCTCTTTTGATTTCTTCTTTGACTCATTGGTTGTTCAGTAGTATATTGTTTAATCCCCACATATTTGTGAATTTTCTAGTTTTCCTCTTGTAATTGATTTCTACTTTTATACCATTGTGGTCAGAAAAGATGCTTGATATATCAATCTTCTTTTATTTATTAAGACTTGTTTTGTGGCCTAACATATGATCTATCCTGGAGGATGTTCCATGTGCGCTTGAGAAGAATGTATATTTTCTCGCTTCTGGATGGAATGTTCTGTATGTGTCCATTAAGTCCATCTGATCTAACACATTGTGTAAGGCCACTGTTTCCTTATTGATTTTCTGTATGGATGACCTATTCATTGATGAAAGTAGGCTATTAAAGTCTCTACTATTATTGTATTGCTGTCTGTTTCTCCCTCTAGGTCTATTAATATTTGCTTTATTTGTTTAGGTGCTCCTGTGTTGGGTGCATAAATAGTTATAAATATTACATCCTCCTGTTGGATTGACCCCTTTATCATTATGTAATGACCTTCTTTGTCTCTTATTACAGTCCTTGTCTTAAAGTCTATTTCTAATGTAGGCACCTTAGCTTTCTTTTGATTTCTATTTGCTTGAAATATCTTTTCCCCTCCCTTCACTTTCAGCCTGTGTGTGTCCTTACCTGTGAAGTGAGTCTCTTGTAGGCAGCATATAGATTGGTCTTGGTTTCTTAACCACTCAGCCACTCTACGTTTTTCGATTGGAGAATTAAGTCCTACATTTAAAAGTAATTATTGATGTGTGTGTAATTATTGTCATTTTGTTAATTGATTTGTGGCTTTTTTGTAATTTTGTTGTTCCTTTCGTCTTCTCTTGCTCTCTTTGTGATTTGATGGTTTTCTGTAGTGGTGTGCTTAGATTCCTTTCTCTTTATTTTTTGAATTTCTACTATAGGTTTTTGGTTTGTGGTTTCTACCCAGCTTACATGTAACAATTTATATCTATAGCAGTCTGTTATAAATGGATAACAACTTAAGTTTGGACACATTCTAAAGCTCTACATTTTTACTCTCCCCTCCTCGTTTTAGGTTTTGATATCACAATTTACATCTTTTTATCTTGTGTATTCATTAACAAATTATTCTAATTATAGTTATTTTTTACTACTTTTGTCTTTTAACCTTCATACTGGCTTTATGAGTGATTAACCTACCACCGTTACAACATTAGATTATTCTGAATTTTACTGCTTATTTACCTTTACCAGTGAGATTTATAGTTGCAAATGTTTTCCTGTTAGTAATAAGTGCCCTTTTATTTATTTATTTATTTTTTTAATTTTTTGTTTATTGCAGTAACATTGGTTTATAACATTGTAAAAATTTCAGGTGTACATCATTGTACTTCTATTTCTTCATGGACTACATCATGTTCACCACCAAAATACAATTACAACCCATCACCACACACATGTGCCGAATTATCCCTTTCACCCTCCTCCCTCCCCCCTTCCCCTCTGGTAACCACCAATCCACTCTCTGTCCCTATGTGTTTGTTTATTGTTGTTATTATCTACTACTTAATGAAGGAAATCATACGGTATTTGACCTTCTCCCTCTGACTTATTTCACTTTGCATTATTCCCTCAATGTCCATCCATGTTGTCACAAATGGCTGGATTTCATCGTTTCTTATGGCTGAGTAGTATTCCATTGTGTATATATACCACAGCTTCTTTATCCATTCGTCCCTTGATGGGCACTTAGGTTGCTTCCAAGTCTTGGCTATTGTGAATAACGCTACAATGAACAGAGGGGTGCATGTACCTTTGCAAATTGGTGTTTTCAAGTTCTTTGGATAAATACCCAGCAGTGGAATAGCTGGATCATATGGTAGTTCTATCCTTGATTTTTTGAGGAATCTCCATACTGTTTTCCATAGTGGCTGCACCAGTTTGCACTCCCACCAGCAGTGTATGAGAGTTCCCTTTTCTCCACATCCTCTCCAACACATATTGTTTCCTGTCTTGTTAATTATAGCCATTCTGACGGGCGTGAGGTGATATCTCATTGTAGTTTTGATTTGCATTTCCCTGATAGTTAGTGATTTTGAACATCTTTTCATGTGTCTGTTGGCCATCTGTATATCTTCTTTGGAGAAATGTCTGTTCAGGTCTTTTGCCCATTTTTTAATTGGGTTGTTAGTTTTTTTGTTGTTGAGATGCATGAGTTCTTTATATATTTTGGAGATTAAGCCCTTATCAGATGTATGGTTTGCAAATATCTTCTCCCAATTGTTAGGTTGTCTTTTCGTTTTGTTGATGGTTTCCTTTGCTGTGCAGAAGCTTTTTAGTTTGATGTAGTCCCATTTGTTTATTTTTTCTATTGTTTCTCTTGCCCGGTCAGATGTGGTGTTTGAAAAGATGTTGCTAAGACCGATGTGGAAGAGCGAACTGCCTATGTTTTCTTCTAGAAGTTTCATAGTTTCAGGTCTTACATTCAAGTCTTTAATCCATTTGGAGTTAATTTTTGTGCATGGTGTAAGGTAAGGGTCTACTTTCATTTTTTTGCATGTGGCTATCCAGTTTTCCCAACGCCCTTTGTTGAAGAGACTTTCGTTTCCCCATTGCATGTTCTTGGCTCCTTTGTCAAAGATTAGCTGTCCATAGATGTGTGGGTTTATTTCTGGGCTTTCGATTCTATTCCATTGATCTGTGTGTCTGTTTTTGTGCCAGTACCATGCTGTTTTGGTTACTATAGCTTTGTAGTATATTTTGAAATCAGGGAGTGTGATACCTCCAGCTTTGTTCTTTTTTCTCAGGATTCCTTTAGCTATTCGGGGTCTTTTGTTGTTCCATATAAATTTTAGGATTCTTTGTTCTATTTCTGTGAAAAATGTTGTTGGAACTTTGATAGGGATTGCATTGAATCTATAGATGGCTTTAGGAAGTATGGACATCTTAACTATGTTAATTCTTCCAATCCAAGAGCACGGAATATCTTTCCATTTCTTTGTGTCTTCTTCAATTTCTTTCAGAAATGTTTTATAGTTTTCCAGGTACAGCTCTTTCACCTCTTTGGTTAAGTTTATTCCTAGGTATTTTATTCTTTTTGTTGCAATTGTAAATGGGATGGTATTCTTAATTTCTCTTTCTGCTACTTCATTGTTAGTGTACAGAAATGCAACTGATTTTTGTATGTTGATTTTGTATCCTGCAACTTTACCATATTCGTTTATTACTTCTAAAAGTTTTCTGGTGGATTCTTTAGGGTTTTCTATATATAAAATCATGTCATCTGCAAATAGTGACAGTTTCACTTCTTCCTTTCCAATTTGGATCCCTTTTATTTCTTTCTCTTGCCTGATTGCTCTGGCTAGGACTTCCAATACTATGTTAAATAGGAGTGGTGACAGTGGACATCCTTGTCTGGTTCCTGTTCTTAGAGGGATAGCTTTCAGTTTTTCACCATTGAGGATGATATTAGCTGTGGGTTTCTCATATATGGTCTTTATTATGTTGAGGTACTTTCCTTCTATACCCATTTTATTCAGAGTTTTTATCATAAATGGATGCTGTATCTTGTCAAATGCTTTCTCTGCATCTATTGAGATGATCATGTGATTTTTGTTCTTCATTTTATTAACGTGGTGTATTACGTTGATTGATTTGCTAATGTTAAACCATCCCTGCATACCTGGAATAAATCCCACTTGATCATGGTGTATAATCTTTTTAACGTATTGTTGTATGCGATTTGCTAGTATTTTGTTGAGGATTTTCGCATCGATGTTCATCAGTGATATTGGCCTGTAATTTTCTTTTTTTTGTGTTGTCCTTGTCTGCTTTTGGTATCAGGGTAATGTCAGCTTCGTAGAATGAGTTAGGGAGCTTCCCCCCCTCCTCAATTTTTTGGAAGAGTTTGAGAAGGATAGGTATTAAGTCTTCTTTGAATGTTTGGTAGAATTCACCAGGGAAGCCGTCTGGTCCTGGACTTTTATTTTTGGGGAGGTTTTTGATTACTGTTTCGATCTCCTTACTGGTGATTGGTCTATTCAAATTCTCTACTTCTTCTTGATCCAGTTTTGGAAGGTTGTATGATTCTAAGAATTTATCCATTTCTTCCAGATTGTCGAATTGGTTGGCATATAGCTTTTCATAGTATTCTCTTATAATCTTTTGTATTTCTGAGGTGTCTGTTGTAACCTCTCCTCTTTCATTTCTGATTTTACTTATTTGTGCCTTCTCTCTTTTTTTCTTGGTGAGTCTAGCTAAAGGTTTGTCTATTTTGTTGATCTTTTCAAAGAACCAGCTCTTGGTTTTATTAATTTTTTCTATTGTGTTTTTGGTCTCTATTTCATTTATTTCTGCTCTGATTTTTATTATTTCCCTTCTTCTACTGATTTTGGGCTTTGTTTGTTCTTCTTTTTCTAGTTCCTTTAGGTGCATTGTTAGATTGTTTATTTGAGATTTTTCTTGTTTGTTGAGATAGGCCTGTATCGCTATAAACTTCCCTCTTAGAACCGCTTTTGCTGTATCCCATAAATTCTGGCATGTCGTATTTTCATTTTCATTTGTCTCCAGGTATTTTTTGATTTCTTCTTTGATTTCTTCGTTAACCCAGTCGTTGTTCAGTAGCATTTTGTTTAATCTCCATGTATTTGTGGCTTTTCTGATTTTCTTCCTATAGTTGATTTCTAGTTTCATACCGTTGTGGTCAGAAAAGATGCTTGGTATTATTTCAATCTTCTTAAATTTATGGAGACTTGTTTTGTGGCCTAATATGTGATCAATCCTGGAGAATGTTCCATGTGCATTTGAAAAGAACGTGTATTCTTTGGTTTTTGGATGGAATGCTCTGTATATATCTACTAGGTCCATCTGTTGTAGTGTGTCGTTTAAGGCCAATGTTTCCTTATTGATCTTCTGTTTGGATGATCTATCCATTGGTGTAAGTGGAGTGTTAAAGTCCCCTACTATTATTGTGTTACTGTCTATTTCTCTTTTTATGTCTGTTAATAATTGCTTTATATATTTAGGTGCACCTACATTGGGTGCGTAGATATTTACAAGTGTTATATCCTCTTGTTGGATTGTTCCCTTGATCATTATGTAATGCCCTTCTTTGTCTCTTTTTACAGTTTTTGTTTTAAAGTCTATTTTGTCTGATATGAGTACTGCTACCCCAGCTTTCTTTTCATTGCCATTTGCGTGGAGTATCTTTTTCCATCCCTTCACTTTCAGTTTGTGAGTGTCTTTAGGTCTGAAGTGTGTCTCTTGTACGCAACATATATATGGGTCTTGTTTTTTTATCCAGTCAGCCACCCTATGCCTTTTAATTGGAGCATTTAGTCCATTGACGTTTAAAGTAACTATTGATAAGTATGTACTTACTGCCATTTTTTAACTTTTTTTTTTTTTCTCAGTGTTTTAGTAGTCCTTCTCCGTTCCTTACTTCTTCTATACAGAATTGATGGTCACTTTAGTTTGACCTCTGTCTGAAAGCTGTACTCTTTAACTCCCCCCCCCTCCTTTTATGTTTTTGATATCATATCTAACCTCTTTTTTGTGCATTTGTATCCATTTCCCTCTTATCATGGAAATAGATAATTTTTCCTATTTGTGGTCTTCTCTTTTCCCCTTAAATCAGTCCCTTTAACATTTCTTGTAGCACTGGTTTTTTGGTGACAAACTCCTTTAATTTTTGCTTATCTGGGAAAATTTTGATCTCTCCTTCCATTTTGAATGATAACCTTGCTGGGTAGAGTATTCTTGGCTGTAAGTTTTTTCCTTTTAGCACTTTAAATATATCGTGCCATTCTCTTCTAGCCTGTAAGGTTTCTGCTGAGAAGTCAGCTGATAGCCTTATGGGGTTTCCTTTGTATGTAACTTGACATTCTCTTGCGGCTTTTAGGATTCTCTCTTTATCTTTAATTCTGGACATTTTGATTATGATGTGTCTTGGTGTGGGCCTCTTTGGGTTTATCTTGTTTGGGGCTCTCTGTGCTTCCTGTACCTGGATGTCTGTTTCCTTCCTTAGGTTAGGGAAGTTTTCATCTATTATTTCTTGAAATAAATTCTCTGCCCCCTTGTCTCGCTCTTCTCCTTCCGGGACACCTATAACACGGATGTTAGTGCACTTGATGTTTCCCAGAGGTCCCTTAGACTGTCCTCACTCTTTTTAATTCTTTTCTCTTTTACCTGTTCACCTTGGGTAATTTCTTCTAGTCTTTCTTCCAGCTCACAGATCCGTTCTTCTGTATCCTCTACTCTGCTTTTGAGTCCCTCTAATGAATTTTTCATTTCCAGTATTGTATTTGTCATTTCTGATAGGTTCTTTTTTATATCTTCCATTTCTTTGTTGACATTCTCACTGAGTTCATCTATTCTTCTCCCCAGATCAGTGAGCATCCTTAACACTCTTAGTTTGAACTCTCTGTTGGGTAGGTTGCTCATTTCTGTTTCACTTAGTTCCTTTTCTGGGGTTTTGTCCTGTTCCCTTACTTGGAATGTATTCTTTTGCCTCCTCATTTTGCCTCTTTCCCTGTGCTTGTGTCTACGTATTAGGTAGGTCAGCTATGTCTCCTGCTCTTGGATAGGTGACCTTATGTAAGTGATGCCTTAGGAGGCTTCCAGTGTGCTTCCCTCAGTTCTCAATGTTCCAGGGGTGACCCCTGTGTGGGCTACGTGTGTCCTTCTATTGTGGCCTGTTTGCTCTCCCTGTAGGCACCCAGGGAGGCTGAGTTATGCTCCTGGCCAGCTGTTGTAATGCTCAGCTGCTTGTAGTTGTTGTGGGCCCTTCAGTCTCTTTATCAGGTGTGAGTAGCCCCAGCACAGTTGGCTGCAAGTTCTAATACCACATTTGTGTTGCAGTATTTCTTTTAAGTGAGTAGGCCCCCAGCGTGGCAGGTTGTTAGGCTCAGGGCCTTACAATTGCTGTAAGCCTCTAGCCTATTAGGTCTCTTGTCAGCTCTCTGAGGATTGCAGCTGGGTGGGGCTGGCCTCAGGCACAGGAGCACCCAATTGTTTCAGGCTTTGAAAGGTGGGGCAAACCTCCTATGTGGGTCTTTGAGAAGCACAAGTCTTCTGCAGCTGACAAGCCCTGTTGCCCACAGGTCCACACACACAGTCAACACAGTCCTGCCCCGTGTGAGTGCCCCGACCTCCCCAAGCAGACCCAGTCTCTCCACGGCGGGAGCCCCACACACTCCGCCACCGCCCCACACTCTCCACCCGCTCCTTGTGCACACCCTGCCCCGCTCAAGTCGGCTCAGTTGCCAGGCTGCAGAGAATCCAGTCACCAATCTAGGCAGGCCCACAAGTTGCCTGAGGGCTTGTTGTTGGGTGGGGCCAGTGTCTAGGGTGGGCTGCCTGCCCTGGCTGAGCTGGATTAAATCGGTGCTCTAGCGGGTGGAGCAGACCCTGGGCTAGCAGGCCTCAGGGAGAACTCCAATGGCGTCTGTGTCAGCACGCTCACACCAGGCCACAACAATGGCCGCCGCCAATGTCCCAGTCCCTGGAGAGGTCTCACCCCTCACCGAGATGCACTCAGGGCCTATTAGGTGAGTCTCTTGTCACCGAAGCACTGTGCACCTTTCTTTCTGGTGATTTTAGGATGCTTTCTGGAACGGGTGAGTTTGTGCACGGGCCCTTTAAGAGCCAGTTTTAGTTTCTTTGTGAACCGGGTTTTCTGGGGGTGCTCCCCAATGCTTTAGTAGCAGGCAAAGTCAGATATTATGCCCCTGGTCTCGATTGTGCTGGGTCCACAAAATGCCGACAGCGGGGGCACTCCCCGGCTCAGGACCCCGCGCCTCCAGGGAGGCTGCGCACCTGTGAGCTGCTCCCGGCGGCCGTGAAGCTGGCGGCTTGTGGAGGTGGCGTTTTTCCTCTCCGGAAGGGAGTCTCTGCCTCTTCTACCCCAGTTAGGATTGTCCGTTGTTGCAGGAGTTCCTCTTACCCAGTTTTCAGTTCTGTCTCAGGGGTAATTTTTCCACCAGTAGTTGTAAATTGGCTGTGTCCACGGGAGGAGGTGAGTTCAGAGTCTGCCTGTGCCGCCATCTTGACTCCGCCCCTGCATCTCTAAGTGCCCTTTTATTTCAGCTCAAAGACGTCCCTTTAACATTTCTTGTGAGCCTGCTCTAGTGGTGATGAACTCCTCTAGCTTTTCCTTTTCTGGAAAACTCTTTATCACTGCTTCAATTCTGAAGGACAACTTTGCCAGGTAGAGAATTCTTGGTTGGAAGTTTTTTCTTTCAGCACTTTGAATATATCATTGCTGGTCCCTTCTGGCCTGTGAAGTTTCTGCTGAAATATCTGCTCATAGTCTTATGGGGGTTTCCTTGTGCATAACAAGTTGTTTTTCTTATGCTACTTTTAAGACTCTTTCCTTGTCATTACCTTTGACACTTTAATTATAATGTGTCTGGGTATGAGTCTCTTTGGGTTCATCTTATTTGGAACTTTCTGCTTCCTGGATCTGGATGTCTGTTTCCTTCCCTGGGTTTGGGAAGTCTTTTGCCCCTTTCTCTCTTCTCTTTCTGGGACCACTATAATGTGAATGTTGGTCTGCTTGATGTTGTCCCCTAATCCCTTGAGCTATCTTCATTTTTTCTTATTCTTTTTTCTTTTTGTTGCTCTGACAAGTTCCACTGCCTTGTCTTTGAGTTCACTGATCCTTTCTTCTTAATCTAGTCTGCTTTGAACCCCTCCCTTGTATTTTTCAGTTCAGTTATTGTATTCTTCAGCTGTGTCTTCTATTTGGTACTTTCTTATGTTTTATATCTCTTTGTTGAAGTTCTCACTTTGTTTATCTGTTCTTCTCCAGAGCTTTGTCAGTTTCCTTATGACTGTTATTTTGAACTGTTTATCAGGTAAATCACTTATCTCTGTTTCAGTAAAGTCTTTTTCTGAGGTTTTGTCTTGTTCTCTCATTTGGAACATATATATTCCTCTATTTCTTAATTTTCCTTGACTCTCTGTGTTGGTTTCTATACGGTAGATGAAACATGCACCTCTTCCAGTCTCGGAGGAGTGGGCTCATGTGGGAGATGAACCTTGTGTTCAATCCTGCCCTAGCTCTTGGTTGTCTCTCAAACCTTTGTGATGGTCCAAGCAGCCTTCGTTGTTTTAGAGGCAGGCAGCGGTAGAGGGTGTGCCTGCCCTTGTCCCAAAGGGAGGCTCTTGGTCAGCACCTGGATTCAGGCTGCTTGGAAGCCAGACCCTCAGGCAGCAGCTTTTAGAGGATGCATGTTTACCTCTTTCAGGGGAAGACTGGGAGAAGGGCGTTTCCGTCTCCTCTCTCTGAGTTAAGCCCTGGGGTGATAGCTGGTTAAGAAGGGTTTCTTTCTTTGCTGTGGTCCCGCTGAACCCCATTAACATAAGCCCTGCTGGCCACTGGAGCCAGGCTACCAAATGATGTGTCCTCTGGGCAGCAGCCACAAAAGTGGGGGTGCCAGACGTGTACAGAGCTCCTTTCTCAGAGACACTAAGGACCTGGGGCAGGGCAGAGGGAGAGGGAAGATGGTATCTGCGGGCCTCCCCATTCTCTGGAGAGGATTGCAGTCAGCCCTTGGTTGTGTGTTTAATCAGAAGCCCACGTCTCAGGCTGCAGCTATGACGATGAGCTAATAGACCTCTTTCACAGAGACTGTGGCCTCTTGCTGTGCCCCGAGGGTGGTAGCTGGTTAGGAACTCTTCCTCCGTTGGTTACAGTCTTGTGGGACCTGTGAGCATAAGCACTGCAGACCAGCAGAGCCAGGCGAGGTAGAGGCGTCGCCTGGCAGCAGCCACAAAAATTGGGGCACCAGATGAAGGTACAGGCTCTTTTCCAGGAGATACTGACAAGTTGGAGTAAGGCCATAGGAGCGCACCAAGGTGGCGTCCATCAGCCTGGTCCCTGGAGAGTATTTCAGTAGGGCCCTAGATGTGTGTTCAATTAGGTGCCTGCCCCACAGGCTGATGCTTTAAGATAATAAGCAAATGAGCCTCTTTTACAGAAAGTGTGGGTACTTTTCAGCCAGCTGCCTCCTACCAGGGTCCTAGGGTGGGTGAGTCCACACACCACAGGCGAGCCCTTTAAGAGCCTTTTCTCAATTCACTATAGCCTTGTGGGTCTCCTAGATGTGAGCCCCGTTTGGCTTTCAAAGCCAGATGTTTTGGGGGCTTGTCTCTCAGGTACAGATCTTAAAAGTTGGGGTGCCTAAGTGGGGTTCAAACCCTTTGCTCCTCAGGAAGAAGTTCCAGGTTTTGAGTTCCCTCCCAATTGTGGGTTGCCATGTCTCAGCCTCTCCTACCCACTTCAATGTGGTTTTTTTCTCGTTTGCTTGATGTATAGGGCTCGCTGCACTAGTTTCTGAGTTTTTTTTCAGAAGAAATTGTTCTGTATGTAGCTGTCAATTTGGTGTGCCATGGGAGGAGGTAAATTCAGGATCCGCCTATGTCACCATCTTGAACGGGACCAGAAACAATTTTCGGGAGGCTTTAATAGTGTATTTTAATATCAGGTAGCGCTAGACTCCTCCCCTAGTTATTATTGTTCAGAATTGTCTCCTTATTCTTGCTTGCTTGTTCTTCTTACGTGAATTTTATAATTAACTTGTCTAGCTCTGAGAAGAAAACCTGATATGTTTTATTAGAATAGCATTAAATTTATATTTTTGAAAAACTTATCAGTTTCATCTCTTCTTACTTATTTACAAAGAGTTTTACAAAGTAGTGTTTTACGAGTTTTAAAATTTCCTCTGCGTTTAATTTTCCTCCTGTCGTTGTTGATTTTATATATTTGTACTTTCTCTTTTGTTTTTCTGTTGAGCTATCTAGTGGTTTATCTTGCTGATTTTGTTTTCTCCAGAGAACCAACTTCTAGGTTTATTTTTTAATTCTACTCTTTTTATACGTGTTAATAGCTGCTTTTATTTTTCACAATTCTTTTTGTTTATTCTTTTTCTAGCTTTTCAAGGTGTATGTTTAAATTATTTACTTTTATTATTTAAATTTTTATTAATGTTGTATTTAATGCCATAAGGTTTCCTGTTGATACCAGCTCAACACAAGGTTAACATAAGGGAAGCCATATTGTAGAAAAGAAACCCTATTGCAACTTTGAATGACCTCTGACTGACTAACCCAGTTGGATATGCACCCTCCCGGAGATCTACCTGCTCAGTAGATTTTATGGCCTCTGCTTGTGGACCTCCCAACTGCGAGAGTTTGATAGGTCGATAACATCGTTCTTTTGAGTTCCTTAGGAATGTGATGACCCTTGGAGACAGAGTCTGTGCTGATAGCCATCATCGATGACAGCTGAAAGATCTGGTGTGGTGACTCCCAGTCTGTAACACCCGAGGGTCAACGTTCCTAACCCCTCCCCTATAGCCCACTGGCCTATATAAGTGCTTCAAGATTCTGTGCCCCCTTAAGATGGTTCGTTAGGACACTAGTCCCTCCATCTTCCGATTTGCTACCTTATCACTTAATAAATGCCCTTTCTCTGCCACCATCATGCCTCTTGACAATTGGCTTTTGTCTGGTGGTGAGCAGGTTGTGCCCTTTGCACGGTAACACTGTGACAGTTGTTCTTCTTGGTCCTGTAAGTTCTGATGTGCGTCTCCCCATCCTTTATAGGTGTGTATCTTATAGTCAGCATGGCATTTGATTTTACTTTGTAAGCCAAGCCAGAACTCATTTCTTTCTACTGGTGAGTCACGCCCATCCATGCTTACTGCTCTGTTTGGCTTGGTTCTCTCAAATTAATGTTCTGGACGTACACTGAATTTACACCTGTGTCTGTGTGCGAATTTCACACACTCACGACAGAGCCTCTCACCTTGTGTTTTATTTTGTTTGCTTTTATACCTTGGTATATGGGAGGTTTTCCCTCTTATTCTCACCTATGCTAATACCTGTATATTGTACCCTCGTTCCTTGTCTGAATACTGGCGGTTGGCTCCCTCCGGCATACAGTACTGCACACAGCTCCTGATCTCTCCCCTGCTCTCCCTGTCCCCATTCCCTCCTCCACGATGGTGGTGGTTCTCTGTTTATGTTGTCGTATTACCATTACATGCTGTGCTGTGTCCCTTCCACCGTCATGTACCCATTGTCCTACAAATAAATACATGTTATTTGCTCAACACCAGCCTTTTTGCCTCTGCCTCTCTAGGGCCGTTGGTTCCCGAACTCATTCTGTGGTGGATTCCTCATGAAGCTCCTGGTCACAGTACTTCCTGTGTTCGTGCACGTTCATAACATTTGTTGTGGCCTTTACCCTTAAAAGTCAGTTTATCTAGGGGTCGGCCCGGTGGCGCAAGCGGTTAAGTGCGCGCACTCCACTCCGGCAGCCCGGGGTTTGCAGGTTCAGATCTCGGGCGTGCACCGACGCACCGCTTGGCAAACCATGCTGTGGCGGCATCCCATATAAAGTGGAGGAAGATAGGTACGGATGTTAGCCCAGGGCCAGTCTTCCTCAGCAAACAGAGGAGGATTGGCAGATGTTAGCTCAGGGCCGATCTTCCTCACAAAAAAAAAAAGGAAAAAAAAGTCACTTTATCTAGATGATGAATCTTTGGTTCACTTGAATATGTTGAATATGTCACCTGGACCTCTTCCATCCCTGGTCTGCGATCCCTGCTCCAAATTGCTGTCTGGTTGTTTCTTCATTCTCATTTTGTGGACAGACTTTCTTAAATCAAGTGGGGAGAAGTTGATAGGGTTGGTAGCCACGTGAATATTGTGACCAGGCACTGGGTGAGTGTCGATCAGGTGGATAGCAGGCAGGAGGGTAGTGTGGTCAGAGCCGTGCTCTCAGGAAGTCAGGGAGTGCTGGGGTGGTGGCTCTGCGCCCCTGTGTGTGCTGTAGTTGTCCTTCACAGTTTGGCACCGCTGTAGTTGGACTTTCTGACATGGCCCTTCTCTAGGAGAGCTCAAGTTTGAACCTCTCAGACAGTGTTTCCTTCATGAAATTGTGTGGTGTGTGTGGTCCAATTGCTTCTCCTTGCTGGCTGAGCTGTGGGGCTGCGTGGGCCGCCATTCGCCTCGGCCGGCAGGACTCTGTCCTGCCATCTGCACAGTGCTCCCTTGATGTCACGTGTTTGCGTCAGATTCCTTAAGTGTGTCGTGAGATATTTAGGAAAGGAGTGTTAATCCTAAAAATAGGTTTTGCATCATTTTTCTTAAACTTAAATGAAATTGGACTTTTTCTTTTAGCTATTTGTTTGCAAGAGACACTAATAATACACTGGTGCAAAAGTAACTTTATGTCAAGAAAATGAATAAATGTGAACATTTGTCCAGCAGGAGAGAATACTATAACCCCTGATCCTTTTTGGAAAAGGTGTGGATGAAAAGCTAGATGGTTAACAGGTAACCGTTGTTGAATCGACATGTAACCTAGAACAGCCCAGGGGTGTTAGAGCAGAGATGGTGCCAGCTGAGGGGAGGAGCTGAATCCATCCAGCACCTGCTAGAGAGGACGTGCAGCCCCATGATTCTGGGAGAAATGCCGGGGAGATCAGCTTAGGATCATTGATCAGTGACTGTTGGAGGATTTCTGTATGTTTGTTTTTGGTAAAGTGATGACACTTTATGTCATATTTACTGCGCTGTACAAAAAATTTCAGAGAAGTCATCACATTTTGCTGGGTTTTCTTTCCCAAAGTCTCCTATATTTGAGTGGTAGAATTGATAGCATGTGTGTTCTTTCAAGATCAGTATCAAATGGAAGTAATTTAAAAAGATAGACAATTGTGTTAGTTTTCTAGGGTTACCGTAACCGTAAACTCGGTGGCATGAGACAACAGAAGTTTTTTCCCTCACAGCTCTGGAGGCCAGAAGTCTGAAATGCAGGTGTGGGCAAGGCTGGTTCCTCCAGAGGCTCTGCAGGAGTCCCAGCTTCTGGTGTTGGCCAGCGATGCTTGATGTCCCTTGGCTTGTGGATGCATCACTCCAGTCTCTGCCCCCATCATCACACAACTTGCTCCCTGTGTCTGTCTTATTGTGGCCTCTCCTCTTATAAGGATGCCAGCCATTGAATTTAGAGCCTACTTGGTTAATTCAGGATGACTTTTTTTTTTTTTTTTTTGCTGAGGAAGATTGGCCCTGAGCTAATTTCTGTGCTAGTCTTCCTCTATTTTGTATGTGGGTCGCCGCCATGGCATGGCTAGTGAGTGGAGCAGGTCCGCGCCTGGGATCCAGACCCACAAACCTGGGCCGCCAAAGCGGAGCTCATGGAACTTTAACCTTGGCCACGGGGCCAGGCCCAATTCAGGATGATTTTAGCATGAGATCCTTCACTTAATTATATCTGCAAAGACTCTGTTTCCAAATAAGGTCCTATTCATAGGTACCACAGATTAGGACTTACACATCTTTTTTTTTGTGTGTGTGTGAGGAAGATCAGCCCTGAGCTAATATCCATGCTAATCCTCCTCTTTTTGCTGAGGAAGACCAGCTCTGAGCTAACATCCATTGCCAATCCTCCTCCTTTTTTTATCCCCCAAAGCCTCAGTAGGTAGTTGTATGTCACAGTTGCACATCCTCCTAGTTGCTGTATGTGGGATGCGGCCTCAGCATGGCCAGAGAAGCGGTGCGTCGGTGCACGCCCGGGATCCGAACCCAGGCCGCCAGTAGTGGAGCGCACGCACTTAACTGCTAAGCCACGGGGCTGGCCCCAGGACTTACACATCTTTTGAGGGGCCACTATTCGATGGGAATGAATATATTCCAATTATTTATTGTACAGTAATTAATATATCTGGCTTCATATAGTTTATAACATTCTGATTTCAAGAAGTTGAATGGGGATGGATGCTACAGTTTCCCCTCCCATGCAAAATCTTAGAAATGATACAAGGTAATATATTATCTTAAATACTGTATATATTGTACTCTAGAAAAAAATGGGGGAGGCAACTCTCAGTGTCTCGGTGGAGATGAAAGGATAAGGAGTCGATGAGACACAAATTGCACAGTATTTGATGGAAGGCCTTGCTGGTGGGGAGAGTGTCCTGTGGAATCACCCAGAAGGTGGGAGCAGGGGGCTCGGGCATTCAGGGACAACCTCAGGGTAACCATCTGAGAGAGGCAGTAGGAGCCACCAGCGGAATAGGTGTGCACATCCCTGCATTCCCCAGCCCTGGAGGTCATCTGATCCAGGCACGGAGCAGCTGATGGTCAGGGCAGCGCAGGTGCCTGGGGTTGCCCCCAAGTCCAGACCTGGTACACTCACGGTCTGACAGCACATTCTGCACTCCCCACTTCGTACTAAGACCAGGCAGGGGACATCCGGGCAGGAGGCGTCCGGACAGCAGGGCCTGCCCATCCCCAAGCCGGGCTCAGCGCCCAAAGGTAGGGGCTAGTCCAGCGAGAATCCCACCTGCTTTCCTTGCACCTTTAAGAGACGTCGGACGCTGCAGAGAGCACACTGCTTGGCTGGGAGCCAGACAGCTCAGCCTCGGAAGAACTCATCCATGAAGAAACACTACACCAATCACAGCAAGATGAGTATCATCCTGAGACAGTTGAGCCTGAAATGATATCGCAGCTGGGCTTTACATCAGAATAGTCGCAGTCGGTAAGGGGGCCCAGAAATGGGTGGAGAGAGAGGAGTAAGATGGGCCGCGGGCAGGTCATGGTCGAATGATGAGCTGCCGACTTGGATGGAACAGAGGGCGGTGATGATGCGGGTAACTCCTTGTCTTGTGTAGACAACTCGAGACGTAGAGGAGTGTGCCTGTTTTCTGAATTATAAAATTAGTGAGCAGAGCAGTGAAAACAGAGATAACACTTTAGCCAATTCAGATGTGAGATTGGCAAGGGAGACTTTTCGTTTTATCCTCCCGTTTGATTTTTTTAATCATGTGTAGTGTATTTTATAATTATTAAAACTTAAATAATTGACAAATTTTGGTAATTTTTCTTGCTAGAAACAAAACTTTGGTGACCTGTCTTACACCACTATAGCTTAGAACTACCATCCTTGATTAACCATTTTCAAAACTGGAGGCTTGCCCTCGCTTGCCTTATTTTCTCAGAATTGTGTGTGAGTGAGTGGAGGATGATAGCCCGTAACAGCACGGTCCATTACAGGCCGCACTGACCCCTGAGAGTTCTGGGAAAGGACGCATAAGGCCGTGTTATCTGACTCTTCAGGAAGATGTCAGTTTTCTGACAGGTCACCACTGGGATGAGGTGTAACCCTTATGGAGGGAGATGTCAGGCCAACGTGGACAGTGTTCAAGCTGCTGGCTGACTTCGGGAGGTGAATTACAAGAAGAATTTCTGTGCTTGGCCCTAGGTTGCTTCTGTTAGGAGTTGTGTGGATGGTTCTTCTCTGCATTCTTCCTTTTCTTGATTGGAAATGAACACCAGGTGTGGGGAAAGCCGTGCACCCTCAGTGGGTTTATGAGAAAACCCCCAGGTTTTGTGGCCTTGTAGGCATGTCCCCTGGAAGGAGGGCGCTGGTGGGGTGCATAGCTGTGGGTGTGGAGTCAACCCGCCGGCTTTATCAGTCAGACGCGTTTACGTGTGTAGGCGTCCTGTGCTGCCTGCGGGTCCACCTGTCCCCTCTTTGTTCACCTTGTCATGCTGTGTGAGGGTCTGTCATTGCTCTGTTTTCTAACGCTTCCTTCTTCCCTCTGTCTGCCCAGCACACACTCCAGACACCCTGGATGAGACATGACGAGCATGCTTCCTCTCTCCCTCTCTCTCTTCTTAATTGTGGTAAAATACACCTAACATAATATTTACCATCTTAACCATTGTTAAGTGCACAGTTCAGTAGTGTTAAGTACGGTCACATGGTTTTGCAACCATCACCACCATCCATCCTCATAACTCTTTTCATCTTGCGAAACTGATGGTCTCTCCCCATTAAACGCTAACTCCCCTTTCCTTCTCCTCTAGCACCTGGCACCCACCGTTCCACTTTCTGTCTCTATGAATTTGACTACTCTTAAGTAACTCATGTAAGTGGAATCATACAGTATTTGTCCTTTTGTGTCTGGCTTGTTTCACTTAGCATAATATTCTCAAGATTGATCGGTGTCGTAGCATGTGTCAGAATTTCCTTCCTCTTTAAGGTTGAATAATATTCCATTGTATGGATGGACCACATTTTGTTTATGCATTCATCCATCAGTGGACGCTTGAATTGCTTCCACCTTTTTGCTACTGTAAATCATGCTGCTATGGACATGGGCGTACAAACGTCTCTTGGAGACCTTGCTCTCAGCTCTTCTGGGTATATACCCAGAAGTGGAATTGCTGGATCATGTGGTAATTCTGTTTCATTTTTTGAGGCATCATCATACTGCTTTCCACAGAGGCTGCACCATTTTATCTTCACACCAACAGTGCACAAGGGTTCCAATGTTCCCACATCCTTGTCAACACTAGTTGTTTCGTGGTTGTTTGATAGTAGCCATCCTAACAGGTGTGAAGTGGTATCTCATTGTGGCTCTGATCTGCCTTTCCCTGATGACTAGCGATGCTGGCCATCTGTTCACGTGCTTATTGGCCGTCTGCCTGTCTTCTTTGGAGAAGTGTCTGTTCAAGTCCTCTGCTCATTTTTTAACCAGGTCGTTTTGTTCCTGAGGGTTCCACTGATTTTTAAATCAGGGTGGGTGATGTTTCTCTTGCTCGTGAAACCAAAGGTAATAAAAAGAAGTGAAATAGAGCTTTGAAATATGATTGATCAATAGTTCATACACATGTGAAATGGAAAGATTTGCACAACATTAAACACTGCTTAATTGACGTTTTTAGATGTTGCATTTTAATTTTGGAAGCATTTTGTTTTTTTCCTCCACTTTTACTTTTGTTTTTTACTTGACAGTATAACCACCACCACCACCAAAATGTGGCTTTTTCCCCTGCTTAAAATACTTTATAAAGTCAGCAACTAAGTTTCCTTAAAGTAGCCATTTCCCTTGATTATCCCTGTGGACCCAGGCGTGGTGCTGTGTCTGAGAAGGGCCCCGGGGCCTCACTCTGAGGCCGCTGAGCTGCTTCACTGCCCCACCAGGTTGCCTCTACCTTCGGTGTCCACTAGCCTGCAGAGCTCCGAGGGAGCCACAGTCCATAGGCATCTGTGATCATTTTTGCGAGAAGGAAGTGGTTTCTGCAGCCAGCCCTGCCCATGTGTCAGTCAGGGATAAAATGGGACTGTCTCCTCCCTTCAGACGTGGGCGTAGTGGGGTGGATCAGACGTGTCCGGGCATTTCCCAGGTTCGCCTTCCTCTGCTGCAGGCTCTCCTGCGCCCAGCTGAGGCACACAGCGTCGTCCTCCCCTCCCCTGATGAGGTCGTCGTAGCTCTCTCCTCGCCTGTAGCCTGGTTTCATTTCTGTGACACTACTTCTGGAGAACAGTGTGTTTCTGCTTTTCTTGATGTGTTTCTGATTGTAGTTAGAAAAGCTGTTCAGATTTAAAAGCTTCTGCATTCAGTATTTGAATTTGACAACAAACCCGTGTAAGATTAAATATGAGATACAACCAGGGTCAGCCAATTTTCATGAATTGGTGTTATTTAATGCCTGCTGCTGAATGTTAAATTGTTTGTTTTTCTAAATGCACTTTTGCTTGTCTCCATGATTTACAACTATTGCCAAAGCCGTTTAAGTCTGTTCTGACAGTGATAAATAGATTCATTTGGCAACTTCAGCTGTTTTTTATTAAAAGTGAATACTGGTTGGTGGAAGGAACTTATGTACGATTTTCTTGTCAAAGAGCAATGATGGGTAAATAAACAAGGTTACTTCCTTGGTTTGAGCATCAGTCCCCGGACCTCAGCCAGCCAGCTCATCTTCACAGAGCCCCCTCCCTGCTTTCAGAGTGAAAACAGCTCAGTTATCAGTGTGTTGAAAATAAAAATTGTACGCACCTTTAGTTTTGACAGGTGGACTGCTGTTTATTTACATAGTTATTTTTTTACTACAAGGAAGAAAATTTTTTTAAAAGAAAATGTGTTCAAGTTGTTTAGTTATTGCCTTATGATTTTATTTCCTTATTTCATCAAAAAAGAAGAAGTGGGAAAGCTTTTAATTAGATGTATTTAAATAGGAAAAATGAATGTTCTCCTTCTTGTGGCTTTGGTTAAGTGCCTTAACAGTTAGGATTATTTGGTCGAGGCTTCGTAAGAAGCTGTTACCGTGCAGTAACAGTGCAGTGGACTCTGAAAATGTAGGAGAAACAGACATGTTGAGTGTTCACTCAGCATTGGATCAGGGACACGGCAAATCACTAGGCAGCATCCCGTGTCAGGTTGCCCCTTGAACTTGTTTCCAGAGTGTGTGTAGTTTTCTGTCTGATCTCTGTTTTGATAAAGCACTTTGAAGTTGGAAACCGCCTTGGGTTGACCATGTCCGAGTCCGGGGGAGGTTGTAAAGCATGCCCAGCACTGCCTGGTGTAACACTCTCAAAAGAACCAGACTAAATCTCAGATTTCTCACAACGAAAACAGTGTGTTAGACATTAGCCTTGTAATTTCAAACTGTGCCGTCACTTTGAAAAGTAACTGGTTGCTTCCAGAATTTAATGTGATTTTTGTTTTGGTCTCCTGAATTGCACACCAAATATTTATTAGCTTTTTTTTAACAAAAGAAAAACCAAATGAAGATCTCCCTGTAAAAATATTCTTAATAAAATTTATCTTTATTTCAGTATCTTAAATAGTGAAGATGAAGAAATATTCAATAATGAAGAGCATGAATATGCATCTAAAAAAAGGAAAAAGGATCATTTTAGAAATGATGCAAATACTCCATGTAAGATATTTTCATTAATAATTTTATATTTCACTCGTTGAATATGTTGATATACTAAATTGCTTTGACAGTGTCGTCTTATGAAATAAAAGCTGATACAGATACACAGGCAACAGCACTGCTCCAGTGTTGCACACTGACGTGATGAGCAGACTTTTTGCAGCTCAACCATTTTCGTTGGTAAGATTTGCCGAAACAGAACAGAAGATAGCAAAACCCACAAAACAGCTCTCGCATCTGAATGACTGCATAGTGGTCATGAGCTCAGGTCATCCGTTCACTCCCACGCAGTGAGGCCAGACGGTGAGGGGTCTGGACTCGGGGCTTTCTTGCAGGGGATGCTGCTGGTTCAGAGCAGGAGGTAGACATGGTGAGAGCCGGATCAGAAACACTAGGAGGGTGTAGGCTGGATGTAGTCGGGGGGCCTGGAGGTGACTCACCTGTGAAAGGGCCCCTCCCTGCATTATGGCACAACCACGAGTCATTGAAAACAGTTTTAGTGTGTTCAGTCTCCTGAAAAAGGTGGGATCCTGTGGAGAATAGTCATCCTGCTCCTTGAAGCTTTGGGATTTTAGTTACGTGAAAAATTTATTTCAATAGAATGCTATTATATAAGGGCAGTAAAAGAACAGGATTTTTTATTAATAGAATTTATTAATAATTGCATTTATATAGCATTTATGTTTTGATATTACAGTCATTATAACACTAATTTTCTTCTAAGCTACTAGGACTTGGTTACATGTAAATATGGTTCAGGACCTCTTAAACTGATGTTAGAAAACAAAGCAAGTCTGTGTACATTTAACCAAGTAAAACCATTCCTTCTCTCTATGATGTCAGATAATTTTGTTAGTGTGTGCAACTATTGAAGTTTCTTAAAACCTTAATTTTTAAATGTCACCAGATTTTAAAAACAAAGTTAATTTCTATTCTAGGTTTTTATCGTGAAAAATGGATCTATGTCCATAAAGAAAGCACAAGAGAAGTAAGTATTCTATTATAAATGAGTATATTTTATATTGTTTTTATTGAATATGTAATGTCACATTAAATAAAGTCTTTTGCAATATCAAATCTAGAGTTTACATTCTAACAGATAAAAGCATATGAGGATCTTTGAAACAGTGATTCTCAAGTGTGTGTGCGTGCGTGTGTGTGTGTGTGTGTACGTATGTGTGTGCGCAGTGTGTGGTTAGTGCCCCGGTACGAATCTGAATGGACAGCAGGCCTGTTTCGGAACGAGTGTGGACCCCTAGATCCGCCTCTCCCCAGAAGCTGTTGGTAGTGAGCCTCTGGTGCTCACAGGTATGTGTCCTCACTCTCCTGTGTTCTGGGAAGGTGAGAACATTTGTGACCCTTGTGTGATGTGTAGAGTAGCTAATAAGACGTTAGTAATTAAGGATGAATCTGCAAAGAGCAGGTTGAACCCTTGCCCTTCTTTCCTTTGCCCAGTTGGCTGAAGCATTTTTATGAGCCTTAAAGCTGTCAGTTCATGTCAAGCTTTGTCTGTTTCCTTATTCTCTACTTAGTATCCGGGAAGCTTACTTTCTTTTGCAGTCTGAGAAACTCTACATTTGCCTTCTTTTGAGGAAGTTGGGGGAAATAATTTAGGGAGCATTAGTTTAGCATATATTATGTTAGCATAAGTTAAATGTTCCAGAAGTGTTAATTATGAATGTTGTGAAACTAACTCAGCCTCCTGGAAGCTTAAGGGTTAGATTCTGAGAGAGAAAACTTGTTTGACCTATTTGGTGGTGGTGAATGTTGTTAAGTGGGTAGGAAACTACTCTGATCCTTACCATGCACTCTGACACACTGTAAGAAGAGTGTTGGGCAGAATCTAACCTAGTTTGAGCTTATGAAAGACTGTGAAATACTGCATTTGCTCTGTGTTAGCATGCTGATTACGGAACAGAGAATCTGATGTAGGCGAGCATAAGCAGCCGACGGGGGATTTATCATGGGTCTTCACGGATGTCACGTGGACCCTAGGAACAGGGATGTAAGCAGGCTCAGGACGGGGTCAGAGCCCGGAACTGAGAGCCGGCAGTCTCTCTCCAGCTCTTCTCTGCGTCTCAGCATGCGTCTGTAGTCTTCCCACCAGATGCAAGCCCCGGGGTCTCTGCTGCTTTGTCTACATGGCCGACTGTGGCTACCCCACAGCCTCTGAGGCTCCACTGTGGTTCCAGGCCCCCAGAAAGGTGGGTGTGCTCATGTGGTTCAGACATGCTATTTGCAGTCTGCTCTGTGAATCAGATTTAATTCCCCCAAAAAAGGAGAGGCCATTGTGAGATGGGTGGCTACTTGGAAAGGGATCTGCCACACCAGCATTTAGAATTCTGTTCATTGAGAAGAGAAAGAAATTAAAGTAGAAATATCGGCTGTGATTGATTTCGGATTATCATTTACATCTAATTAACCTTTGCTTCCCCCATAGCTCCCAGGAAAATATTTTGCACATAGTAGATATCAGTAAAAGTATTGAATGTTTTAAATAAATATGTTTCGTTGATTTATGAGACTGGGATATTTCTACTCCAGCTGCCCTCTCCAGACCTTCTCCTACCATCTGTTTGAAATGTGAGGAATAATCTGTCCTCTTGTGTTTTCTATGATTATCCCCAATTTATCCATCCCCACAGCTCTGAATCGAAAACCTCTTTATATATTCTAAGTATTTCAAATACAGAAGATTGTGTCTTAAATGACTCCTGAAACCTAACGTACATACAGAATATAGGGTCATTAAGGAAAAACATCTGAAATAGAATCGCACTGTTTTCAGTACTAAAAAAGTCTCTTTGACTCTTGGACCTCTGGGTCTGATTACCAGCTTCCTGGGTTTTGGGTGCCAGGCATCCCCTGCTCCCAGCCTGGGAACTCCCCATCGTCACATCCCACCACCTCCGGCCCTCTCTACCTGGACCTGGTGTTTCGGAGGTCCCCCTCCCAGGTGCTTCTCGGCCTTGACCATGTGTGGTGGGGCAGGCGTCCAGACCTCCGGGGTACGCAGGTCCCTGCAGAGGAACTCAGTGTTTCAACTTGTATGTTTATAACAGGGACATCTTCCTGGTAGCCAAGCAGATCATTTCTTTATCTGTAGCTGCAGAGACTAGAATACATCCAGTTAGTTTATGATTTTAGGCTTAATTTTGTCTTCCCCAAACATGTCCCCAACAAAAGAAATCGATGATATTTAATCACTATTTGTCATTATATCAACAGTGTTGTAAAAATGTCAATGCACAGTGTCTTGATTATACATAAATGGCTTAAATTTAGCATTTCTGTAATTTTACTCTCATTTAAATATGTAATAAACCTTCAGAATAAAAACAAATGCCCTTTGCCAAAATTTTAAAAATTTTTGTACAGACTAATTGGCATTAATTGTTAGTCCATTTCAATTAACTGACTAATTTGGCAGATTTTCACTGTTTTGTGTTGTTTTTCCAGAGGCACAGCTACTGTACTTTGGGAGAGGCCTTTAACCGCTTAGACTTCTCCAGTGCAATTCAGGATATCCGGAGGTTCAATTACGTGGTCAGGGTGAGTATTTGATTTCAGAACCACTTTGATGATGCTTTGGGTTGACTGTGTTTTGAAGATTGTAAGTGTGAAATATGTAAGATGCTTTTGGCAACTGCATGAAGTTGTGTTTGCTGTGTAGGAAAAAACGTAAGGAATGAGTTTAGGAGAGAGACGGTAATAATGAGGGGTTTCTCTGACGTGGCTGTCCCTCGGTTGAAGGGCCTCAGCAGGCTCCGGTGGGACCTGGCGACTGCTTTCTCTAGGAGCTGCCTTACCTGCAGCTGCCACTCCTGTCTCGTAGAGATGTCACCAGAGCACACGTGCCGTGATTTGGGATCCGCCATGGACCTTACACCATCGGGGATACAAAGAGAAGAGCAGAGCCTCCCTGTGGGATTTTTCACCCAATCATTTCCTGTGCATTTTCTCCTGCATGTTTTTCACAGAGCCTGGGTCTGCTTAATAGAGGAAGAGTGACTAATAGAAAAAAGGAAATTTATACAAAACAGAACTCCACAAAAGCCTTCCTCTGTTAATGTGGTATTTTTAGAAGAGATTTTTATCTTGGCCTACATTTAAAGAGCAAGCAAGGATCTTAGCCATATATTCCATTTGGTTTTTGCTTTTATTTGTTTAAAGATTAATTACTCTGTGTTTATTACCCTTCCTTCTATTATAGGAAAAGTGTTAAGTGATGATTCATGAAGCTGTTAATTTTGGGTTTTTAATGGTACTTTGAGACTTGGGAAAGATTTTCCTTGTAATGGCTTTTAGGCATTTAAAAGTGTTACTGACAGGACAGGAAAAGGGGGGATTAAATAACGTTGAGCCTGAGGCCGTCTCACCTGCTGGGTTTGGTCCTAGGCAGCTTGGGGGCCGTGTGTGACCAGGACATGGAGCTTCCTCGGGCCCACATGCTTCCCGGGAGCCTCGCTGTGCCGGCGCCGCACGGAGGCCGGTCCCTCCACGGTGTTCTCAGTTCTCATTTGGGTGCGTGCACACCGGCCAGAACTGCGTCAGTTCTCTCTTCTCAGGTGGTGGAACTGAGATTTGACTCAGCCTTGTCAAAACGGTCAAGAATTGAGGAGGCAGGAAAAACATATGTCCGCAGAGAGTTCTGTTTTACAATAAATATTTCTCCGTGTCGCTCATTCATGGTTCCGATTGTACTTAGTTGTTTTATATGAGCAATTCTTGACCACTCGGCCACGTAGAGGGATTTCATCCCTGCGGTGGGTGGAAGTCTGGAGTAGGGCAGAGACTCGGGAGGAGAAAACCATTCCGCCTGGTTCCAGTGTCGGACTGTGCGTGCTGCTGGTCCAGGCTCTGTGTTGGCTGGCCTCTGGAGGCTCTGAGCCTTGCATGCTCCGTGGGAGGGCGAGTCTGTAGACCAGGGCCCGTGTCTGAATGATTTCAGTCACCTGAACCACCTCAGGACTTTTTGTTTTGTCTGCATGCCGCACTATTATTTACGGAATGGCCTTTCTTCAGATGTCTTTTTAGAAGTGAGGTACTTAGGGCCGGCCCCGTGGCTTGGCGGTGAAGTGTGCGCGCTCCACTGCTGGCGGCCTGGGTTCGGATCCCGGGTGCGCACTGGCGCACCGCTTGTCCAGCTATGCTGAGGCCGCGTCCCACATACAGCAACTAGAAGGATGTGCAGCTATGACATACAACTATCTACTGGGGCTTTGGGGGAAAAAATAAATAATAAAATAAAATTATTAAAAAAAAAAAAAAGAAGTGAGGTACCTACCTTAGCTTCACCCTGAACAAGAATCCCTGCGAAGTTGTAGATTCTCTGCGCTGTTTCCAATGCACATACGTAACTATGAAAATTAAAATGTGTCGTGTGTCCATGTACCCACCGGGAGGGTCTTGCGCTGTATTTCTCTGCGTCCCGTCCCCGAGGTGGCTCGGAGGGAACTGGTAGGTTCAGGAAGCGTGCTGGCGTGCGCGGTAGGCTCCCGGCGTCGCTGGGCCTCCGCGAGGTCGGCCTTGCCTGAGTCCCGCGTGCGGCTCCTCCGTCGTCGCTCTTGCTCCTGCCGGGCGGGGGTCCTCCCTCCTCCTGCTCCTTCAGACCCCTGGACAAGGCCGGCAGAATTACCTGCCAAAAACAGGTGCTTTTGTCCACCTTCCGATAGAAACAGACACCAGCCCCCAGCGATGCTCTGGACTAAGGTCCGCCTGCCGTGGCCACGCCGTGCGGCCCAGGCTCCCTCCCCACCGCCTCTTATTCCCTTCCGCAGCCTCGCCCGGTGCCCTCCCTCGTTTGCTCTTTTGGTGTGTTCTGTCTCTTCGCCTCTGTGGAGTTGCTCCCTCCACCTGCTGCTGCCTCCTCCGTGGAGACGCGGGGCCTCCGGGTGTGGACGTGACGCACAGGCCCCGCTGCTCTCCCCGGCACCGAGCCGCCTCTCATTACCCACTAGGTCCTCAAGCCACCATAGTCTGGGCCCGCGTGCTCCCGACAGGGGTTTGCCAGCATGGACGTCACAGTCAGTGCTCCCTGAACTGACCCGACTGTGAGCTGCCTGTGCAGGAGGAGCCGTGTGTTTGGTGTTTCTTTCCTGCCTTAAGTGCCTATAGCAGCACTGACAGCCACAGCTGAGACGATCCTCCTACAGTTCTGCTCAGTAAGACGGCTTCCCATAATTACTGCTGAGTCGTCTGTAAAGTCACTCAGTGTTAGAACAACTGTAAACAAGAAATGGAGAAGCATCTTTTTGAAATGCCTGGTAAAAAATTTCCTAATGTTTCTAGTGGCATTCAGTAATATTTTCCCTAAGAATTTATGTGAAAAAAATTAATAGTATGTATTTTTCAATTAACATTTTATATGAAATCCTTTTCTTCATCTAAAATTAGCAGTTAGACTGAGACTAATCAATAATTACCACATAGTTTCTGAATAAAAATTAGTGTTAGAGTTTAGTGTTCAATGATAAATTGTTTCAGTTGTCAAAATAAAGAAGTTTGGAGTGGAAGTTTAGTCTTGAATTTATCAGGACTTGCTAGCAGTATTGGTAAGCCTGCCATCTGTAACATATTTAAGTCCCTACTGGTATGGGGTCATGGCGAAGGAATTTATTAATCCCTTAGTCACAATAGATTAGGAAATATTAATAAATAAATGGATATGCTTACATATGGTTAACAAATGGATTTATTAGGCTGTTTAATGAGAAGTGAGTGTGGAAGAGTCATGTTTAGACAAGATGGGATCATACAGAATAGTATTTCTCCATTCAGAAACATTTCACTAAAGGGGTAGGATTTTCCCAAAGCCTCTACAGTGTTCTGAAAGGGCATTTCAACGACTTTATGACTTAGAAGAAAGCTTAGCAGTGGAAACCGGATTTCTCAAAGGGGTTGTTGAGTCATTTGACCAGGAGGATACACAGGTTGGGATGTCGTGGTTGTGAGCTGTGGCTCTGGAGTAAGATGCGGGTGTGAATGGCGGCGGAGACTGACCGGCTGACTTGGAAGCCATGCGGACACCACGGGAGCTCTGAATGGCCCACAGTGCACACAACAGCCACCTCTGCTGGACGGCCCAGCTCCGGGCTGAGTGCTCACACACTGTGCGGACCACTGGCTGCCTAGTATCTCGTCTCTGACTTCTCCATGCGCTGGGCACTCCCCACCAGTGGTCAGGAGGGCTGAGTGGTCAGGAGCCAAGGACGGAGGGTATAGGGAGTGAGCAGGAAGAGGACAAGTACAGAGGTGGAAACAGTCATCTGAGTGCTTCTGGTGATAGAAGGGCATGTGGGTGACGAGGACAGATAGGGTTTTATCTCTCTCTCACAGTGGATAGACCCTAGGTTCCTGGCTGTCCTTCTAAATGGCACACCTTTCTATCACTTTCACTGCATTTTTGTCCTATGTGTCAGCATTAACCTGCTGGGGAAACCGTGGTGACAAAATGAGGCTCAGCTCTCCTGTCGTGGAGTGAGTCTAGTGGTGGAGACAGAGTTTAACTGGGGAGTCATGCAGCTAGAGGGTGGACTAGGGTGGGCCGTCCAGGAAAGGTGCCCAGGATGAGTGGTGCAGGTCTGCATCTGGGATCTAAAACCTCAGATCCGGGCTGCCAAAGCAGAGCGTGCCGAATTTAACCACTAGGCCGCTGGGCCTGGCCCAATATTTGTACTTTTAACAAATTTTCATTAAATTTCCAACAGATTTTGCTTCATATATCTAGCTAAATAGAGGCTGCCTGGTTGTATTTTCTTTGTAAATTATATCTTTTGCCTTTTCCTCTTCATTACCATTTTAACCTAAAATTTCACTTTGTCACCTGTTAAACACTGCCACTCATGTTTTCTCGGTGTTTGCATATAACAGTTGATGGTCCTTCTGGTGGGTGTCCGTCCTTTGTCCAGTCCTCTGTGGATAACTACCTAAGCAGCCGTGCTAACCCCGAGCCTTCTGCCAGGGATGTGCAAGTCTTGTTGTAAAGGATTTTTTACATGGTATCAGAAAACTGTAGTGTATGTTGGTGATGGGAGGGGTGGTTAGGAAGACTTGTTCCCTGGGACACTCATTCCCCATGGGTGAAGGAAGTCCGTTAAAGCAGAGTCCTCAAACTTGGTCTCAGGGACCTTTTCACTCTGGAATTACTGAGGACCCCAAAGAGACTTCGAGTATGTGAGTCACATGTATTAACATTTACCACATGGAAATTTAAACATACAGAGTGGCGTTGTCTCACACCCTTCAAATCCTCTTAGTGTCTGCTGTAATAGACGACGGCTGAGTTCTCAGTCTGCCCCTGAGTTCAGTGTGCTGCGGCACCGCACGTCGTGCAGCCTCTGGAACACTTCCCTGCACACTTAGGAGAGAGTGAGACTGGAAGGGAGAGTGACGTCTGAGTGGTGCTGCAGAAGGGCCCCTGGACAGCACTCTGAGAACCACCGCATTGGCGTAACACTGCAGCCTCTGCCCTCACTCCTGGTGGTGAGAGGAGGGCTGGGTAACTCTCCTCTTTCTTCTCTCGTTTTTCTTTGAGGAATAGAAGAAAAATTCATTTGCATATTCTGGTCTGTTTCTCTCATGTCCTAAGTGTTACAGGAGCAAGAAGCCCGTCTGGAAGGTTTTGGTGATTAAATGATGCCCCTGGCTGGGCGCCCGAGCCTCTCTCAGGTCAGGACCAGGAAGCCCATTGTGGCTGCAAATCCAAGTCACATCCCAGTCCAGCTTTTGTTAGGGGTCAAGCTGATCTCACAGCTCAGTCGGCCTGAATTCTTTGTCTCCAGCTGGGTTCTAAACTCAGGCAGGAGAAGGGGATGTTCTTCAGCACAAACTGGTGCTGATGGTGAGGAGGGTCAGATAGGGAGACATCTGATGATGATACTGAGCTCACTTGAAAAGATGAAGAAGCAGGATGGACACTGCAGCCTGGCTTCTCGGGCGTGTTTGTTGTGATCTCTGGCCAAGGCTGTGAAGTGCCGTGTTTCTGTAATCACTGCAATATGAGACACTTTTATTTATTTATTTATTTATTTTCCCCCCAAAGCCCCAATAGATAGTTGTATGTCACAGCTGCACATCCTTCCAGTTGCTGTATGTGGGACACGGCCTCAGCATGGCCGGAGAAGCGGTGCGTTGGTGTGCGCCCAGGATCCGAACCCAGGCTGCCAGCAGCGGAGCGCGCGCACTTAACCACTAAGCCACAGGGCCAGCCCTAGGACACTTTTTCTGTAATATATTAGAAGTTGCAGAATGATTTTTTTCCTGAAGATTATCATGTGACTGTTGTATTTATAATGTTATTTTTGGACTTCTACAGTCAACATGGCTGTGTGAGTATGTGAGTTAGCGTTTTTGTTTCTCCCTCTGGAAGTCATCAAAGGCAGCAAGGAGAATTGGAAGGAGCAGATGAAAAATTCCTTTTTCAGAGAAATAGGAGGCAGATGTAATTCACAGATTCTAAATATATTTAAGGCTTACCAAAAGCAGCTATGATTGGGCAGAACCAGTACAAGAAGAGGTGAGTAGATGTGTTCAGGTTGGCAAAAACACCCAGCAGGGGCAGATCTGGGAAGAGGCCTGGCCTGCACGGCAGAGCTGACGGATGCTAAGTTACTTGCTTACAGCAAGTGAGGAGATTACAGGGAAGAGGGCTGACCACAAAAGACTTCTGAGACCCAGTTAGACGGAGAGGTGGGCTGTGGGGCTACCCAGGAATCATACAGACGAGCCATATGTGTGAAAACCAGCTTTCCTGCAGCGGCGGAGAGAGGGGACAGCATTCAGGCTGAGGAAGCTCCCCTGCCTTCCCCCGGGAGCCTCCTGCAGAGTAAGTGATCTGGGAAGTCGGCCCTCACTCAGGAACGAGTACTGACAGAGAGGGTGCTGACACAGCATCACGTTTACTAAGGAAGAGGTGGGAAAGAGCAGCCAGCCTGACAGGTGTGGAGCACCAGGAAACGCGTCAGGGAGGCGGGGTGCGGGGGCCACGCCCTGACGGTCCATTGGGAGTGAGGACAGAAACCGCACTGTGGAGGCAGACCCCAGTGCAGAAACGCTGGGAACCAAGCGAGATGTGTTAGTGCGCGCCCTCGAGCAGCAGGAGACAGCTGTGAGAGGCATCCTAGAGAGGCGAGGGGCCTGGAAGGGCCCAGGAGAAGGCGGACACTGTGGGGACACAGGATGGGACAGAGGCCACAGAAATGAGACAACTCATCAAAACCCAACAGTAAGAGTGAGTGTAAAGAAAATCACAGCTGCAGACGACAGTAAGAGGAGATCCGGCATATTGACGACTGCAATCTTCAGAGAGGAAAGTAAAACAATGGGACAACCAAATATCTAAAGATAACGTCCAAGAAAACTCTCCTGAGGTGGAAAGAGCCTTGAACCTGCATTTGAAAGAGCAGCCTGTGTGCTAGGCAAACTGACCCAGAATGATAAGTGTGTCACGTCCTGGGAGAATCCTTACATGCCAGAGAGGAAGTGACAAACGTGCAGTCTTACAGGGAGAGCAAGTCAGGGGGCCCGCTCTTGCCCGTCAGCAGGTCCTCACGCTGTGTGGGTCTAGTCACTGTGGTTGTGTGTCCAGACCTGTGCTGAGCCTGTTTCCTCTTTCTTTTAAGCTCTTGCAGCTAATTGCAAAATCCCAGTTAACTTCATTGAGTGGTGTTGCACAGAAGAATTACTTCAACATTTTGGATAAAATCGTTCGAAAGGGTAAGACGATGGCTGATATTTTTAATAACCTAAATCTTAATTAGAAATTTAGTGCAAGGAGATGGGATTTCTTAAAAATGTTTCCCCAGTATGTATGTTGTCAAAAACAATAATGTCAAAGAACTCGATAGTATTGAGACAAGAATAGGGGTTGGTCCCTCCACTTCTTAATGTTCTGTTACTGTTGTTTACATTTTTTAAAGTTGCTTTTGCATACAAAGGAATGTGTTATAATAAGAAAGATAATTAATCCCTGAGTTTTAAAAAGATATTTTACCTTTTCATGGTTAATCAATCACAGTCACTTCAGCTGTACAATGTTTCCATAATTAGCAAGGCTGTGACTTAGTCAGTTAGGCATCAAATAAGACTGTAATTTTCTTTTTAATTTAATGTTTGTCTTGGTTAATTAGTGGCTAATACTAAGTGGAACTTTAAATTTCACACCATGAGTTTATGCATATATATGAATTGGACTGTATGCATAAGCCATTTTTAAATATCAGTTCTCTTTATGATAAGTATAAAAGAAAATAGATACTGATGCATTTAGAGGCAAAATTGTAGACTTAACTGAAAATACAGTAACAGGCAATATTTTAGGTTTTTTTAATCTCACCATACTTGTGATATCTCAAAAATGATGCCACTTTGGGGTTGCAGTGAAATTAGATCATTGTTTTTTATTGTGTTAAAATATACATAACAAAATTTACCATTTTAACCATTTTTAAGTGTACAGTTCAGTGGCATTAAATACATTCACACTGTTGTACAACCATCCCCACCGTCCATCTCCAGAACTTTCCCATCTTCCCAAACTGAAACTCTGTCCCCGTTAAACACTCCCTCCCTGTCCCCTCCCCCAGCCCCTGGCACCACCACCTACTTCCTGTCTCTGGATTTGACTCCTCTAGGGACCTCATGTAAGTGGAATCCACAGTGTCTGTCCTTTTGTGATGGCTTATTTCACTTACTATAATGTCCTCAGGCTTCATCCCTGTTGTGGCATGTTTCAGAATTTCCTTCCCATTTAAGGCTGAATAGTACTCCATCATGTGTGCCGTACACGCCACATTTTGTTGACTTGTGCTGTTTGTCGAGGGACTCGGGATCATTTTTAACAGTGGCGGTGAACTGTATCAATCCGTGGTTTTGTTTGTTGATCCCAGTTCTCGATGACCACCAAAATCCTCGCCTCATCAAGGATCTCCTCCAAGACCTGAGCTCCACCCTTTGCATTCTGATCAGAGGGGAAGGGAAGTCCGTGTTGGTGGGAAATATAAATATCTGGCTCTGCCGACTGGAAACCATTCTCACCTGGCAGCAGCAGCTGCAGAATCTTCAGATGACTAAGGTATGAATTTCTTGGCCTAAAAACGATTACTCTGTTTTTATGTGAGAAAAGTCATCGTGTCTTCTAAGTGTACGTGAAAGAGTGTTACAGTGTTTTGAAAGATTCTTTTTCTTTACCTTTTCGTAAGTATTCGTTAAATTTTTTTAAGATATATTGGGACCAAAAGACTCTGTAATGGCTTATAGTTGTTGGAAAGACAGTGAAGACAGTAATCATTAAAAAGAGCTGATCCTATGGGTGATGGAGTGGTAAATTAATTTGCGTTTAAAGGAACTTAGGTGTTGCAGGCTAAAATAACATTCAATAAATTAAGGCTAAATTGTACTGCCAATAATTCTCTGTTATCTAGTTGTTGCTTCTCCTCTTGCTTGCTGTCTTCTTCTTCTTGTTGTGTGTTGTGTACACCTGTGTGTTTGTAGTTCTTTGCCAAAGTGAACCTGGGGAAAAGAAGGTGTAAATCATGTCAGTTGTTTTCTTGTTTTTTGTTTATTCTGATAACTAGTTTCAACCAGAAAAATATTAACACCGTGGACTAAAGTAGGTGTCTAGGGTGTGTTTTATTTCTCTCTCATACTCTGTAAGAGAAAGAATAACGGAATGTACATCTCAGGCCTGAAGGATAAACTACTCTCCTGGTTGAGCTTATCCCTGTGCTGGGGCTCCATGTTGAGGTTGTTGTTTCGGAAGTGACCCTGGAATACCTTAAATTTGGGCCATTTATTTGCCATCTAAACATGAGACTTACAAAAAGAGGAGTGGGTCTGAAGTTAAAATGAGGAGGCCAGCGTTCAGTGTTAGTAAGCGCTGCACGGACTCGATGTGAGCGCATCTGGGACGTGCCCCACGGTGGTCTGGAGCTCTCTGTGGTCCGGCTCTGCCCGCTCTCACCGAAGCCTCACAGGGGAGGGTTCGTGTTGTCCACGTCCATCTGTGAGACACTCGGGCATGGTTTGCTGTGGGAGCCTGGACGTCACTGCCCCGGGCCCCGCTGGTCCTCGTGTAGCCGACTCGAGTGGCGATGCCACCTCAGCTGGGGAGCTCTGGGGCGGGCAGTCTGTGCTTGTCAGTGGTGGAGTGTGAGGGTCACGATCCCTGAGGAAGGGGCGCTTGGCTGGGACGTTCTGGAGGGCCAGCTGCTGTGCGTCGTCAGAGGGAAGCGGGGCATGACAGCCTCAGCCCGGTTGGGAGGGCCCTCGAAGGGAGGAAGCCAGGCAACTCCTTCGTCCTCGCCCTGGTGGGCAGGGGGAGCAGACACGGGCATCAGCGTGTCATCAGCTTCCTGTCGGATCTTCCCTCCCACCCACACCAATGTGGAGGAGGGGCAGGGAGAGGTGTGAGGGGAACGGTGTGACCCAGCTGCCCCACCAGGGCGGCTGAGAGCCACGCGAGGGGACAGGGACTGGGAGGAGGGCACCCCCCACCTTGGTGCTCCGAGGTCACTGCCCTGCCCAGGCTGGAGAGCCTGGTGTCACCATGCTGGCGTGCTGATCATGTGGGAGGAGCAAGGTGCAGAAAGGAAAGTAAGGATGTCCTGGAGCAGGTAAAGAAAGCTGAGGACAGCGCAGAGCACGGTTGTGTCCTGTCCAGACTTGGAGACAGCCCTGCACTCGGTGGACGGGTGCTGGTGTCTTGGTCGCATCCCTCAGCTCCTTGGGCCCCGTCGATGGTGCTCCACATGGGGGCAGGCTGTGGCTCTGTGGTGAGCTGGGCGTTGGACCCGAGCTGGGTCAGCACTGGTGGTGTGGTCGGTCAGAGTCACCCTCCTGCGTCCAGTAACTTGGCTGCACTCGCGGGTGTCAGACCTGTTGGCCACACTGGTCGGAGGTGCTTCGTGGAGGGTGCTGGCTGGGGGTGAACTGCTGCCTCGTGTCGATTCATAGCCAGTTTTAAGGGGACACGAGCGATGGAGGGCAGGGAGGCACAGCCCAGAACTCCCAGCTCACGGACAGTAGAAGCCAAGAGACTGCGTGCAGTTGAGATCAGCTCAGCCTCCCGGGATGCAGTCGCCAGTTTGCTCCATGAGCCGGCGTGCGTCTTTTCTTCTACATTCTTCTAACAAGAGACAGCTTGATAACCCTTAAATCAAAGTTCTCATAGCCCCAAGAAGTAAGTAGAAGCCTCGCGTGGCGTCGAAAGGTTTCTAAGAACATCAGAAAGGCTTCTCCTCGTCTTACTCCAGCAGTTGATCCACTCTGCGAGTTTATGGATCCACTCATCTGGGAGTGACGTTTGTATATGCGTCTGGGCAATAAAATCTGTCACTGCTCATTAAGCAGTCCCCACCACCCGACATTGTGACCAGGAAACAGCAGACAGAAGCCATGTCTGTCGTGTCAAGCCTCTACTTTCTCTTTTTAAACAATTTCTTCTGGGAAAAAATGACAATTTTCCTTTAATTGCTTGGTGGCTTATTAGAAATAAAATTAAGATTTACTGTGTGCCATCAGACTACCGAGTTTAAAGTACCTTTAAACTTTTCATGAAAGTTGTACTGAGCTCATCTTTGGCGTGAGGGGTGTGTTGGCTGCGCGAGGAGGCCACACAGCTTTCTCCTGTGACCGTCCGGCGTCCCCTGTAAGTCTGGTGGTTCCTGAACTTGCAGGTCGTCAGTGTTCTAGTCAGAATCTCCACAGTGAAAAAGACGAAGAACCACCCCATATCCAGGCAGAAGTATGTGGGGTGTAGCCATAGGGAGACGGAGCAGAGTGCGCAGAAAGGAGAAGCAAATAATTTTGTGTTAACATTTCCAAGGATCTTGGTAGTGTCTTCAGGCTGCATTGAGTGGATTCATTTTTATGACTTAATCTTATAAAAAGGCTGGTTTTTAATCCTCCATAACAAGTGCTGATGCTTTACTGAGCATTGGCGGCCCCGGCACACGGGTGCCACTCGGCGGGTTCAGGAACAGCCCAGGCGCTGCCCGCGTCGGAGGTGACGTGGTGAAGTCTCTCCCGCTGGAGATGCGTGCCTGCTCCTGTCTCCTTGAGACGTTGGCTTGTGAGCAGCGTGCGAATGAAAAGGAAACCCCAGACTCTCCTTCTGCTCCTCAAACAAGTGTGCTGTGCTTTTAAGCTGCGTGTGAAGGTGTGGTGGTGCTGATAAAGCTGACGTGCTATCGTGTCTATATCTTCTTGTATCTTCTCGGTGACCCCACGTAGGACCTCACTCAGTAAGCACTTATTAGACAACTGCTGTATGCCAGGACCATCGTGAGGTGGGGGCACGTTGGTCAGTAGGCATGGCTTTACCCAGGGCCTCAGAGTGCCCAGGGGAGATGGTCATGGACCACGCCCTGGGGCTCGGGCTGGGGCAGTGTCCAGCAGAGATGCCCACGCAGAACATCATGAGTAGAAGCTACGCAGGGGGTGGTGGGCTGGTCAGTGCTCCACACCTGACTCTTGGGGGCTTTTAAAAGCCCTGGTTTGTAGCGTTTGTCAGTTTCCCACCTGCCTGATTTCAAGCACCAAGTCAGCTGGCTCGCAGAATTGGTTTTCGGGAGCCAGTAGGGGCCAGCTCCAGCCCGCCACTGCAAAACCAGGGGACATCAGGCCTTCGGGCAGAGAGAACTGCGTGGCCTGAGGCATGGGGACCTGCGTGGAGGGGGAGGCACAGGTGCGCTGGGTGCCCAGGGTGCCTGGAAGAGGGTGTGAGAGGTGAGGCCCGGCCAGGACTCAAGGCTAGACTGCAAGGTGAGGCTGTAGCCGCTGGGTGCGAGGAGCCCCGGCTGTTTCCAGTGCAAGGGTCATGGAGACATCCGCGTTTGAGAGGAGCACCCCAGGTGCCACGAAGGAATGAGCCTGGGGGAGGCAGATCCCCGTGACCACCATTTGAGAGGAGCCCCCCAGATGCCTCGAGGGGATGAGTCTGAGGGAGGCAGACCCCCGTGACCACCGTTTGAGAAGAGAGCCCCGGTGCCGGGAGGAGATGAGCTTGGGGGAGGCAGACCCCCGTGACCACCGTTTGAGAGGAGCCCCCCAGATGCCTCGAGGGGATGAGTCTGAGGGAGGCAGACCCCCGTGACCACCGTTTGAGAGGAGAGCCCCGGTGCTGGGAGGGGATGAGCTTGGGGGAGGCAGACCCCATGACCACCATTTGAGAGGAGCCCCTCAGTGCTGCAAGGGGATGAGCCTGGGGGAAGCAGGCCAGACCCCATCACCGTCATGCAGCTGACAGGTGGGGAGCACTCCCTGAGGGACTGAAGGTGGGGGGCCAGGATGCTTGGGAGATGCTTCGGGGAGAGATAGGGCAGTGCTGGGTGACTTCCTCCATGTGGTCAGGAGGGGAGAGCAGGGTGGGCTCCACACTGGGGAGGGTGCCGTGGGGAAGGCCAGGGCGGAGGGGCAGCAGCAGACTGGGCACTCCACTCACCGTCCCTCAGTTCTCCTCTAACGAGGAGCAGGGACCGCGGCTCGTGGGGTTGGAATGGACATGAGTCAGGTTTCTGTTGGCCAGAGAGCTTCGTTGGTGGGGGGGTGGGGCAGTGCTGTCTGGATGCAGGAGCCGAGACGGCCCTGGAGGGAGAGAGGAGGAGCCTCTGTCCCTGTACGTTTCCTCGTGGTCACGAGAGACCATGACGGTGACACCAGTTAGCTCATCGGGGAGCGGTTTCTGACAGACTGTCTGGGAGCCACTCACGTTTGAATGCAAGATACCGTTTAGGTGGAAAATATCGGCATTTCTGCTGTCCTCTCTTGTTTACAGTCATAATAGGGCTGTAAACCTGGACCCTTCCAGAAAACCAGATGCTGCATGGTCCCGCTGGAATCTGTCACTCCTCACTCACACAGGACTTTTCCCACCACTTCATACCCCCGAGCCCTGCGACGTTAGCCGCAGATATTTACGGACTCCTGTCTGATACAGAGCTTTCTCTCAGAAGGAAGAGTGAAGCCTCCATTCAGAACAGACTTACTTCTTGTCCTCATGTTGAGACTGGTGGTTGGGGATAGATGTACACCATGATCTTTATATGTGCTCTGCCTGTGTGGACAGCAGGGGGAGGATTGCTGTGTCTCCACTCAGCCGTGCTCAGTCCCTGGTGACCTGTCACCTGCTCATGACCAGAGGACGTCTGCTGGTGCCTGCGGGCGCCGTGTGGTCCTGCGGCTCAGGGGCCGCCCCTACAAGGCTCCCGTCCTGGTGGTGGCAGAGGAGTGAAGTGAAGTGACACTTGTGACAGACACCATGCGGTTACGTCCAGGTGTTGGGCCCATGGTGTCCAGCAGCACACCTGATGCGCTCGCACAAGGTGGGGGTGTGACTCAGAAATGTCCACCTCGAGTTGCCCATGTGGACGCACAGGAGGCCTCCGGCAGTTCGTGTTTCTGAAGGGCTAGGAGAGCATTTCCACAGCTGGAAGAGGGAGACGGGGAGTGGAAGGAGACGTCAGGCGATTCCTGGGACCAGACTCGAGGAGTTAATTCCTCCGTGAATGTCCACTATGCACAGGGCGCTAGGGTCCTAGAAGGCAGCCAGTCATCCTCGGGGCTGACCAGCTACGGACAAGGAAACCATTCACCCTTCTCATTGGAAGCAGGTGTGCGGCCCAGCAGGGGTCTGTGTGCAGAGCTGGCCAGGCCCCTGCAGGGGGTCAGACCCCCCTCCCTCCTGCCGAAACTTTACACCCCCGTCCGTCTGTACGTCAGTCGGAGACTCTTCTGGTGAGAGCTGGGGATGTGCCATGGCGACACAAGGCTCAGAGGGCGTGAGCCCAAAGCAGGTCGGGCTGAGACCCCTCCTGGCACAGGCAGCCTTTGCCCTCCACGTGTGCGTATTCGTGTGACCTTCACTCTGGCAGCCTTTCTGGGGTGAACACGTCACGTCCACACAGGCCTGTGTGAGGGAGGACAGGGCTCGTGAATTTGAAACCAGAGATTCAAAGCCAGGAGGGACCTTGACGAGGTTAGTCTCCCTCCCTGGACACTGAGTTGAAAAGACTGTGCCCATTAACACTCACGCGTTGTCCCGGCCCCAGGCCGTGGCCGAGGTGCGGACCCAGAGCGCAGTGTGCTGACTGAGGCCGGGCCCCTCTGCCCGGGCCCCAGATGCTGTCTGTTGCTCTGTTTCTTCAATCCCATGTGCTCAGAATCTGCCATTTTCCAGGTGTGTCTTTTTAAGTGTCATCGTCTAGTAAATAATTCTCGAACACGTGGAGGGGTCGTAGAGGAGCCATCTGTTCTGCTTCTGGTGTCTCCACACTCCACTGGTCACTGTGGCAGCCCCGCGTCCGGCTGCCTCGCACACGCTGCCAAGAGGAGGATGTGGGCACTGACCCTTGGAAGTGTGGGTACAGTAGGGGCTCAGGTGTCTCTCCTGTTGCCATGTTTGGAAGTGTTTATTCTCGCTGGCCGTCAGGGTTCAGTGTCACTGAAGCCGATGTGTGTCGTGCTCAGTGAAATGCCTCCGATGTGTTCCTTCCAGCACGTGAACCACGGCCTCACGCTCAGTGACCTTCCTCTGCACGTGCTGAGCAACATCCTGTACAGACTCTCGGATGGCTGGGACATCGTCACCCTGGGCCAGGTGACGCCGGCGCTGTCCGTGCTCAGTGAAGACAGGCAGCTGTGGAAGAAGCTGTGCCAGTACCACTTCGCCGACAAGCAGGTGAGTGAGTGCAGAGACCACCCATGAGCCGCGCTCTCGCCTGCAGTGCCTGACTAGCGGGCCTCTCGTACGTGCCACTGCAGGAGTGTTGTTTTTCAGGTATGTTTTTAAAGAATTACTAATAATCAGGATTTATTAAAATCACTCATGGTTTCTCTTCTGTAGCTTGTGAAGTTTATTTTTCATATTGAAAAAGAACAATGATTCTGAAAACAACCCAAAACAACACAAGAGAACAAGAGCTGAGTTCTCTTTTACCTCTGTCGCAGTCAAGGTGTTTCACAGTTACTGGTTTATCATCTTTCCTCCTTAATTTGATGACTCGAATTCCAGTTCTGCCCTTTACCACGTCGCGTACCTTTTCACAGTTACGACACCGTTAGTTTCTGTTACCAGTGGGTAGCACACCGCTCCTCCGTGTCCACGGGACACTCGTCCCCTCCTGCGTCCTGTCCTTGGAGAACCCGTCGTGGGAACCGGTGTGGAACAGTTTGTGTGCACTTGCTGGGGGTCTCTTCCCAAGCAGTTTGCTCATCCGCTGTCCAGGGTTCTGTCCTGCTGTGCTGTGTCTGGACCACAGCTGACTCATGTACTTGCTCCTGCGTCACACAGGTGTGTGGGGTGCCTGCGGGGTCGGGCAGGTGTGGTCCTGCTCCCACGGAGGCTCTGTCGAGAGGGGAGACAGACATGACACATCTCACTCGCTTCAGGTTTGGTGGAAACTGACAGATGCGGTGAGGCACCACACAGGCGAACGTTCTCCACTCTTGGAGGACGGAGCAGGGCAGGGGAATTCCTTGAGGGCGTCAAGGTTCCGTGGGCGATAAGCAGGTTCTAGGCAGAGGGAGCTCTGCGTGTCAGGGTCCTGAGTGGAGAAGGAAGGGCGTTGTGTGCCTGAGGAGGTGCGGGCAAGTGGAAAGAGCCAGTGGAGCAGTAGCCAGGAGGCCTGAGTGGCCACGTCAGATCCAAGTCTGTACCCAGCGGGCCTAGAAGAGCCACTGAAGCATTTGGAACAACGTGCAGATTTAAAAGATCCTTCTTGTTTTTGTTTGAGGGATAGATGGGACTGGGGTGCAGGGAGACCCACTGAGAGACGTGCTGAGAAAGAGAGGGTGGTGGCTGGGAGGGACTGGCGTGGCAGAGAGATGAAGCCAATGGACGGATGACAGATCGGCTGGAGGGGCGGGTGGGCGGCAGTGCATGCCCTGAGGAGGGGCGGCCAGGCTGGCGGGAGGAGTGACAGCTGGAGGCAGGTGGGGTTTGGGGTGCCCTCCAGATATCTGAGGGAAACAAGTCAAGAGGGCAGTGGGTGTCCTGAGGAAAGGTCTGAGCTGGACACACAGATTGAGAGGGACCAGCACAGAAATGGTGGTCGACGGGCTCGACGGGTCCCTCGATGGGCTCGCCTGGAGAGGAGGACCAGAAGGAGATGAGGCAGGCTGGAGAGCCGTGAGGAGCAGCTCTAGCAGCCGAGTCAAGGAGCATAACCTGCAAGGATGCAGCGTCCCCGAGAGCCCAAGAGAGGGGCTCAGCTAAGGAGAACCCTAGGAAGAGCCCGTCGATTCAGTCCTGCAGAGGCTGTGGGGACCCTGGGAGACACTCCGTCAGGTGGGCGTGCTGGGGAGAAGCAGTGAAGTCAGGGTTAATTGGAAGAGGGAAGAAAGCAGGTTGAATTCTAGTCAGCATAGGCAGTGGGGCTGTTGAGCGTTTTGGAGGGAAGGGGGATGAAGGTATGTCTAGGATGGAGACGGCCGTTCTGTGGACTGGGAGCCAGGAGGCCCCGGGTGTGCTGGGTCACACATGGCATAGCTGCCTACTGCTCCTGCGTGTGCTCTCACCTCCCTCGCCAAGTTCAGGCCCCAGCTGTTTACGTAGGTGTTAATCAGAGGGCCTGTCGGGCATTTCAGAGAGTATCTGTTGACCGTTTGTGAGACCCTTGCTTTTCCTTAAAGAAACCACGTTAGAGCACTTGTGTCTTCTGTACCTGTGTTTAATGTCATACAGTTGTCATTAGCAGTTAGCACTCACAGTGCATTTTGTGCACGTTTTCTTGACCCAATATCAAAACACAGCGTCCAGAAAAAATTATCTGTTTTTCGGGGCTCAGTAGCCAATGGTAAACGACACTAAAATGACATGTATATGAGACACAGCTTCATGGAAATGGTGAGGTGGGGCAGCTCCCAACACGTGAGGCTGAGTGGGCGTGCAAGGTGGACTGGCGGTCCATCTGAGGTGGCGCTGGAAGGAGAAGGTGGCCAGATGCTTGACTGGAGTGTCTGGTGCAGATGTCGGGTTTGAGTTCAGAAGAATCGAGGTTGGTTGTTGAGGAGAAAACAACTGGGCTCTCCCAGATGAATGCCCGTGTGGCCCAGGGTCATGAGAAGTAGAAGTGAGACACAAGTGGTTTTTCTCTCTAGGAACTGAGGTTTAGCACTGCTTGAAGGATACAGAAGTTAATATAACCAGGCCGTTAACTGCTTTTCTTTATTTTCCAAGCTGTCCTCTGCAAATGCTGTTAGAAACAAGAATTTTCTTATTGACTCCATCATAATTTCAAAACAAAGTCCTCAGAAGTCATGACAAGTGTGTGTATATTATCCACGTGGTTGTTTTCATTATAAAAAGTAGAACATGCTCATTGCAACTGCAGTCATCAAGACTAGCAGTGTCCAGAGAGCGCAAGGCCTCCTCCCCCAGGGCAGCCTCTGCTGATCCTTCAGTGTGTGCATGGGTGCTCGGGTTTTCCACCGACACAGACATAACGTGTATCTAGCTGTGCACTGATATTTTCCTGTAACTGAAATCATGCCACTCTGTAACATTCTTCTACACCTTTATTGAGATATCATACACACAACAGTCAATCTTAGGACATTTTCATCAGCTCAGAAAGAAACCCCACAGCTCTTGGCCCAGCCCTAAGCCATCCTGGGTCTACCTCAGTCTCCCTGGATGTCCCCACGTGGATGTTTGCTGTGAGTGGATGTCATCTCTGGGCCTCATGTGACTGGCCTCTTCCCCTGGGCACATGGTCCTCAAGGCTCACCCACGTTGAAAGAGTGTTAGTGCCCCAGGCCTTTCCATGGCTCCTTAATGCTCCGTTCCACGCACAGATCACATCCTGTTTCTCTCTTCATCAGTTGACGGACACGTGGGTTGTTTCCCCCTGTGGCTGTCACAAATCATACTGCTCTGAGCATGGGTGTACACCATTTTGTGTGGACATTTGTCCTAGGAGTGGAAATTCTAGGTCAAATGGTAACTGTAGATTTAAATTTTTGAGGAGCTGCTAAACTGTTTCCAGCATAGCTGCACCATTTTCTGTTCCCACCAGCAGTGTATGTGGTTCAATTTCTCCGGGTCCTTGTCCACACTTGCTATCTGATGTTTTGATTATAGCTACCCTAGTGCGTGTGAAGTGGTATCTCATTCCATTTCCCTGATGACTGAGATGGTGAGCATCTTTTCATGTGTTTATGGGCCATTTGTATGTCTTTGGAGAAATGTCTTTTCCAATCCTTTGTCCATTTTTTAATTGGGTTGTCTTTTTATTACTGAGTCTTAAGTGTTCTTTGTCTATTCTCGATACAAGTCCCTCATCAGATATATAATGTGTGTAACTTATTTTTAACTTAATAATATATCATGGACATCAGATCAGAACATGTAAATCTGTTTAACAGCTGCATGGTATTCCATGATTTATTTGATCAAATAATTGAATGTTTCATGCACTTCCTTTTAAAATCGCTTTGTACCTAGTACTATGCTATGAAGACCATCTGCTGGTTCTGAACAGAACTTGTTTTGTCCAGTTTTGTAGACATTTGGTCCTCTCAGAAGAAGGTCATGTTGAATGGAAGCGCACGTATTTTGCCCTTCAGAAGTATTACCCAACCCGAGAGCAGTATGGGGACACTTTACATTTCTGTCGGCACTGCAGCATCCTCTTTTGGAAGGTAATAATTTCAAATACACCCTTGGAATTTGGGGATTAAAATTTGGTGAAACCAGGGGCCGGCCCGGTGGCGCAAGCGGTTAAGTGCGCGCGCTCCGCTGCGGCGGCCCGGGGTTCGCTGGTTCGGATCCCGGGCGCGCACCGACGCACTGCTTGGTAAGCCATGCTGTGGCGGCGTCCCATATAAAGTGGAGGAAGATGGGCACAGGTGTTAGCCCAGGGCTGTCTTCCTCAGCAAAAAAAGAGGAGGATTGGCGGATGTTAGCTCAGGGCTGATCTCCTCACAAAAAAAAAAAAAAAAAAAAAAAAAAAAAAAATTTGGTGAAACCAATTATTCACATTTATTTTAATTGTAATAGTAAAAACAATGGGAAGTTCTATTTGTGATAAGAAGGATAATAATGAGATATATATTTCACCAAATATTGGGTAGGGGAATAGGTTCATAAAAGTAAAACGTACAACTTGTGGTTTGAATCAGAAATGTTGAAAGACACCTCTTTTCCCCTCAGATGACTCGGTTTCTCCCTTCCGTGGACATTGGCATGTGGGAGGCACGTCTCAGAGGGCACCTGAGGCAGGAGTGTCTCTGGGCTGAGTCCGGGGCAGGCCCCGTGGCTGGCGGCCTTTCCTGGCAGCGGCTTTGGAACGCCCTGGGTTAAGATCCCCCCCTTTATAAACGTGGGGAGGAGCCCTCCTGCTGCCTCCCCCACTGGCCTTCAGCCTGGAGCTGTTCTCGGGGACCCCCACACCGTCACAGCAGCGCCTCCAGGAGGCTCTCCCCAGAGCCGGTTCTTAGAGCAGGGTCTGCAGAGGTCACAGACTGTGAAGTAAACCTGCGGTTTCCTGGTTCACGAGGTCAGAACTGACCAAGCTTACGGTTCCTGACCTGCGAGCCTGGCCCTGGGGTGAGAGGCGTGCGCTGGGAGCTTCGTCGCCAGCAGTGTCAGCGTCAGGGTGAATCGGGAATCCCCACCCCTGCCCTTCCCGTTATTAGCTGTACATCTCACTGTCCAGACTGCGTCTGATACAGGCAGCTTTTCCACAGGAGAGGTCTGTGCGCCTCCTCTTGGGTGAAGTTTTATTTTCTTACCATGCTGGTACTGTTTTACCCAGGATGCTTGTCCGTGGTTTACCTTGAGTTTGACTATGTTTAATGTTGTGAGATTTCACAAGGGGAAGAAAAGTGGCCAAAAGTGGTGGGCCGGCCGCGAGCATGACTGTCCCGTCCTACACGCACCGCGGCCCTGCCTCTCGGGACCTTGCTCAGAGCGTGGCCCCGGGGCCTCCCGCCACCTTTGGGGTGAGGGCCATCAGGCTTCTGCCTGGTAGACACCACACTGATCACTTCTGTTGCTTTACATTTATCTGTAATTTGTTAGATGCATAACACAGCAAACTAGATTGTTGGAAAACAGACAGCCACTTTAAATTTTTTTCATTTCACATTACATTTATGATAGTGTAGCTTCTTTTTTTTTAATTATAATCCACAGTTGAGCAGTGAATGTAGAGATGTTGTGAACGCTTCCCGTGTTACTGTGATAGAGCCTTATTTACTGGGTCAGAGGTGAGCATTCGTGAGTAATTTCTGGTGCCTCCATACATGAATAGCATGAGACTCTGTTACTTCTAACTGATTGTCCTATATTTTAGTATGACTTCTTTCTTGAAATTGAAAAGAGAAAACGTACTGTGTTTGCAGTAGTTCAACTGTTCCTAGAGCACTGTTCCCCAGGAGCAGGGAGTACCTTGTTCAAGCTTTTTCTCACATCTGCGCTCAGCACACACCGTGAGGCACTTGGTCAGTGCCTGGGGAGTGGATGAGTCAGTAAGTCAGTCTGTCAGCCCATCAGCGGAGTCAGACACACAGGAGAGAGCCCTCTTTTGTCCCTTGTCCCAGCCACAGGGCACAAACACACAGCGTGGTGGTGTGTTGTCTGCAGCAAGCACACAGGCAGGTGCTGGTGGGTGGAGAAGGCGACTGAGTGCGTGGGGCTCGGGGTTGCGCCCCGGATGGGACCTGCATCCCTGGAAATCGCCAGCCCTGGCTGGAAGCGCATGAGGACGTGTCTTCAGTGGTACAGTAGGAGCGGATGAGACGCTCTGGGTTTCTCCTTTGAATCGATTCTCCCAGGAGTTCTTTGCTTTTCTCCTGAGCAAACTGTTTTATTCTAAAGAAATATTGCAAGCAGTGATGTTTTTCTGGGGAAAACAACTATTCATGGGATATATAAGTCTTTCAGTCTTGCCTGTGACACACATTTTTCTAAGAACACTATTTGAGAATACTGGCACCCTCCCTGTCTCTTAAGTAATTAACAAAGAAACAGGTACTGTCCCTCAGCGTCTGTGCCATCAGGCAGTGTGAGAATGTGCTGCCCTGTCCTGAAGAATACAAGTTCTGATTGTTTTTGTAAATTGAGAGGCAATTTTTAGCTTCCAGAAGAATTTGCCTGAGAATTCTTATTTTTAGTGAGTCTTCCTATCACACTTAATCAAGTTATGAAAATAGAACAAGCTTCCTAATAAAGACGCTGCTTCTTCCAGTTCTTTAATATTCTTGATCTCGCTCCTGAAGGCTGTGTGAACCACACTTTACGCAGCAGCCGCTCTGAGGATCGGCCTCAGCTCACAGGGCCACGTCGCAGCCTTTTCTGCCGTATGTCATTCGGGAAGACGCGGGTTACACTCCTGAATCTGCGTGAGAGTGTAAAGAAGAAGATCCGTCTTTGGAATTGCTGGCGGAACCTGTTTCCTGAGTTAGCTCCTGAGGAAGCAGAGTCTTCCTGCTTGGCCTCCATCTGCTCTGCCATATTGGCCGGCTCCGCAGTCCAGAGACGGAGCCGGACCCGCCTCCCGGCTCGGCCCCAACTGTGCTGTGGCCACACGAAGTGTCCAGTCTCATGGAGTCTCGTTTTCATGATGCAGCCTGCCACATAGAGTGTGGTAGGGACGGAGCAGTACTGTGCCTTGCACACGGTTGGTGCCCAGAGAACAGTCCCTACGGCAGTGCTCATCTTCTCCAGCAGCCCAGTGAGTGTTTGTGCTGACTGAGAACTGAAGTGACGTGAAACCCTCAAGAGAACGGAGCTGGGCGGGGGCACTGATGACTGAGTCACAGCTGCCCTTGGACTCCAGTGTGAGCCGGGCCCTCTCTGTCTCATATCAGATATTTTATCATTCTCCATATGAATTTGGAGCTCTCTGACAGGCATCTGCCATGCAGCCTCCTCCTCTGCTGCCAAGCTGGTTTTCCATCCGTTAAACCCTGGGTTAACCATACTGGGGCTAGGTATTTAATTTTTCCACCTACCTCGATGAGAAACCTCCAAAGTGACAGGAGGGGAGAAATAGTATTTCTGTCTTTTAAAAACTATACAGCATGGTCTCTGTGGTCACCCAGCTGAGTTAAAGACTGCCCAGCCTGGGGTCTGATTTCAGTGGCCCTCAGAAGGCTCCACTGAGATGACCCCCGCCCTGGGGTCACTGAGGTCGAGGGTGGGAAGACAGTCACTACGTGGTTTAGCAAGGCTGTTGTGTTCCCTACTCCTGCCTGTTCTCCAGCTGGATTTCTGTACTTCTCAGCTTTACAAAACTTCAGTTAAAACAGGGTGTCGGGTGGTTGGGAAGCAGAAGGAGTCCAGTTAAAGGCAGAGCCGGAGTGAGAGTCTGTCCCCTGCCGCAGCACGCGCAGAGCCCAGTGTTCACACTGCAGGTCCGCTGGCATGGTCAGGAAGAGTCTTGGCTGGAATCGGAGGCCAGGGAGTGACTCCCGGGTGGAAACCCGGCTAGTCTGGGCTGAGCTGCGGCACGCTACCCCTTGACTGGCACTGACCGGCCAGTCCCAGCTCTGGCGAGGATGAGGGCCAGGGCGCGGCAGGGAGGTGGCGAGGAGTGCTGGCTCTCGCGCATTCTGAGCGGGGACGGGCGGCCGGCCGGGACGGCGTGGGTGAGGGCAGCAGGCTGGTGCCGACCTTGCGTTGACAAACCGCGAACAAGCAGAAAGGAGTGTGGGAGGTGGAGCCTGTGTGCTGGCTCCTGGGTGTCCCCGGCGTCGGCTTAACACACGACTCAGCACAGAGCAGACTCGTGGGCTTTAGAAAGGAATAAGTGACTGTCCAAGAAATCTGTGACACGTTTGTTCAATGTAAACCAAACACGGAAACACCAGCTTCACGTCTTTTCAGGGCGCGGTTTTGAAGGTTATTGAGCCTGCAGCTTCATCAGTTGTCAGTCTGAGCCTCACAAGGGGGTGGGAACATGTATCACTGTCTCCTGTCTTCGGGTTGTATGGATCTCTGGGGTATCTGAAGGTGCCTTGTATGCTTCCTTTAATATTTTTATTGCCCACATTTAGATGATTTCAGTTGTTTTCATAAATAACAGGCGTCAGACCTAAGTACCTGAACACAGCCTGGCTCTTTCTAATCTTGATTTTGCCTCTTTTTCCTCCCTTCACTGCTTTCCTTCCTGACTCTTCCTTCACCATCTCAAAGGACTGCCGCCTCGCTCTGTTATTCAAGGTACCTCGTGCTGCCCCACGCATGCGCGTGGCATGGTGGTGTGTCTGCAGTGTTCACGCGGCCCCCTCGACTACCCCCAGACCAGCTCCGTTAGCCCGCAGCCCTCGCCGCCCCAGACACAGCATGCGTGTCTGACCCGCGGCCAGAACTACAACTCTGTTCTTGCTTATTTCAGCCGCCACCAAAGGATTTGCATGAACTGTCTTGTAGAGCAACGCTTGAGTCATAGAGGCCCAGCCCTAAGGGGGTTGTTGGCTTGTGCGTAAGAATTTCACTCAGGTGAAAGGCACCGCACAGCCCCTTAGGGTGGTCACTCGCCAGCTGGTGGACACTGAGTGCACACGCTGGCCTAACGTGGCCTCGAATGCCCTCTGGCCTGTATTCTGTAGGGTCTTTGTTCTCTTAAGAGCTTGTCAGTCTTCATACACAAAACCTATTTTTTTCTGTCATTTTTCCTATTAAACACAATTCTGGGTCTTCCATTGAGTGTGAGCTCCCAGCTCCCTTGCGCTCCACTGCAGCAGATGGGGCCACGGGTGCTGCTTCCAGAGGGTGGGGGCGCCCTCCACGCGGTACCAAGGGGTGGCTGATGGGTAGCCGGGAACCTGAACCCCAGCGTAGACCAGGACGGGAGGAGCATTGAAAGCGGATATTAAAGAGTGCAGTGTCAGAATATTCCCAGTGGGAAGCGACCACGCCAGGACAAGGGAGGCAGAAAAGCCCAGGGTTTCCGTTCCTCTAACCCAGGGCCGGACACAGCTTCCCGGGACCGGCTCTGGGCCATCTGCCTCTCCGTCTCCTTGAGCAGAAATTCTGACAAAAATCTCCTGAAAAACTGCTGTGCTGCCTTGTTTTCATGATCTTCGTCTGTTATTTTGCACTTTGCAGTGGGGTCCGGGGCCCGTTAAAACAAACAGTCTGTTTAAACAGTGGCTGATCTGTGACAGTGCCTCTCCCTCCTCACAGGACTCGGGACACCCCTGCACGGCCGCCGACCCCGACAGCTGCTTCACGCCCGTGTCTCCGCAGCACTTCATCGATCTCTTCAAGTTTTAAAGGCTCCCTCACCCCCTGCATCGCTGCCAAAGGTGGTACCGTGTGTGTGTGCAATAGCTGGGAGGAGGTGTTCTTGGTGACTGACAGTGATGATGGGACGGTGACTGGAGGCCTCCTGCGGGCCCTGTGCTCACTGGAAAGAACAAGAAAGGACGTGAAAAACTGTTCCTTGGTGGAGGAATGCATTGTTGGGTATTTTCATTTTTGAAAGGGGTCAGGGAACCCAAGCAAAATCATTTCTACTCCTTCTTTAAAAAAATTCTTTTCTTCTTAACAGATTAAAAGTTGCAACTTTGCATATTTATAAATACAGTTCAGAAAAGATTTTGGATTTTCAGCACCACCTTCTGTGCTGAACTGACACTAACGGCCAATAATATGCTTCTTAATTGTCAAATGATAGTTTCTTGATTTTGTAGTAATTGGGGTGAGGGACAGAACCGTTGATCCTTGTAAATACATTGCACAGAATATTTATTTTTCTTAAGATGTATTTTAACGGCATTGGTTGTGTCCAGATGAATCCTCTTTGAATGCAAAATGAACCTAGGGAAATATTTGTGTATCCATTCTGGTGTTTAGCGATTGCGTTGTGAATTGTGCAAAATGATTGTAACCCACAAACGTGTTAGTGGTGTGGCTGTGGTCCTGGGGCTCCGGGACAGACACTGGCGGGCAGGGAGCTCTGCTTTGCGGGACCTGTTCTCAGCTGGCCTGTGGGGGGACCAGACAGCCCCTGAGCATTTGCCACGACCGAGTCAGGGACAGCCCAGTGCAGCCTGAGCTCGACTGTGCTGAGACTGCTTTCATAGACAAAGGAGTAAATCACGTTTATCTACTGATGTCACTTCGTCAGTTTTGCATCTTACTGAAAAAACTAGTGTCAGTGATTCTGATCTTTATTTAAACCTTTAAAAGATTGTTTTATTTTTAAAATAATGCATGTGCATTTTAGAAAATTTTGAAAATAAAGGTTTATAAAAGAAAATAGACATCACCCATAACCCGCCCCCCAAAGATGACTGTGCCAGAAAGGGAACACTTGCCCCTAGCAGCTACAGGGGAGAGATGTGTTGTGTTTATTTTCAGGTTTTTTTTTTTTTTTTTTTTTTTTTTTTTTTTTTTTTTTTTTTTTTGGTGAGGAAGATCAGCCCTGAGCTAACATCTGCCAATCCTCCTCTTTTTGCTGAGGAAGACTGACCCTAGGCTAACATCCATGCCCATCTTCCTCCACTTTATATGGGACGCCGCCACAGCGTGGCTTGGCAAACAGTGTGTCGGTGCGTGTCCAGGATCCGAACCGGCGAACCCTGGGCCGCTGCAGTGGAGTGTGCACACTTAACCACTTGCGCCACTAGGCCGACCCCTGTATTTTCAGTTTTGAATGGGATCAGAGGACCAAGAAAAATCATTTCTACTTCCTTCTTCAATTTTTTTTCTTCTAAGCATATTAAAATTTGTAGTTTTGCATATTTGTAAATAAAGATTCTGGATTTTTCAGCACCACATTCTGTGCTAAACTGATACTAACGGCCAAGAATATGCTTCTTAATTGTCAAATGATAGTTTCCCTCCAGATACGGTGTAGAGACCCAGTGCCTCTGTGTGTGTGTTGGAGTAAATGCTTTCATAAAACCATAAGCATCCTATATACCACTTTCATTTTATAACCAGCGTTTTTTTAAAAGCATGGGTGGAAACCTGGTTTTTATTGGCTACATAGTATCAGCAAATGGAACAGTCTTATAATCTGGACATCAGGTTGTTTCTGATTTTTGCTATTAACGTAAGTAAGTAACTCTCTGCGTCTGAGTATGTCCAGATAGAGGAGAAGTAGGACAGGGAACGAGTTGGGTATTAGAGGCTCTTTCCAGACGCCCCGTGAGGACGGAGCTGTTGGGGTCTTCCTAAGAGGTGGAGTCTGCTGAGGCCCGTACTCCCTGAGGACAGGCGCTGTCGTTTCTTTTCTGCTGGTGCTGTTTTAATAAGTAAAGAATGGGATGTGAGGTTGGACATTTCCTGTGTATATTTACTGGCTGTTGGTTTCTGTTTTTGTTTTGTTTTTGGTAAATTACCTAATGTATGTTCTTTGCCAGTTTTACTTTTGCGGTGTTGGTCTCTTTTGTATTAATTTTTTCTCTTGTTGCAGCTCTTTTCCCCAAATAACAACATGAACAGTGTAGGGAGAGGGTCCCGCAGTCCCTCCACTCTGTCAGCACATTTCCACAGGCAGCAGGGGCGCTCAGACCCAAACCCGCTGCAGTTGCGTGAGGCCCGGAGTGCGAGGAGGAGACGGGAGAACCGAAGGGGTCACAGACAGAGGGAGGATGGTTTCGAGACACTGATCAGCGATTTACAGATCAGACGACACCAAACAGGCAGAGATGAGAAGTGGGGTCGTCATTAATTCACACAGTTGACAGTATTTTGAATCCAGGCTCTGTTGGGGGCCGTCCCGGGTGGGGATGCCACTGCTCCCTGGATGCACAGATCCTCTGCGTTGTGGACTGGCAGTGAAGCCAGAGCCCTCACACCACGAGCCAGAGACCGGGCGGTGAGTCTCACGCGCCCTTTGTTCCCTAACAAAGGCAAGGCCGCCTCTTAGGATGGAGTCCCCGGGCATTCACGTGGGACACGTGCCCAGTCAGCACTGCCACACAGGGCCTGGGGAGCAGGCCACGGAGTCTGCCCAGAGCCACCCCAGCCGAGCCCACGGGAGCTGCTGTGCCCAGAAGCCAGTGTTGTGTGGATGAAAAGACGTTTTGTCACCTACTTGTGAATACATCTGAGTCAGAAAGAGCTGCTTGGTAGCATTTCCCCAGCGGATTAAGGTGCGCCTCTGTCGTAGTTCATCATGTGACCCTGTATCTGCATGGACATCATGCATGTTCACTGTACAGGCTTGTATGTGGACAACTGTGTCTGCTTTACAGACAATATTTAGGGATCTATGTACAATTTTTGCCAAAATACTTTTAGAATCATATGCAAACAAAATACCTACAAGATGTTTGTATATTGACTTTTTATCCTGCAGCTTTGCTGAAATCATTTATTAAATCTAGTAGTGTTTTTGTAGAGAATGAGTTGCTACACACAAGATCACGTCGTCTGCAAATAGAGGTAGTTGTGCTTCTTCCTTTCCGGCTGGGTGCCCTTTCTTTTCTGGCCTGATTTTCCTGGCTAGAGCCTCCCATGCAGTGTTGTAGACAGAGCACAGACTTCCTCGTCCTGTTCCAGATCTGAGCGGAAGCTTTCAGTCTGTCACCCTCCAGTGTGATGTTAGCTGTGTGTTTTTGTAGACGCCCTTATCGGGTGAGGGTGTTCCCTCTCAGTCCTGCTTTGTTGTTGTCACGAGGGGGTATTGGTTTTGTCAGATGCTTTTTCTGCATCTATTGAGATGAGCATGTGGTTTTGTCCTTCATTCTCCTAATGTGGCGTGTCACGTTATTGATTTTTGTGTGTTGAACCAACTCTGCGTTCCCGGGCTTCAGTCCCGCTTGGTTGTGGTGTTTATCCTTTTTTGTTATCTTTTTTATAATAGTTGTTGGATTTGGTTTGCTGGTGTTGTACTGAGGGTTTTTCATAAGAGAGATTAGTCTGTGCCTTTCTTGTGATGGCTTTGTCTGGTTTTGGTATCAGGGTGAAAACGGCCTCCTGGAATGAGCTTGCCTTGGAAGTGTTCCCTCTGCTGTTTTTTGGGAAGAGCTTGTGAAGGATTGGTGTTAATTCTCCTTTTTTAAACATTTGGTGGAACTCCACATGAGACTTGCAGTTACTGAGGATGAAGCTTCAGTTTTCAGTTCAGTCACATCTTCCCTCTTGGAGGGTCCTCTGCCTATTGCCTTTAACAGGATGAGGCTATTTTGTTGTGGCATGTCTTTTTAAAGCTTTTCCTTTTCGTTGTGGAGGCCTAACCTAGCAGATAAATGGGCTGTGAAGCTTAATCTCTGATGCTTATCTCCATAATTACCAAAAGTGAGGGGTGCTGCCCTCTGAAAAATCACAGTTTTAAAAGGTAGAAGATAAGTGGCTCATGAAATGTCATTTTATTCCTTCATTAACTGTGTGTGCAAATGGATACGTGACTCCACTCACCTCCATTCCCTACCAAACACACATCAGTCACTCACCAGTGAAATGCCAGACCTCTGCCAGTGTGAAGGGAAGCTGGAGGACCTGACAGCCCTGGGGCCCAGCGTCAGCCGCTCAGTGACCTCTGGCTGCCAGCGCCCTCTTGGCCGGGAGTCCCGAGTTCCACACTGTTCTCAACTTAACCTCACCTGCTTCTGTCTGAGTACAGTTGTCTCTTACGTCTTCACCCAACACAGGCCACTGCTCGTCCCTCTCTGGTGTTCCTGCCAGAGGGAGCAGACTCTCAGCCTCTGGAGAGCAGTGTCCCCATGGCCCAGGTGCCGAACACCAGAGCCACGTGACTTAGCTGAGCTCAGCTGCTCACGGACGTGATCTCCGTCTCCCGAACCCGCACAGGGAACTGTGCAGAAGTGTGTGTGGAGAGAGGCGCCAGCCCCCTTCCTGGGACGGTGCTGGTGGCCGTGTGGCCCTGGGTCCCACACTCAGCACGCTCTTCCTCGCCGTCACCCTTCTTCCGTTCTCACATCTGGTTCTTCCACAGACCACCTCCGTCATTGCCACCTTTGCAGGTCACCTGTCCCGCAAGGTGAGTTCCTAGGAAAGGCTGTTAGCCGTCCAGTTGTCCTTGTCTCTGCAGTCCTCTCCTTCCCACTGTCCCTGCCTCGAACCCACAGCGAGTGACGGAGAGTCGAGAACAGCAGAGGTGCCTAGAGCACAGCCAAAGAGGAGGGCCAGGGAGAGGCTGTCCATAAGCTGCCCAGTCTCTCTGCCTCTTGCTCAGCCCCCGCACCTCACCAGGGGTCAGAGTTCAGGATGGTGGGTTCCTCACACAAATACAGTTGTTCAAGACAAGACTTTCCATGTCAGACAGGAGGGAAACCTCACCTGTGTTGTCTCGTTTTTTGGATAAAAATTTCACTTTTATTTGATAGTCATTTGAGAAATTTGCACAGATAAATGCTAGAGTAGCATAAAAAATTCTAATGTCACTTAAAAATTTTTTAATTATGGTAAAATACACTAAAGTTTACCACATTAACCATGTTTAAGTGTACAGTTCAGTGGCATTAAGTGCATTCACATTGTTGCAAACATCACCACCATCCATCTCCGGGACACTTATCTTCCTGAACTGAAACTCGGTCCCCATTGAACACTAACTTTCCATCCCCCGCCCGTCCCCTGGCAGCCAGCAGTCTACTTTCTGTCTCTCTGAATGTGCCTACTCTAGATACGTCATATAACTAGAGCCATACAGTCTTTGTCTTTTTGTGACTGCCTTGTTTCATTGAGCATAGTGTCCTCAAGGTTTATCCATGTTAAAGCATTTGACAAGCTTTCCTTCCTTTTTGAGGCTGAATAATATTCCTTTTTATGGATAATACCATTTTGTTGACCCATTCATCTGTGGATAGACACTTGGGTTGCTTCCCACCCTTTGGGTGCTGTGGATAATGCTGCTTTGAACGTGGGCGTACAAATATCTCTTTCAGGGTCCCACTTTTCAGTTCTTCTGGATCTGTCCCCTGGGGTGGAATTGTTAGATCAGATGGGGAGTCTATGTTTAATAAAAATTTTGAGGAACTACTATACTATTTTCCAGAGCGTCTGCACCATTTTACATTTCCACCATCAGTTCACAAGGGTTCCAGTTTCTCCACATCCTCACCAACACCTATTATTTTCTGGGGTTGTTTTTTTTGTTGTTTTTGTATAGTAGCCATCCTAATGAGTGTGAGGTGGTATCTTATTGTGGTTTTTGATTTGCATTTCCCTGATGATTAGTGATGGTGGGCATCTTTTCATGTGCTTATTGGCCATCTGTATGTCTTCTTTGGGTAAATGTCTATTAACGTCCTTTGCCCATTTTTTAATTGAGTTATGTGTTTTTGTTGTTCAGTTGTAGGAGTTCTTTATATATTCTGGATATTAACTCCTCATTAGATATAAGATTTGAAAATACTGTCTCCCGTTGTGTAGGCTGCCTTTTCACACTGTTGATTGTGTCCTTTGATACACAGAGGTCTTTAATTTTGATATAGTCCAATTTCTCTATTTTTTCTTTTGTTGGCTGTGCTTTTTGTGTCATATTCAAGAAATCATTGCCAAATCCAGTGTCATGAAGCTTTCTCCCTATGGTTTCTTCTAAGAGTTTTATAGTTTTAGCTCTTAGGTTTAGGTCTTTGATCCATTCTGAGTTAGTTTTTGTATGTGGTATAAGGTAAGGGTCCAACTTCATTCTTTTGCATGTGGATATGCAGTGTTCCCAGCACCATTTGTTGGGAACAAATGACTCTGTTGACTCTTTTTTTCCCCATTGCGTGATCTCAGCACCCTTGTTGAAATCATTGGACCAGAATGTAGGAGTTCACAGGCACACCTCAGAGATACTGAGGGTTTGGTTCCAGACCCCACAGTGAAGTGAATATCACAGTAAAGTGAGTCACACGAAGTTTCTGGTTTCTCAGTGGATATAGGTTATGTTTACACTGCACTGGAGTCTGTTCAGTGTGCAGTAAGAGCATTATGTCTCAAAACACAATGTAAGACCTTCATTAAAAAATACTTTATTGTTAAAATTGCTAACCATCCTCTGAGCCTCCAGCAAGTCATAATCTTTGCTGGTGGAGGGTCTTGTAAAAATCACAGTATCTGCAAAGTGCAGTAAAGCAGGGCAGAATAAAACGAGGTATGCCTGTATTTCTGGGCTCTCTGTTCTGTTCGTTGGTGTAATGTCTGTCTGTATGCGTCTACCACACTGTTTTGATTACAGTAGCTTTGTAATAAGTTTTGAAGTCAGGAATGTGAGACCTCCAATTTTGTTCTTCTTTTTCAAGATTGTTTTGGCTATTTGGGGTCCCATGAGATTACATATGAATTTTAGGATGGATTTTTCTATTTCTGCAAAAAAATGCCATTGTGATTTTGATAGGGATTGCACTGAATCTGTAGATCTTTGAGTGGTATCGACATCTTAATAATACGAAGTCTTCTGTGAGGACTACATCGTGTTCGCCACCCGAAATCTAATTGCACAGAAATTGAAATATAATGATGTATACCTGAAATTTATATAATGTTACAAACCAATGTTACCTCAATTAAAAAAAAATGTCTTCTAGTCCATGAACACAAGATGTTTTTCCATTTATTTGTGTCTGCTTTAATTTCTTTAAGCAACATTTTGTAGTTTTCAGTGTAGAAATATTTAGCCTCCTTGGTTAAGTTTATTTCTAAATATTTTATTCTTTTTGTTGCTGGTTATAAATGGAACTTTCTTAATTTCCTTTTCCTCACTGTTAGTGCATAGAAAAGCAACTGATGTTTGTATGTTGATTATATATACTGCAACTTTCCTGAGTTTATTAGTTCCACTTTTTTTTTTTATAGAATCTTTAGGGTTTTCTACATATAAAATCATGCCACCTGCAAACAGATAATTTTACTACTTCGTTTCCAATTTGGATGCTTTTTCTTTCTTTTTCTTGCCTAAATGCTCAGGTTATCTTAGAGGAAAAGCTTCCGGTGTTTCATCCTTGAGAGTGATGTTCGCTGTGGGCTTTTTGTATGGGCTTTATTGTGTTGAGGCAGCTTTCTTCCGTTCCAAGTATTTCTATCATGAAAGGGTGTTGAATTTTGTTAAGTGCTTTTTCTGCATCAATTGAAATGATTGTGTGTTTTTTCCTTCATTCTCTTAGTGTGGTGTATTAAATTGATTTATCAAGCAATGGATATTCTGCCTTACTGACAGTGGGGTATTGAAGTCTCTTACTATTATAATAGAGCTGTTGCTTCCTTCAATGATTGGTTCATATACGTTTATATCTTCCTGATAAATTCTCAACTTTTAAAAATTTAAACAACACGAAGACGATGAAATTATAGGATGTCTGTGATTTACTTTAAGGTAGTTCACTTGGTTGGGGTGGGGGGTAACTGTAGGTAGAGGAAGAATGGCAGGAGTTGGTAATGACTGCGGCTGGAAGGACGGGGCACACAGGTGTTCACACCGGCGTTCTGCAGCTGCGTCTGTCAGGAGGCAGGTGTTGCATGTTTCTGGCTTTGCAGGGCACGTGCTCTCTCTTGCAGTCACTCAGCTCCATCATCACAGTGCAAAGCCACCACAGACAGGGCATACGTGAGTGAGTATGGTTGGGTTTCAGTCAAACTCTATAGACACAGACATTTGAATTTCATGTACTTTTCATGTGTCATGATATATTATTCTTTTACATTTTTTCACCATTTAGAAATGTAACAACCATTCCTAACTTGTGGGTCATGAAATACAGGGGTGGCCAAACTCAGCCAGTAGGCTGTAGTTTGCCAACCCATTATTTATACTTTTGTCTCTTCTTTTATATGTTTGACGTTTTCCATTTAAAAAGTTAGATAATTTTACTTTTTTATCCTTGTTACCCTGTTTTTGATTGCAAAAGCAATGTAGATTCATTGTAAAATGTTTTCTTAAAAAGCCAATACACAAAAAATTTAAAATTATTCGAGATAATTATTCATATTTTGATGTCTTTCTAGTATTTTACCTCATGTTACTTTTTGAAGACACATAAGCTCGCAAATACAAAGTGAGAGACACGGGTAACTGTGAGGACACAGCGCCCTCCTCTCCCTTCCTGCAGCTGTGTCCCGGGGAGGGCGACTCCGCAGGAGCCCCTGGTCCCCGGGGACGGGTCCCCTGTGCCTCTGCTGCTGAGCTTCGAGGAGTTCTCACAGAACAAGAATTCCTGGCATCTCCTGCTGGTGTCTGCGCCAGCTCAGAAGCCTCCAGAGAGAAGAGAATTTGGAAACCCGTCTCTAAAGAAAAGAAAAATCACCTCTCAAAAAGAAAACTCCAAGTGAAGGTATTTCCCATCACCTCCCTTGTCCAGATTGTGCAGCATTCTTGAAAAGTTACATGATTTTTAAAACTGCAAAGTTTACATAATTTAAATATTTCCTTAAAACTCCAATACTAATTTTGACTTAGTAAGAAAAGTACATTAAACAGAAGTAATTCCAAAGGGATCAATTAAAAGCTAAAGTTCTATCCAACCTTTATCACTAAGTGAAAATCTCTCATCTGCAATTCTGAAAAACCATGCTGAGACATTCATTTCTGGTGACATAAATTTTTCTATCCAGATTGATAGCCTTGTCCAAAGCCTCTGTTACTGAGCTGGACATGCCTGAAAGAGATGAAACCCTTCACAGACCTGGTGAGAGAATGGCGGCTGGAGGACAAAGATTACAGTGACCTCACACCATAATCAGAAACTTAGTGGACACTGACATATTGGAGACACAATGGCCACACCCGGAGAATGGACTTTGTGTACTGGAACCCTGTATGGAGCAGTGGGTGGGGAGCAGCGGGTGCGATTCCTCTTGAAGATGGTGCCCACTGCGTGGTTGTGAACGCTGCGCTGGGCGCACGCACGCACTGGGAGGAGACAGTCCACCAGCAGGGCAGGCCCGGCAGCACCTCACCCTCAGATGTGGGGGAGAGGAATGAGGCTGCAGACTTAGCCCGACTTGCCATATTAAACATTTATTCAGTATTGACTGATGCCCTACAGCACGCCAGGCACGCAACTCACATGCCATATCCTGGTTTGGGGGAAAAATTAAAAGCAGCTAAAAAGATATTTTCTAGACAATTGCGAAAACTTGAATGTGTATATGGGTATTAGATGCTATCAGAGAATAATTTTGTTAGGGTCCTCATTGATAGAGTAGTTATGCAGGGGAACATCCTTGTTTTTAGAAATGCATGTTGAAAGCATTTAGGGGTTAAATGTCATGATGTCTGTAATTTACTTTTAAATGGTTAATTAAATATCTGTAAACTTTGAAACACTTCATCAGACAGGCGCACACACACGTTAAGCAGTGTGACAGACACATGCAGCAGTTTTGGAATCTCAGTGGCTGAGTTTACAGGTGTCCACTGCATTATTTTCTACTTTGGCAGAGATCTTTTTCCATAAGAAAAAGTTTTAAAAAATGAACACTTGTCACCTTCACAAGTAAGCCAAATTGAAATGTGCCAGATTAATTATGAAAATCAGCACCATGCAGAGCTTTAGGTGTAGGGTCCTCTCCGTCCGACACTCCGTGCTCCTGCTCTTCTCTCTTCCAGTCGCCTCACCTGCTGCTTCGCTCAGGAGTGGAGTGCGCTGTGGAGCAGGAAGCGCAGAACTGCCAGCGCGCCTGCTGCGTGGTTCTGAGGCTCCAGACCACCCAGGGCAGGGTGACCGTGGAGTCCTCACAGATGCCTGAGGTGCAGTGCCTGTTGGGGGCTGAGCCCGGCCTCTCCTGTCTTGGCATCAGTGGCTGCTGGGGGCTGAGCCCGGCCTCTCCGGTATTAGCATCAGTGCCTGTTTACTCAGCATGCGTCTTCTTGGGATGAGGCTGACAGCAAGTTCCGGGGCCAGGAACCGTTGCGCTGCTTTCCCAGACTTCTCGGAGGAAGAGCGCACAGAATCGGGGCACGTGTGTGTGTCACTCCCTCAGGCTCCGACAGCCTGGCCTTGCGCTCCTCTAAGGACCCCGCCGAGCAGGGTGCCCTCGGCTCCTCTGAGGACAGTGTCCCTGTGATGCACTCATGACCTGGCAGATGTGAAAGGCGAGTCCAGATACAGGCATTTTTCTTTCATCTGCACTAAGGCTGGCTAACTTAATGGAGGGTGTCATCCAGTTACATTTTACTGTTATTACTTAGCTTTCTGCTCATTTCACAGAGGCATAGACTGAGTTCCTGGAGCTGCCACGGCTGCCATAGAAATGTCTCCGAAACTATAATCCACTCAGTTTCCTACTCAGCCCACAGATCAGCCCCCACCTCTGCTGGTACATGACCTTCTCCCTCCCTCCAGTCCACGTTCCACACGAAGAACAAAATGATGCCAGCTTCTGTTTTATGAAGACACCTGTGGACAGGACAGAGCCCTGCACACCCTGTCCCCGCGGTGTGCACAGCGGGGTGGGGTTGTGCCTCCACTCGGGCCGGCTGCCTGGGGAGCCAGGCTCAGACGCCCGTAACCTCCCCTCACAAGTGAGAGAGAAGATGCACCCGCTTCACGGGCAGGCTGCACCCTCTCTCTGTGACAGTGGACAAATGACTCACCCTCTCTGGGCTTCTGAACCAGTGTTTAGACCTCATCCATGTGATTCTTAAACCACGAGCCTGCGCCCCCGATCTGTCCAGTCTCAGCATCCGTCAGAATGCCCGCCTTGAGCGCAGAGGAGCCGGCTCCATGCGGAGGCTGCCCACGAGGAGCCCGGCGGTGAGGGCAGCGGGTGGGAGAGGCGAGAATGGACACGAGGTTCGGGAAGGGGCTGCTTCAGAGGAGAGCAGAGGGAGGGGCCGGCGGGCAGAGAGCTGGGGCAGAGGTTACGGCACCCGGTGGCCTCGTGCACGGTGTGGCCCGCGCCCCGGGGCCTGAAGAGGGCCGGGCGGTGGAACTCCCTGAGCCAGCCCAGCCCCTCCACGCCTCTGCCCCGTCCCCACCTTGGGGTTGGGCCCTTCCCCTGCAGCACCTTCCTGCCATCACCGCCAGCTTCCTCCGTCATGGATGCAGAGCGCGCCAGTGTCAGGCCCTCAGCTGCCAGATCACAGGAAACTTGAGGACCGACGCTGTGACGCATAGACCAAAGGGCACTCCCAGAATTCACGGACGTGCACGTGAGTCTGAGCAGAGAAGACTGTGGGGAGATGCCACTGGGACACGAGCCACCTCTTCTTTTTCTAGAGCCTTCCGCTCACTTTGGGGCAGGTTGCTCGGCCTTGGTTTCTGACTAAAACCATCCGTGCCTACAAAGCCGGGGTCTGTGTGGTCACGTGAAGCTGCGCAGGGGACAGGGTGGTTGGGCAGGGAGGGAGGGAGCCAAGGATTTGGTCCTGACTCTCTGGAGGGGACAGCGATTCGCTGGGAGCGTGGGGCTCAGGCCTCCCCACCACGCGGTCCCCAGGGGTTGCTGACACCTGTCACTTGACATCACCTGGGTCCTGTGTCCCTGGAGGAAGGGGTAAGGTGTCCCCTGAAGGACACAGGCCTGCCTGCAGTCCGGCACCTGGGTCAAGGTCGAGAAAGCAGAGGTTTCTGGAAGGAGCCTTAGTCTGGGTGAGGGCGCAGCCCATGGACCCCGAGAACACGCTGCCTGCACTGATGGCCTCAGCCAGTGGCCAGGACCCGACGCTGGAGGAGGAGGCAGAGGGACGGGCTCACTTGTGACCCGCTCTTCAGTGACCTCGGCAGGGAGGGGAGGACGCACTCCTTTGAATCCCTCGTATTTTGGGTCTTTAAAATACGACAGCGAGGCCTCGGGAAGGTCCAGGCTGGGCACATGAAGGGATCCTGCTTCAACCCATGTCCGGGACCAGCGAGGGAGAGCCCAGAGCAGGGACCCGCCGAGGACAGGCTCGTGCCTGAGCAGCCCTGGGGGGTCACAGCGCGACAGCGGCCACCAGGGAGGAGAGGCCTTGGCCTGACACCAGACACAGAACGACAAGGCCCGACTGTGGGATGCACAGGCGACCCCCTCCACAGTCCGGGCCAGCCAACCCACAGGACCCCAAACCCACACGCGGGCAGGGACCCTCAGAGAGAATGCTGGGGCTCACGGAGCAGCCGCTGCAGTCAGGCCCAGAGCCGTGGCTCTGACGGCCCTCCCCCCTCTAATCGCAGGGAACTGGGGCCCACGACAGCTCCTCCGGCCCTGGGGACGCATCCGACCACGCTGGAAACAAACGGCAGACGCCGCCTCTGCTTCCCCCCGAGCCCAGCCTGGATTTCGGCTCACGTTCGCTGTCGTCACTGTCATGGCGTGTTCCAGTACAAACTCACCGAGAGTCGAGAGCTGACCCCTCTGAGCCTCGCTCTGATCGTTCGTAAAACAGGCAGCACCAGCTTCACAGGAGTCGCCCAGGATCCCACGGCGGCCGGAACAGGTGGGGCGCCACACGCCGGGAGGCCCTAGGCAGGGGCATCAGGGCCAAGGACCGCATCCCCGCCCTCGGGACACGGCGGGCAGCTCCCTGGAGGACCAGCGGGCAGGAGCGCGGCCCTACCACCTGTGCTGTCGCCAAGCAGAGAGTGACGCCGAGGCTGGTGACAAGGGAGCGTGACAGGCCCTCCGTGAGGCCCGGCCAATGGGTCTCCCGTTTCCTGCCAATTCTTCCCTCTCTGAGGAAGACAGATGTGCCACGGCCACAGGTCAAGCTGGCCATGTCACCTGTCATTTCGTTTAAACGTTAATCTATTTTTAAAGGGTTTTACTCAACTTAAATAACAAGTACTTAAAGTTTTTGTTTTGTTTTGCTCGTTTCTCGTTTTGCTCAGATTTTCTGCAAAGTCTGGTTGAATCCTCAACCAGAGCCGGCTGTTCCGCTGGAGTTTCCACTGGAGGGAACTGAGACGGGAACTCGGTCAAGACGGAGCCGATCTCCTCACACTGGGGCCATGTGGGACTCGCTCCTGTATTTAAGATGCAGGTCGCCAAGACCCGAGTTGGCTTTCTTACAGATGCACTGGAAACCTCGTGTTCTAAGGAGTCATTTTGGCGCTCAGCTCCCGAGATGTCTTCCCTGGGGATTCTGATCCAGGACGAGGTCTAGAGCTCAGATTTGACCCACGCCAGCTCTGCTGCGTGTGGCTCTGGGCGCTGTCACCACCCCGCCCCGTCTCCTGTCACTGGTGCCTGCACACCGCTCGTCGCCCGTCCTACGGCCGTCAGCAGCCTTGTTTCCCCTCCTCTGGTGACCCACCGCTCTGATGCCCAGAAGACACACTGAAAAGTCGGACCTTCTCAAAGCTCCTCTCACGACCAGATAACGAATGACCAGCTCAACTTCCGACCTCAGCCAGTGGAGGAAATCTCCAGCAGCTCAGGCTGCCGAGAAGTTACCTCCGACTGAGCTCGAGTCGCTGTGCTAAGGTGCTGCCAGTGCCACGCGGTGCACGTTTCTTGTACGTGTACAACCTCGAGGAAAGAACACCGGGATCCAGCCTCGTTGGGAGGGCATTCTGGCAGATTCGCAGTCATCGCTCGTCAGTAATCTGTTTCTGCCTTTCCTGTAGTCCTGGAAAAAGGCTGACAGGCTCGTAACCCTGAGGAGTGGGCGAGCACGTGAGTCCATCCTCAGTCGTTAAAACCTAAAACGTCCCAGTGAGACCCGAGGAGACACATCGCTGAGCAGTCTTTGGAGGAAGTTGGGGGGAAAAACAACTTCTCCTGTGGGCTGACACTGAATTGTGACCTTAGTAAAACAGTCTTTCCGCTGCCGAGCGTGTCCTCGTCACCTGTGTCTCGTGTTTCTGTCCCAGTCGGGCAGAGACACCCAAGAGCAAGTCTCGGAGAAGCTCCACGTCCACCTGCTTCCTTCTTCCCTTAGCGGACAGCTGGCTGTTGTCAGGAAGCGGCCGCCCGGGACAGGGGTCCGCCGGGGAGGGGGCTGCCCAGCCAGGACAGAAGCGCTGACGGCAGCGAGTGAACTGGGCTCCAACGACGAGCTGTCAGCCTCCACATGCCAAGCAGAGGGCAGCCAGAGCTTTCCCTTGCTGACCTACTCCCAGTACAAGGAATGAAATGAGAAAAAAAATTGGATAAAAAGCAACTGCTATTGAAAGCAAGTCTCTCCTCCAGAAAAACACCGTTACCTGTGGTGCTTCTGCACGAGGAAAGCAAGTGTGCGCTGCCATCACCCTCACACCCGCTCCCGCTCCTGTGGGGGTCTGGTCAGCTGTGAAGACCACGACCTGCAGACAGGAGAGGAGACTGCAGCCCCGTCCCAACCATGGACACTTAGACTCCTCAGTCCAGCCCACGGATTAGGCATTCACGTTCCTGCCCGCCATGGGGCCAGCGGCGCCCAGGCCTGCTGTCAGGAAGCGGCGCCGGTCTGTGTGTTGCTGCAGTCCCGGGAGGTGAGTGCTCTCCTCCCCACTCTGCATGAAGAAACTGGGTCTGCGAAGGTGACAGGCCACATGGTGTTAAGCGTGGAACTGGGCCTCAGACCCAGGGGAGCGACTCTGCGGCCTGTGACCCCAACCTGTGACCTCCTGCTGCTGCAAACTGTATGCTCGTGACCCCAGGATTCACGTGTCGAAGCCCTAACCCCATGGGATGGTGTTAGCAGCTGGGGCCTGTGGGAGGTGATTATGGCCAGATGAGGTTGTGAGGGCGGGCCCCCACGATGGGACTAGGGCTCTTCCAAGACGAGGAGACCAGAGCTTCCTCTGTCCACCACGTGAGGACGAACACAGCGAGAAGGCTGCTGTCAGAGCCAAAAAGCAGGCCCTCACTGGGAACCGAATCTTCTGGCCTCCAGACGTGAGAAATAAACGTCTGTATAAGCCCCCATCTGTGGTATTTGTTACGCCAGCTGGAGGTAACACCGGGCCCAGGACAGGCAGGAGGAGCAGTTCTCAGGCTCTGCAGGTTGAGGGCACTGCAGAGACTCCTCGGAGTCGCCTGCCCTCCCGTCCCCAGAGCTCGACTCTCTTTCAGCTAGAGAGCCTTCATTCCGTGGTCACGCCTCTGAGCACAGGCTCCTGCGGGCCCGCCCCAGGGGGCACGTGTGCTGGGGGCAGGACACAGCAGGGAAGCAAAGACGTCTGTGTTCAAACGTTAGAGGCATAATGAAGAGAACACAAGTTATTGTGGGAGCATATTGCGAAAGTCTAGATTGTAAGGGAGAACTCCAAGGGAGGGATGTTAAGTTGACCCCTGAGACATGAGAGGAAGGGTTACAGGGTTAGTGATGAGGTGATGAGATCAACTACCCTCCTGCAGAACATTCCAGGGCCCAGTGACTGTTTCTCAGCACCAGATTCTCTAGCTTTAGAGATGGGTCCCTGGTGGGTCATCACACGGCCAAGGACGCAGGAGGGGCAACTGTGAGCACGGGGCCATCTAGAAGACCCGTGCACCATGGCACACAGGACATCCGTCCCCCAGTCCCAGAGGCTCCCCTGAAGACAGCTGGGCCTGGGAGGGCAGTGACCTGACCCCAGCCGGGAATGCCAGCAGCTCCTGCACTGTCCTCAGGACCAGGCACACCTGCCACTCCCCCTTCCCTGCAGCTCATGGGGCACTTTCACGTTGTCCCCTAAAGGAACTCAGCTAGGTTAATCCTTAACGCCAAGGAAAGGCTGGCAAGCACCGGCCCTGCGCACTCGGCCCCGGCACCCCCCAACCCCCGCCCCCCGGCGGTGCCTTCCTTTGGCTCCTTGCACTCAAGTGTCTCACATGTGCAGGAGTCACTCAGTCTTCTCTCCATCTGCCTTTTGGTTACGGTCACTGAAGACGAATTGCAGATGAGGAAAAACCAGGAGTGTTCAGTATTTCCCAGCTCCAACTCCTCCGCAAGGCCGCGGTGCCGGCCGCCCCAGCCTGGCTGCCTCTGCCAGCTTCCTCGCCTGCACGTCGGGGCCTTTCCCGCGAGGCCAGCCAAGCAGAGGACGCAGCGGCCACCCCTCCCTCTTGTCCCTGGGCCCCAGGTCTGCTCTGTTCACCAAATAGCACAGCTGAGATGTTTTCAAAACAGAGACGTCTTTCAGGAGAAGTTTTACAGTTTTTCAACACTAGCAAAAGCTGGTTCATCACTTTTCTCTTAGCTAAAATTATAATTTTTTATTTCAATATGATTCTTACCAGAATGTGAATTGAAAGGCATTTAGGTTACAAAGTAGTGCTTTTTCTTTAAATAGGTGCATTCAGCTGGCCTTGCGTGCAGCTTCTCAGTAAGGAGCCGGCACTGGAGTGAGAGAAGGCTTGGGGGGGGGCAGCCAGGGCCCCCACCCCCTGCCCGGCCGGGAGTGACCCGCAGTCCAGGCGTGCTCTGCAGACGGGAAAGGGCACGACTGAGCGACAGCGCCTGCCCCGGGAGCAGGCTGCACGGCCACGGGACGGTCAGCTCCCAGGTGAGCTGTAAGGTTCTGAAAATGGCAGTGGACGATCACTTCAGCTGAGTTGAGCGTGACGTGTGGGATTCAGCCCTCACTGTGCTCTCACGTCCACGCTTACACAGTTACAGAATTTCACAACACCATGAGGAAAACCACACCAGCACAGCTTACACCTGCTGGATCGACACACTCACGTCACAATCATGCCCGTCAGAAACCCTGCGCTGAAGGAAGGGCAGGCTCTGGGTCCCCTCGGCCCACGACGGAGCTGGGAGGAGCTACTGGGGTGCCTTACTCCCTCACGTCCCTCACGCTGAAACTATTTTCCTACCAGAAAGAAAACAGCAGCAGCAAGCTCCCTGGTTGTTTGTTTGTAGTCATTTAGCACTATCTGAACCACTTGTGGACTATTTTGAACATTAAAAAACACAAGTGTGGGGCCAGCCCGGTGGCGCAAGCGGTTAGGTGCGCGCGCTCCGCTGCGGCGGCCCGGGGTTCGCTGGTTCGGATCCTGGGCGCGCACCGACGCACTGCTTGGTAAGCCATGCTGTGGCGGCGTCCCATATAAAGTGGAGGAAGATGGGCACCGATGTTAGCCCAGGGCCGTCTTCCTCAGCGAAGAAAAAGAGGAGGATTGGCGGATGTTAGCTCAGGGCTGATCTCCTCACAAAAAAAAAAAAAAAAAAAAACACAAGTGTATCACAAAGTGAAAAAATCGCCTCAGCCAATATCTCTTGAAAGCTCACTAGATGGGGTCCTGCCTGCTGGTCTTCTGGTCAGTCAATCAAACATCAATTGAGGAATAACCACAAAAACCAGAAAGTGGTAAATGGCTAAAAGAAGTCAACTGTGAGAGGGAGACTGTGCTGCCTACGACAACAGCCAGAAAATAACTATGGACGTGAATGACACAGGCCCAGGAGTGAGAAGCTAAGACCGGGGTCTAACCGTCATGCAGAACCCCCCCACACCCCCGAGGCCGGTTTAGGGTAGGTCACGAGAGGGACAGTGGGGGGGCGGGGCGACAGGTCACCGGAGGAGGAGAGGCCTCTATTACCAGGAGGGAAAGGGAGCCTGGGGGTGGGTGGGGAGCAGGGAGGGCGGGGTCCCCAGGCCTCCTTGGTGACAGGCTATGGATGAGCTTTCCAGTGAGACCAGCGAGTAAAAAGCCAGAGGCAGAAACAGCTCCTCAGGACACGTGGGTCCAGGAAAGGAGAGCGGTGCCTCCTTCCGAAAACACCCGCACTCCAGATGCACAGCCAGCTCCCAGTTCTTAAGGGAGGTTAATACTCTCTGTAACAAACAAACAGGCCACTGTCTGCAAAACAGAGAGGGTATGTAAAAGATGAAGATAATTAAATAAGCAAGGTACTCCTAGTGCTGTGTTGGTGGTTTCTCAGCTGGGTGCTGAAGGGGAAAGCTGGCTGAAGGCTCCCACCCTACTGACAGTAAAATCAAAGACAGGAACCAGGTGTGTTCCCCAGGGCGCCCCACGGCACACTCGCCCCGACCAGCGCGCAGTATTGATTATACAGCATCAGAAGGTGGTTCAAATATGCAAAAGATACATCTTGGAAACGTAGGTTGAAATCGGTCATTTATTTATGAAAAATTCTACATGTATTGTTTGTTTGCATTTTAAAATGAGGTTTAAAGTGTCGAGAAAAGTGCCATTAGCTGTAAGTGGTTAAAGTCATCGTAAGCTTTTACCTCTAAGTAGATGCCAGTAATCGTGCAAACTAACAATGAAAGACGACGTAAATGATACTTTTATTTTTTACAAACAGCATTAAGGATGAATTCTACCTTCTTTGAAGCCAATCACTTTCCTGTTGAAAAATAATAAAACAGTAGAAGGAGCACAGGCAACTTGCTTTTCACACAGTGAAGTTGTGTGTTTACAGAATTCAAACAAAAACCCCAAAATCAACCACATTCTCTCATTAACCTGTGATCAAAACAAAGTTGCTTTGGTAAATTCTATCAAGAAAAAATATTTTTCTCCCAAAGCACATCAATAAATATTTATATTAAAAACCACAAACATTTATTTTCATTTAATCAGATACAACAGAAGAAAAATTCATTTTTACATTAATCTTTGTAGATAAGAAAAATGTGATTTACAGTGCATATTCCAATCCCAGTCTGGCTTTGTCTTCAGATTCTGAGGAACAATATTATGAAGGACTACGTGCCCCCTGAGCATCACGGATACATCACCCGGGTGAGTTACAGGCACTTAGCGTTACAGCATCCCGGCACAGCAACTGCAGCTGGTCCCAGGCCCCCCCAGAGCGCGGGGTGGCGCTCCCCGCTCCCCACACCGGACAGACTCCAGAGTCTCACACGCAGTGTCGACTCTCCTGCACCTCCAGACAGGACTAGCCAAAGACAAACCTCCCTGCCTCCTGCTTTACAATGCCTGCCTGAATCACGGCACAGTCGCAGCAAGCGCTTCTTCAGGGAGCTGGAGGGTTACAGTCTACATGCTCAACTGTTTACCTGAGGAACCAAGATGTTTCAATTGGCTATTACACTAAAAATTATAAACTTTCCTCTGCATTACGAAACAAAATCTCCACCATTGGGCTCTGAACACAAACTGGATTTTTATTTTAACACCCCTTAAAACATGTCTCCCTTTCAAGGCTCAGTCAAGTAAATTTCTTGTTCTATTAAAAAAAGATATTTGGATAGATGGTAGGGACGTGGATGACTGACAGACGACAGACAGACACACTGTCACCCATCAGGTGTCCTGCCATCAGGCATGCTACATGTTCCACAGGAATGTTAAATGGAACACCCACTCACACGGGTCAGCACGGAAGTGCACGCTGAACAGTTCGAGGACGGTGTTTTTAAGGAAAAGAATGCACATGTAACTGGCGGTTTTTGTCTTTAATCAAAAAAAAACCCTACACCTTTCCTTTCAAACCATGTTACCTAGGACATAAGCACCGCCCGCAGGTAAGAGCTGTCCTGCTAAGGAGACTCAGGCCAGGCGCACCTGACACGGGGTCGCTTTGTCAAGGACAAAAAGTCCAGAAAGTGGGCGAGACGACTCGGTGATGCTCTCAAATTGGCCACAACACAGCTGCTCAGGCTCTCACCGCAGGCACAGTAAGTCTCTCACCGTGAAAAACAAAAACCTGGGGTTTATAGAAAAAAGGCACTTCCAGTACTTTATATAGTTTTCACTCTATAATGAGCAAATTAATAGTTTCCAAACCAAATTAAAAGTATCAAAGTTACTAAAATTGATCCACATTTATAGCATTCTTTGATCTGCAATCAAAAAACGAGAACAAATTTTTAGATGAAGATCAATATTGAAAAATTCGGAGAAGTAAAAGTAAAACCTCCAACTAAGCACCACCGCCACCACCCTCCCTCGGCAGGAGAGGAGATGCGTCTGCAGGGAGTGGTATTCCACGCTTGATCACATATGACTTTGCTTTTCAAGTGTTTAATTTGTTTACATATTTTTAAATTTAATACGGAAAAAAGTTTAATTTGCCAGGTTAAACACAATTCAGCACTACCTTTGGAAGATTCTTTTACACCTGGATTGGAAGTTTCTGGCAACAGAGGAGACCTGCACAGCTGCTACATTCTTGTGTGTCACAGACTTTACGTATATGCTGCATGCAAGAGGAGGCTGTCAGGAAACAGAACCGCAGCCAACGATGGCATGAAAAGCTTTGTGGTAAACTGCAAGTCAGCACTGGCACCTCGTGGGACAGCATCACAGATTCCCGTCTCCAGCTGCAGCCCCACAGGGACTGCAGGAAGTGGACGTGTGTACAGTACGGCCATCATGTGCAGTCCCTGCACACGTCCACCGAGGAGTCACGGCATGTGGGGAGTGCCCTAATTCGACATACAAAGATCAAAGTCCAAACATGAAATATAGGCACAGAGTAGATTCTCCACTCTTTTTTATAAGGGAAAGACTAAACAACTTGATATACTAATAAAACATGATATGGCAAACTCTAAGAATCTGAATGAAATGAGACACAAAGGTGCAATTATCAGGCAAATTTTGGTTTGAAAATACTTGGGAACTGTGGACTTGTCACCATGTCTCCTCTGCCGTGTCACTCCAGCTCCTCCCAGTGGTCTGTCAGGTGGCCTCTGCTCTGCCGTCTGATGCTGACGAGCTTCCCGGCCGACTTGAGGCTCCAGCGGGAGCTGCCTCCTGAGCTGGCCAGGTTGCTGTACTTGGTGGAGGCCTTGCCGTCCTCCTCCCAGCCTGGCCGAGGCACACGGTCATTCAAGGTGTCACCTGAATCAGCTGCCACATCTTCAAGAGCAAGTTTTGGAGGCTCCCAACCTTCAATCTCATCTGGTTTCTTAGACTGTATATTCTGTTTTAAAACCAAATTGTCCCAAAATCCAGATTTCTTCTCTGTCTTCAACTCTTCCTTTAATCGCAGGTTAGTTCTATAGGAGATGAAAGAGTTAAGTGTTGGTGATCCAGTGATCTTAGGGCCTCAAATTGTGTCCATTTTATAAATACAAGGTTCTTTTTTAAAAAAGTTTAAATTGTTTAGGCAGCTAACCCAAATCTATGTGTAAAATTTTAAATATTAAAATTAATAAGGAAAAATTAGTCACTACATGTTATTAATGAAACTTGTGAAAGCCATGTTTGAAGATAGCACACTAGGCAAGACACAAGCCAAGAACTCGTTCTCAGACAAGAAGATACAAACGAGAACGCCCTCCAGGCAACGTGAAAGGTGGTGCTCAAGTGTCTGAGCAAGCCAGATGAGAGCCAGCCCAGGGTCCAGACTAAGAGATATGGGGGAGTCCTCCATTTACCAAATCGGGTTTCAACAGGGTTATTCACATAGCAGCCTAGTCTCAAGCATTTAGTGGTAATTTGCTGAACAAAAACCAAGACTTTAGAACATTGTCGCGTCAGGAAAGGACGGCCGACTGGTGGGGGAGACAGATCATCACGCATGACCACAAAGCACTAGGGGCCACTGGTCCTGCAGCCTGACAGCCGGAGCACCCAGGACAGTGTTACAAGCACCAGTGTCCAGGCTGCACCCCCAGAGTCTCATTTAATTGGACTGGGGGCCAGGACACAGGTGTTTCTTCAAGGCCCCCCAGGAGATGCTGATGTATTAGCCACCACCCTGACAGTCAAGAGGACCAACTCGCATGGTCCTCACAGAAAAGAAGGCAGTGCAGTCAGGGCCACAGGGCCAGAGGAGGCCACGCACGGCTGGTGGGTGCAGAGGAGCCACCGAGGCACCCATGGTCCTCAGACCAGCACACTTTTACTTTCAGACCCACCAAGATTCACCTTCCAATCAAAAAACATGCCGTTGGCAACATCATTAGGTAGTCACCGAATTTATATTTTCATCTTTAAGCACACTTTTTAAAATTTCAAAGTATTTATAATAAATGAGCACCAATATGTCAGCTTAAATATATTCATTTTTCTAAAGTCTTTTACAGTTTACCAATCCTTTGCATTTCTAACCTTTTGTCTTGATTTTCTTTTCTTCCTTTTTTTTTTTTGGTGAGGAAGATTGGCCCTGAGTCTTTTTTTTTTTTTTTTTTTTGGTGAGGAAGATTGTCCCTGAGCTAACATCTGTGCCCATCTTCCTCTATTTTATAAGCCCCCACAGCGTGGCTTGATGAGCAGTGTAGGTCCATGCCTGGGATCTGAACCTGTGAACCCTGGGCCACCGAAGTGGAGTGCATGCACTTAACCACTACGCGACCAGGCCGGCCCCTTTTTTCTTGGTTTTCTGAAACTACTAAACATCTTAAGCATGCTACAGGCTGCTTTAAGGCTAATAAGTTCAATTTACAATTCTAAGCTCGAGAGCTGGTCTGAGAAACTTGTTTTTTCACTTTTCCATAACCTTTCAAAGTGCTTATACTTAACCTCATGACTTTCCACCTAAAGTACATTTTATTTTCTTTCATCTCCAGAACATCAAGATTTGTACAACTCATTTCTCTTTACTCATGAGGGGAAGGAAACCCTAACTGTCACATCACACTGCCCTGCTATCTATCTGCCACTCAAGGGAGGGACAGACAGAGGGACAGAGTGGTTCAGCCAGCACGGCAGTAGGGTTAGGTTGAGCGTCCCTCACAGCTCAGTCGCCTTCCCTGGACAGAGCACGTCTCTGCAGACCACGACTCACCCTTTAGACTTGGGGGATGTGCGTCTCTCCAGCAGGTGCTGCTCGTCGTCTCTATGGAACAGAGAAGTCACCTCTTTCCAGCCTCGGAAACTTGCTCCCTGAACCTGAAGAAGGTTAAGAGAAAGATCAGATCTGACATAGTAAGTAAACAGGTGGCAGTGTGGTGGCCTGATACGCGTGGAGCTGAATTGCAGGACACGGGCACAGACTCCCTTACCTGGTGTCTGCACACGTTCATTCTTCCCGTCAGCTCCAGTGATCTCAGGAGGCAAGGGACCATAGTCCCATCAGCTTGTCCATGCTGCTCGGGACAGTCACCCACGTTTGGTAACAGACTGACCAATAATCACATTTTACCCAAACCAGGTTGGCATGACGAAGCTTCCGACACGAGTAGGACAGCTCTCTAGAAGCTTCAGGGCCTGCGAGGGTGATGGGACCTGCACTCCCTCCACAGCTAGACTTTGAAGAAGAAATGACGCATTTTTGTTGAATCTAAGACAAATGATTTTGTCTTAGCTTTTTCATTTCTGAAATAAGGATGCATCTTCTAATTAATGCCTGGCATCTTAGAGTCAAAGAGAAAAAGGAACTAATATTTCCTGAAAGTCCTGTGTGTCAAGTGCCTTTCACATGAGCTGCAACACGGCTAGGGTTGTTTTGTTTTCTTCTTTGTGGGGAGGGAAGGGAATGGAGGAGGGTATCTCACATGGGTCAGACCTAGCTTTAAAATACTTTGAAATGTTAAAAACGTAATATAAAAATGAAGTGACACTGAGAACTGACCTGCCTAACAGCACTGGAGTGAGACACCCTATTACAACAGAAAATAAATGCACGTCCTTGACCCGCCGAGGTCACCCGATGACCAAGGTGACCCTGTGACCAAGGACCTACTACTGTGGGCAACCCAGTGCCAGGGAGAGGGTCCTGGAAGACTAACCAGGACACTTGGTAGTTCTGCCTCTGACTTCCGTCAGGCCCAGCTCACAGAATCCCACTCTGGGCAGAGGTCCGAGTCCTTAGACAGAGCAGGACGCAGACAGCTCCCAGTTGGAGATGCGCGTGGTCATGAATGAGGGCTTGAGATATGAGAGCAGCTGTTGTGCCCACTCCAACAGAAGGCGTGATGTCAGAAAGAACGAGGGATGAGGGATGGGTCTACCACGTCCCATGCTGTACAAAAATCTACAATCACGAGAGTTACGTAATGGCTGTGGAATGCTCCTGTGCTTGCTGGGTAAAGGACTGGACACTTCGTCCTCCCCGGGGCTCCAGGATATGATGGTGCTGCTGCAGGAAGCAATGGTCAACAACAGAGATCCTGTCCAGAAGCCCACACTCAATGAGAACACAATTCTAGATTTGACCTGCAGACCTGGAAGGAGTCGGCGGAAGGAGTGTGAGCAAGTCCTCTGTGCCAAGTGCCCTGCCAGGATCCCCACCCAGCGCGCACTCAACCTGAACAACCACGGGATGGATGCTATGCTGTTACAAGGGAGGAGCCTCAAGTTGAAGACCTTGAGGAACCTGACCAAAGCAAACAGAAAGAAGTAAAGCCAGGCTGAAGACACGTCTCAGTCGGGAGTTCTAATGTTGACCCCTCTACTTACGCTGACCTTTCTACCGGACCTAGACCCGCCCTCATCCACACCAGTGGGTACAAACCTGTCCTACACCTGGTCACCTAACTCCCCAAATCCTCCCAGCCTCTCCTCTGCCTTTCTCCTGCTGCAATGGTGGCACCACCTTCCAACATCATTCACTCCACACTCCCCTCAGTGCACTAAAGGCAGTCCCTAGGATTCCATTTCTGATATCATAATGAAAGTTCATAGGAAAGAAGAATTACCTAAATTTAAATCATTACCCAGTGTTTCCACGGAAATTATCAGGAAGAAGATACAAAGAATAGTCTCTAGTTAACACACTTTAAACAGGTGTCCCAGAAGAGGAAAAACTAACAAATAAAAGCAAAGTAAATTGAGAGAGAAAACTTCCTAGGAATGTAGTAACAGTGAAGGTGGATGTCGAAAGGGGTAAATCGTCTCACTTAGACCCAGAAATTCAAATGTAAAGTCACAATATGGGGGGAATGAAACTTGATTCAGCTGCAGAATACAACAAACAAAAACGATGGGGTTAAAATCAACAGGTCAGCAAGGACTGACGGGAAGCCCCGAGGGGCAGTCTGCAGCCCTGGAGGAGTCGACAGCAAATTCAAGGCTGATTCGTTTCTAATCACTAACTAGTGTCTAGTTTTTTATGAGATGGAAAGTAGCAGATTACTTATTTGGGATGCTCTCTCTTGACTAATCAGCACTTCTGCACACACCTACATACACACAGGCGTTTGGGGGTCGAGCAGATCAACCTGTTAACAGAATGTTCTCCGAGGGTAGGACTGCTGTTGGTTTTATTTTAGAGAACGCAGCACACTCATGAACACAGGCTGTGTTAGCAGCAACATGCCCCCTCGTGCAGCCCCATCTTCACAGAAAGGGCGCTGACCGTGGACAGACCTCCTCCTGGGGAGCCAGCCAAGTGGGGACAGGAGGGGCTTGTGGAGAACGGACCTCAGAGGAAGCAGGAAAGACAAGACTGCCAGGCCGCCCCGGGGCTCCAGGCAGGAGCAGCGCTCGCGACGGTCAGGCCCTACGTGAGCAGATCCAGCCCCAGTTCGTGAGTTTAAACGTGCGTCACTGGGTTAGGACTGCCCGTCCACAAGGAGCCCTCAGAAGCCTGGGGTTCAGCCTTCCTCGCTCACAGCTCAAACACCATGGTGCTCCGCGGCCTGTGGGTCAGCCAGGCCTGGGGCTGCTGGAAGCACAAGTCAAGATGGACACCTGAAAACGGGGCGTCCCTGAGAGGGTGACAGGACTTGAGAGAACGTCACCGAGGAAACGAGCAGAGCGGAGGCTCATTCATCGTCACCTCACACAGACAGACACTGTACTCTAGGCCGGACGCTGCTTCTCAGCATTCAGGAGCCTCAGCCACCCAGAGCAGTCTGGAGAGGCGTGGATGGATCAAGGTTCCCTGCATCCAGCACTTTCCAGAAAGAATCGACCACCTGCCTCCAGAGTCCTGCAAGGATCCCAGGCTCCGATGGAAACCTCTCCTCACACCACCAGGGCACTCACTCTGGCCTGGTACTACAGCTCACCAGGCAGGCATCTGACGTTTTCAATAGAACTGAGTACGTCAGGTGTCATGCTGGAGCATACGCCGTGTAGAATCGCAGATGGAGTAAACTCGGGCCACGTAAAGTGTTTCTGGAGAGCAGTCAGTTCTGAGGCTGTAAGCCATGTAGATCCTCTCAACTCCACTCATACACTGAAGATGATGCCAACTCGTTCAGACTCCTTGAGCTTTCCATGCACTGAGACACCGCGAGAGTGCTGGGCAGCGAGACTGCTCAGATGGAAACAGTCACGCACGTTCCAGTTAGGGGTAAGCACACGGCCTCTGTCCCTGCCCCACCCAACCCCCAGTGAGATTTGGATGTATTCATTCACTCAGTAAATGTTACCTAATGTGGCAGACAAGAATTTATTCAAAGCTAAGAAAGTACTTCTGCATTATTCACAATAGCCAGGACATGGAAACAACCTAAGTGTCCATTGATGGATGAATGAATAAAGAAAATATAGTGTGTATATATATATATACACACACACACAATGGAATATTACTGAGCCATAAAAAATAGGGAAACTCTACCATTTGTGACAACATGGATGGACCCTGAAGGTACTATGCTAAGTGAAATAAGTCAGACAGCGAAAGACAAATACTGTACGGTCTCCCTTATATGTGGAATCTAAACAAAACACACAAAAAACACCAAACTCGTAGAAAAAGAGATGAGATCTGTGGTTACAGACATGGGGAGTGGGGGAGGGTAAGTGGAGGAAGGTGGTCAAGAGTTCCTCTCGGATAAATAAGTCCTCGGTACTTAACGCACAGCATGGTGACCGCAGTTAATGGTGCTGCAGGATACACGTGGGTCCTAAGAGTTCTCATCCCAAGGAGAAATGTTTTTCTTTTCTTTCTATTGTATCTAAATGAGATGATGGATGCTAATGGAACCCACTGTGGTAATCATTTCACAACGTATGTCAATCAAACCATCATGCTGTACCCTAAAATTGACACAGTAATGTATGTCAATTATTTCTCATAAAACCAGGGTGCACAGGAAGCCCTAGTGCAACCACTCCCTAGCCTACAGGCTAGAAACGTACCACGGATCACCGAGATGACCCACGTGGTGCGATAGGTCTGAGATTCAGGCCACAGAGCTGAGGGCAAATCTCTGACTTAGTATTATACAACTAGCAAATAAAACCACCACCAAAAGAAGCATCCTGCAACATTATTTTAAATAATAAAAACCTCAACACAAACCACACGAGCCCTTCCCCGAGTTCAGTGCCTGAGGCCTAACTCTGCATGGAAATACCCCTGGTGTTTATAGGAACCGGGGACTAGCTTACAGCATTCTCCCCGCTCCCCTCTCCCCTGCCCTCAGCTTCCCCTACTTCCTGTGGATTCTCACGTGCAGGTGAGATACAGAAATGCACTTACCCTCTGGGTGGGCGCAGAGATGTGCGTGAGGCGCACAGCTCCTTCTCCCTCTGGGTTTCACCCCCCACCTTTACGTGGAGGAGTTTCAGGACCCGTCTCAGACTCTGAACTCTAACAAACCTCAGACCCAAATCTCCCATTGGACACTACCCACTGGACACTTCCATTTACATGTCCAGTCGATACCTCCACCTCACTGCCCCTTGACAAGGGCAGCTTTCTTCCTGCCTCTCCTGCCCACCAGCTTGCCTCAGCTCCCCCGTTTCAGCCAGGCTCTGAATCTGTAGGTAGTCCCACCCCTTGGACACCACATCCGTGCCTGACGTGAATCTACACTTCCGGTTGTGTGAACTCAACACCAGTGCCACTGCCACACATCTTGCAAGAGTGCTGGAAATAGCTGCCAGGTGACCTCAGAGCAAGACTCCATGCCCCCAACAAGCAGGCGTCCCGGGTCATAGCTGTGACAGTGCCCTGGAGACACCCCGAAGAAGTCAAAGAGAGAGCAAGTGAGAAAATCTTTCTTTCTCTGCTGGCAGATGAGTAATTAGAAGAGGCTGACGTCACATCAAGTTACATCAACAAATGATAAATGATGGCATGTACACAGACAAAAACAGGAAGGAGTTTCCAGAGGTAAATGTTCATATACCACACGGTACAAATAGGAACCACGTGATGCCTGGAGGAGATGGGACCATTTCAGCGATGGTACTTGTCCCCACTTCAGGTCAGGTACTGACCTACTAGAGCTGTAGTCCTCACAGGGGACTTAACAATCCCGAAAGAATATATCAAAGTGACACACAGTTCCCTGAAGACACATAATCTCCCACATTTACATCTGAGCCTCACCCCAAGAGGGACATAAGGGAGTGTCACTGAGATATGACTGGACCTACCTAACAGGTCCCAACAAACCCAGTCTACAGGCTCTGTTCCTGACATCAGGGAAGCCACCCTTCACAAATGCCTTTTGGAAGGGGACCAATGCATGATGTGCTCACAAGGAAATGAAAATTCTCCTGAGTTGGATTAGAATTGTAGGCTGTGTTAAATGGAAGCATTGTTCACAGTGTGGGGGATAAAGCAAGTTTTCATCTTCAGAGAGCAGAGCACCTATAGGATACACTCTAAGAAAGGCCAGACATGCCCAAATGCCTCCTGGAGACAGAAGCATCAGAGGCAAAAAGTACTTTATAACTAAGTATATAGTTATACTATATACTTTAGACAGCCAAAAAAAATGAAGAAAAACATGATGTGTTATATAACTCCGAGTGGTACCCAAGAAATTGGGCTAAAGAAATGAGAAAATGAATTTCAGCACAGAACAAGGAAGAATTATTTTTCCCTTTTGGCCATACCTCAGTTGCAAAAAGTACTTTATGCCCCAAGGAGAAAAATCTATGAAATCCTAGAAAGAAAATTAATATCATCCATAATTTACCAAAATTCTTTCTGTTGGAGTGATTTAGTGGAAGTGTCTTGTCATGAAACGTGTTTTTGAGAGAGAGGCCAGATGACCCTTTGGTGGCCAGCACAAATCCAAGGTGGGCACTCTCGAGCCCATCTGCAGGCCCTGCCAGCCCTGTGAGTCTAAGATTCCCAGCTCTAAGTGCAAAACACAAGAGATATGACATCCTGGAAAGTTTTTTAAAAACAATTGAACCTGGGAGAGTTCCTCCAGTGGGAAAAGAGCCCAGGAGGGACATCCATCTCTCCCAGCATCGTGAATCGCTTCTCAGGAGGCCCACTCAAGTCTTGCAGGGTAATCTGTGGGGCTTGACCACTGAGAACTTCACTGTGACACAGAAGGGGGGAGGGGCTTGCAACAAACAGCACTGAGATCTTGGCAGACCACGTTCATACCTGCAGAGCCCAAGTGGTAGTCCCATCCAGCGGCTCTGCTCATCTGCAGAGCCAAGACAGTGGTGCAGTCTGACCAGGGAACTCAGCAGGGTGCAGGTCTGCCTGATTCGGGTCCTCAAACAAAGAGCCTTGCCAGCCCTGCAGCCTGGTCTGCCCCCACCCACGCAAGGGAGCTGAGTCATAGCACTGCCCACTGCTGAGTATAGCTCCTGGCCCTGACCGACCAGAAAGCCTGGAAGCTGTAAAGCCCAGCAATGCTTGAGCAGAGAATCTGGCAGACAGAGCTGACTGTCCTCAGAGAGTGGCACCATTAAACAGGGAACTTAGGGATCAGGCCAGCCTGACTCAAGACCACACACAGCCTTGCCATCCTAGGAGCCACTTCTCCAGCTCTGCCCAGGCAAGGAAACTAATCTATAGCCACGGCCATTACTGAATACAGCCTCCAGCCCACCTGACCAGGGAACCTAACCAGAGCACACAGGAAGCATTGTAGCCCTGCTTACAATGGCACTTAAGCAGAGAGCACAGTTTGAGGCTTTCCCCATCTGCAGAGCAAAACCGGTTGGCCCCATCTGACTCGGGAATTCAGCACACAGTCTTGCCTTATTTGGGTCCCCAAACAATAAGCTGTGCAGGCTGTGGAGCCCATTCGGGTGTCCTGCCAGGGCCGGGAAGCTAATTCAGAGCCCCGCCTACTGCTGAGTACAGTACCCAGTCCTGACCAGCTCAGAAGCACAACCAGAGAACCCAAGCAACCACAGAGCCCATCCTACAGCTTTGCTTGGGCAGGGAACCAAGCCAGCAGTCCTATCCAACTGTTCTCAGTCAGTGGCACCCCCCACACACACACATCAGGGCTCAGGCAGTGGCCTCGCCCAAAAAGCAGAGCCTGATAACAAGCCCCAACGTGCCCAAGGACATGACCAGCTGACATATCCGGAAACCCAGACTGAGCTGACTGGTAAAGAAACTGTCTCTAACAAAGCAAACCTACAGAGTCTGGAAGAGGAAAACACCTACTCAAATGCGCAGATACCAACGTAAGGAATCAAGCATCGCAAAAAAGCAGATAAACACACCACCACCAAAGGAAACTAATAAAGCTCCAATAACTGACCCTAAAGAAATGGTTATCTATGAACTATCAGACAAGAATTCAGAATAATCCCCTTAAACAAGTTTAGTGAACCACAAGAACACACACACACCTAAACAAAATTAGGAAAATAATACATGGACAAAATGCTAAGTTCAACAAGAAATAAAAACTGTATTTTAAAAAAACCTCAAACAGCAATCCCAGAACTGAAAAGTACAATCACTCAACTGAAAAAGGCAACAGAGATCTTCAAAAACAGACTTGACCATGAAGAAAAAGAATCAGCGACCTGGAAGACAGGGCATTTGAAATTACACAGTCAGAGGAGCAAAAAGA